>NC_134086.1:94036343-94346171 GCF_000715075.1 Nicotiana tabacum | reverse complement strand
TGGAAAGCTTCAACATTGCCAAATAAATGAAGTTCGGAATTATAATTATGTCTTTTACTCGTTTAAATCTATTAGTTTAAATTTCAGTTTTGTTTCAGTTGATTAATATAGTAGCTTACATTTGATGTGAGAACTGTTAGTTAATCATCCCTTTGAAATTCGCATAAGCTTTGTAATAATGTTATTTATTTCAGAATTTCATTAAGTATAGCTATATTCAAATTATAAGATAGGGAACATGGCAGAAAGCTAGCCATTAATTAAATCTTATGATATTGTTGGCTAAGTATGGAATAGTATGGAACTATCAAGAAACTACATTACTAGCATATTTTGTCACAAAAGTCCGATTTTATTTAAAACTAGATTGATGTAAGTTGTATGTTGTTCGTACATGGCATGATAACAGTTACATGTATAACCATAAGTGAAAGGTGAGTTGATATAATTCGTTACGAGGTTAGAATATTAGGAATGGTTCAGACGTACAACTATATTGCATGTGATGCAATTTTATTGAATCAATTTGTATAATAGTTCTCTTTCTTATCAACTTGATTCTTATCTACCATTGTAAACAAATTAACCAAACAATTATAACTTTGGACTAAAAACAAGTATATGAGAAGGATATGGGATTTATAAGCACGAATTGCAACATTTTATGTCAAAGATATGTAGAAATAGAGTTCGCATTAAATATAACAATGAAAATTCTTCAGAAGCTATTAATTTGTTTATCAAATTAATTCTTTTCCAGTTTTATATGCGATTCGATTTTTGGATATATTAATGTTGTATCCACGATAAAAATGGTAGTTTTTTTAGTTACATGTTGTTTGTTTCTTTTTCATATCATTAATTCTTTAAAATTTGAATAGTTTTGAGGTATATAATTCATACGCGTAAAATAAGACTTGCGGTCAACACATAATAACTTTTGAATTCTTTTCAAGAAAATTTAGAGACGTCTAAATCAGTGTTTCTCTATGGCTTTCATATAAAAATAAGTGGATGCAATAAACAATTTGTAGAGAATTTTATCAAGAATATTTTGTGAAATTAAGGATACGTTCGCGTGGCCTAAATTACATTTTTTTAAGGCTGTTCGGATTATGCGTTCGCGCAACTTTGAGCCAAAATTTTAATAAAAAAGATTCGTCGGAGGATATTAAATTAATTTCATAAAACCCGAGATGTGCGGTCCACTATTTAAGAAAGGCGAATGTTCTTAATTTTATTTTAAGCACAATTTCGAATATCAAATAAATTTTTTTATAATAAAAATATAAAAATATTATCAACCTTTTTGTGTACACGTATGCGTGGCACGATTCTCTACAATTATAAAAGGTATATAATACGAATATACGTACGCGTGATTCATTTATATAATTGTAAACAATCTAAACAAAAGCGGTAATAAAATCGGGCAACAAGAAAAAAGGTATTTAGTAAATCAAGATAATTAAGCCAAATATAAAAATGGTTAAGCGACCGTGCTAGAACCACGGAATTCGGGAATGTCTAACACCTTCTCCCGAATTAACAGAATTCCTTACTCAGGATTTCTGGTTCGCAGAATAACAAACAGAGTCATATTCTCCTCGATTCAGGGATTAAAACCGGTGACTTGGGACGCCTTAAAATTCTCAGGTGGCGACTCTGAAACAAACAAACAAATCTTGTTTCGACTGTCCTTTAATTGGAGAAAACTCCCTACGCCCCTCGCGGGGGCGGAAAAAGGAGGTGCGACACACATATATATATATATATAAGTTAAGTTCTTCTGTTAAATGTTAGGCATCGAATAGTACCAATTTCTTCTTTCCAAATCATTTAACTTACGGAGATAGAAATTGAAGATAAACTACATATTCAACTTAGGTAAATGATAAAAATTCATAAAACACATCTTGCATTCAGCCGTTCCATTTGACGCAAATACATAAATTTTCTTGCATTCCCTTCTCTTATACCGAAAACCCCTCATATTTTAACCCCCCCACCCCCACCCCCACCCCCCCACCCCAAAAAAAAAAAAAATCAGTGCAGTAGAAGAAATTATTTGTGCCAGACCAATTATTGAGATGATACTCCAAAACTTTCTTTAATGAACCATTCGAATAATAAATATTTTAAAAGGCTGGGATAAGTCAATACACCACCTACTCATTTTCTTGTCTTCGGGTCAAAATCTAAGAAGAAGAAAAAATATTTGCTCAACGTTTAAATAGGATCGCAGAACTTTATCCCCAAGTAATAATAGCACTCATCAATTAAGATATTGAAATATTCGTGACGTAACCATTAAGGCTTAAAATTTTAATTCAACCCAAACCCTCTTCCAAAAGACAAGAAAATGCAAAAGGAAAAACATCAAGAAGCTCAGACATATACCCAAAAAGACGTAAACAATAGCACACAAATTATCTTATGAATCGAAAATAAATATAAAAAATTATTCACATTTTGTGTCTACACTGAATCATGAATTTGTCATGTTCAAGTGTATAGTAAATTGCGATCAAATGATAAACATGTAGATAGAAGACAAATGTAATTTATTCAGTCAAGTAAGTTTTTTTCTATTATGCTTCATTATATTTCGGAATTTGCCGTTCCTACCAAATTGTGTATATGATTGTATTTGAACCATGCTATTGAGTCTTGGACCACTTTGATTTGTAACCATCAACATTATTCACGACATTGATTTATTTTCTTGTTTCCCCTTTTGAGGTGGATTTTAATTCTATATCTACATATTTTTTTCCTTTTTCAAAGAGTTTTTTTTTGGATTATGTTGTTTGCCTTTTAACCTTTTTCTAAGATTACCTCACTTTGTATTTTTAGTACTAATTAATACCACAATGAGTTAATTAAATTATTTTAATTAGATACACATGTATGGATGTAAAAACTTGCTCGCGAGATTGTATTGTATATACATAGGTATTAATGTATCATCAAATTTAGAGGAACAAAAATGAGAACACCTTTTACTTTTAAATGATAAGAAGAAACCAAAAGACATATTCACATGCTTTAGTTAGCTACTTCTGCCGAAATTTCTTACAATGACATAAAAAAGACATAGAAAAATCATATTAATTAAATTATTATTGTGCTGAATGTCTTGCGAATATTCTAAAAAAACATAGGCCCCAAGGAATGTGATGATTGAATCTAGTAAAGTGTTTTTCTGTGTCTCTTTTTCTACATTACTTGTATCCATCATAATACTTAGCTTTCTAGCCTATCCACTTACTACTACATAAGGTAATTCAAAAAATGATAAGTATGGATTCTAGAATTACATAAAAAGGAAATAATATTATCGCTATGACAAATGAATCTTTTTCTGTTCTTACATTTTCCCCACATAATTACCAGAGAGTAGAAAAAATAATTCGAAAGTTGCTCTACTCGAATATGTAAGAAGAAGCGATTTGTGTGATATGTAAGTTAAATTGGCTAGACACATATACATAAAACATGTCTTCCAAGGTCACATAATCATATTAACATAGTATAAACTATATTACAAGGTGCATTCAGATTTAGAATCGATAAGTTTATAAAAATATGATGAAATGGTAAGTATTTTTACCTCTTTAGTCAAATGTTATGGATTAGAATTCTTGGTATGAATTCGCCTTTAATTAGGAAGCCATTTACCTAAATGAAACTTTTGGCACAATCTAGATTACGGAGAAAAAAGAAAAAAAGAAGAGCAACACTGGAGTATAAGTTAACGTAGTATAATTAACATAGTGTAAGTTATATGACAAGGTGCATTCAAGATTCAAAATCCATAGGTTTAGAATTAAATTCGTCCAAAAGATTAAATTCCATCCAAAATTTAAGGATAAATCTAGAACTGTGTATTTTTATATATTTTACTTAGAGATCACGAATTCGAATACTTAATATGAATATGTTTTTCATTAGTAAGCATTTTACCTTAATGAAACTTTTGGCACAATCTACATTAAAAAAAAAAAAAAAAAAAAAAAAAAGAGCAACACTGAAGTATTGGAAGTTCCGTGCGCTTCGGTTCTTGTACGCTGTTGTTATTATAAGGGAAAGTTGGTTGCCTCTGATTTCAAACTGCCCTACCCTTCAGTTCACCCCCTACCCATCCCCCACCCTCAGCATAAAAAACTCAAAAAACTCCTCATCGCATTGCTCTCTCCGCTCTCTTCTCCAAAACACACACATACACACAAAACTGTTTTTCACTTCTCACCCGCATACTTCCATATATAGGAATAATAACAATAATTTTGTCCATCTTTTGTAGATATAATTAGATAGATAGAGGTAGAACTGCTAAACAACCTACCCCAGAAGGGAAAATTCATTTTCCTATTTCAATTCCAACTAAAGAATCATCACTGACAAAGAGAAATTGAATCTTTGTGGCTTTCCTGAGGAGAAAAGAGAAAAAGATTGGATTTTTATCAATTTTCCAGGTTCTTGGTTTGTGGTTTTTTTGGTAGTGTGATATGTATTTCTGTATGTGTATGTAATGCATCAGAAGAAATCTGAAGTTCAGATCGGAAAAGAAAGCAGTTGCATCTCTTCCGATTTCAATCCCACACCACCCCTTCTTTCTCCTTCTTCTTCTCTTCATCACAAACCTCCCCACCCCCATATTTACCCCCCTCCTACTCCTCCTCAAGCTTTGATTTTTTCTTCTTCTTCCTCTCCTTCTGTGCCTCCTCCCCTTCAAATCTTGATTGACAATGGAAATGACCCAATTGTCCCTAGCCCCACCTCTACCACCACCAAGACCACCCCTCACAAGAGACCCCTTTTGGGTGTTTCCACAAACAACCACCACAACCCTTCTTCTTCCTCAAGCTCTTCTATTCTAAAGTCTCCAACTTTATCTGATTCTCTTCACAAATACCCTTTTTCTTCTGCTCCCAAGGGTCAATACCCATCAAGAATTTTGAACCATTTCCATGTTTACCACCGGCTCCGCCACCTCCGCCGTGTCCTTCGCCTCCATCTCCGGTTAATACTCCTCCTCTCCCTTCCTTTCTTCTATTTCTTGGTTTCTCATCCAACTAACTCTTTCTTTTTGGATTTTCTATCTGCTTTTGCTTTCTCTGCTGCTTTACTGTTTTCACTCAATTTAGCACTGCCTAGGCTTCCTTCAATCAGGTTGTTCTTGGCTAGGTCCTTGCCAATTAAGCTTACTTCAACTAACCAAGTATCTAGGCAGCAATTACCAGTGTTTTGGTCAATTGGGTCGCGGCCTAAGATCGATAAAAGGGTAAATTCAGGTTGTTGGGTGCAGGCTTACAGTAATGGAGATGTGTATGAGGGTGAGTTCCATAAGGGGAAATGTAGTGGCAGTGGAGTTTATTACTATTACATGAGTGGGAGGTATGAAGGTGATTGGGTTGATGGGAAGTATGACGGCTATGGGGTGGAGACGTGGGCGAGGGGAAGTCGATATAGGGGTCAGTATAGGCAGGGCCTTAGGCATGGTTTTGGAGTATATAGGTTTTACACAGGCGACGTGTATGCTGGGGAGTGGTCCAACGGTCAAAGTCATGGTTGTGGAGTTCATACATGTGAGGATGGTAGCCGGTATGTAGGTGAATTCAAGTGGGGAGTCAAGCATGGCCTTGGCCACTACCACTTCAGGTAATTTTTCATGGAGATGTTTTTGTTCGTTTCTAAATTTGTTGACTTTTGAAGGGATATGTAACCAGAAAATTTAATCTTTCTCGTTAATTACCTAGTTGAGCTTTAGAAGCTTTAGTTGTCTATATGTGGTATACCATATGTATTAAACATAGATTATGTTATTTCTTAAAGACGAATAGGCGGGAGAGAAGTGAAAGAGTTGCTGAGCTTGTTGCTATATGTCTCGATGTTGTGCATCGTAAACTTTTAACTCCAGATGTACAGTATAGTGTACAACTGTCCTCAATCTACTGGAGTCTAAAAAAAATGGGGAAGACTAGAAGTAAGGTGGTAGTCCTCAATCTACTGGAGAGTAGACAAAACTAAATATAGTTTCCTCTAGTTGATTACATTAGGTTGTAGACTTGTGGATTTTATTTTGTGAGCAACTAGTTGATTTCTGTCCAATTGGGAGATATGCTGTCCTTGTCCCCCTTTGTATTTTGTCATCTCTATACAGTTAGGCGTTTTCGAAAAAGGCCTTCCTTTTTGTTTAGTTAAGCAAGCACTATTCTCCTTTCCTGTTTTGAAATGCATATTATGTCATTCCAGTTGCTTCTATGTAGTAGTTTATTCTTCTATCATTTTCAAATTAATTTCTATAATTGACTATTAATGTATGGAACCATGTGCTCAAGAAAATATTCTTTCAGACTAGAGTCTTGTCAATATTTCCAGTTTTCCTCTAGTCCATGACTACAGAAAGACAATCTTCTAGCCAGGTGAAGACTATGAAGTAATCTTTTGCATGTTGAACAGAAGATATGCAAAATAATTGCAAAAGATAAACTACCTTTTGTAATTTTGTGCCTGCATTATGCATAACTTTGCTAAATTGGCAGTGCAAAACAGGGTAGCATTCATGCCTTGACTCTATGTCTAGATGAGATATTAATATTTTCACTACCTATTGCAACTTCTGACTAATTATGAGCCTAATTATGGACTGCCTAGAGTCACATTGATAAAGTTCCATTAATTATGATGTTAAGTTTATTTTAACTGAAGAGATACAGCTGATATCAACAGTGTTTGTGCTATGTTAAGTTTTAGCTTATCTCTAAAATGTAAGAGAAAAAATTGTTGATGTGATGATCCCAGAGTATTGCCTGCATGGTTTTAGTGACATATAGTGAGATAGCACGTAACAGACTGAGAAAGAGTGTTACCAGGTCCAAAATCATTTATTTGGATTCAAGATAAAGGAGGAGTGAAGTTTACTTGATGTCTTGACTGCTTTGAAGTTTCTTTCTGATTTTCATGATTGTAAATGCTATAAATTTTTGGCCTCTTTTATTTCTGTCTCTCAGATGGTAAGGTGCTTTGAAGTAGCATTTTGCTGGAGAAATATAGTGCTGTTTTCCAGGACATAGAGCTATGTTGCACATAGTCGTGCTGTGGGCTTTAAAATATACACACGCACACATATAACATAGTTTTACTGTGGGTTTTCCTTCTTTTTTCCACTAGGTTTCTACACTTGTTATCTATATCCCTTCATTTATTTGTATTGATTTTCAGTTTGAATGTTAGTGTCTGCACTGGGCAGTGGGCACCCTTGCATGTACTGTGATGAGATGATTTAGTAAAGTAAGAAAGAATTCTATTCTCGTCAAAAAAAAATGATTAACTTGGTTTATTCTTTCCAATGTGAAGGAATGGAGATACATATGCTGGAGAATATTTTGCAGATAAGATGCATGGTTTTGGAGTATATTGTTTTGCAAATGGGCATCGCTACGAAGGAGCGTGGCATGAGGGAAAGAGACAAGGGCTTGGGATGTATACTTTTAGAAATGGAGAAACCCAATGTGGTCATTGGCAAAATGGGGTTCTTGACATTCCAAGCACGCAGAATGCCTCCTATCCTGTATCCCCTGTTGCTGTTTACCACTCCAAAGTGCTAAATGGTGTACAGGTAAAGATTAAATCAAACTTGATCTGAGGTCTGCTCCCCCCCCTAGTGCATGGGAAATAAGGATTCACAGATTAGCCTTCCAATCCCTTCAAAAGCTCATGGTTTATTGACTGTCTAAGTATATGCTCTCTGAATCCTCGGATATCTATTGCTGTGATTTGGAGGCTTTTTTAAGTTTAGTTGGCACATCTTTAAGTCGTCTTAGGTTAGGATCAGTAGGATGCACTTGTTCTCTTTTTCCTTCGTTTCTGACTCTTCCATTGTAAGTAAATTGACTTTTGTGCTAGAACAGTATTCGCCTTTTGGATATGCAAAAGTTATGTCATAATTGCAACTTACTTCTCTTGAATATTAAGGAAATTGTTTTAAAATTTCAGAAAATGCATGTGACCAGTCAAAAAAAGTTTTAGAAGGAGCCTGCATTCTTATTAACATGGCTAGAAAGAGTCCCAGGAAGCACAAAAAGCATAGTCATGAAAGCTTTCTCTGTAGATTTTTTCCTTTTCTGAATTGTGATTTTCAGGTTTTCATTCACTTAATAGGTTTTAATAGTGTACTTGGTAGACTCCTAAAGGAATATACATTGACTTCATTGGCACTCAATTTTGGGTGCATTATAATCTTAAAATTTAGAAGGGGAGCCTTGGAATAGTGGAACAATGATAAAGTTGTCTTCATGTGACTTATAGTTCACGGATATGCTTGCATCAGGTAGGCTGCCTAACACCTCCTTGGGGTGCGGCCCTTCCCCGAACCCTCGGTAAATGCGGGATGCTTCATGCACTAGGCTGCTCTATATAATCTTGGAATCGGACTCTCAGTGGAAATAGCTACTCCGACATGTGCATTAACTAATTTGATTCCACTCTTTAGAATAGTGAAAAAAATAAATATAAATGGCATATGAATTTGAATCGTGTGCTAATTGCTCTTACATAATTCTATCAGGAGGCTCGTCGAGCAGCAGAGCGGGCATATGATGTGGCCAAGGTTGATGAAAGAGTGGGCAGAGCAGTTGCAGCTGCCAACAGGGCAGCCAATGCAGCTAGAGTGGCAGCAGTAAAAGCCATGCAAAAGCAAATGCATCGTCGGAGTAACAGTGATGACCTTCCAATCCCCGTGGCGTAAGACCTCCAAATGATGGAGTGTTTTTTCAGTTTAACCTCATAGAAATTTTGCATCCTTTTACGGAGGACTGCAATGGAATAATCTTACCTTAACCACCTTGTGTCCATGCGTGCTACCTCGTGTTACGTTTTCATTCCCTGAATTGGAGCAGGGCTGTTCTCTTTGCCAGGATTTTCGCGTTGTGAGTGTCTAAAAGTTAAGCCACTTTTCAAGCTCCCTGTATTTCTGTGGTTGAAACCTTGCTAAGAGAGCCAACCTGTTTCTTCTGTTTTGTAAAGATTAGCTAGTTTTGTAACATTTCGAGTGCTGGTGCCCAGAGAGAATTTCAACCCAGCCAGCCGGCCTTTTATGTGTATTAACGACTCTTGAGAATTAGTGGAAATATTATAAAAAGAAAAATCTACGTAAGAAAAATAATTCATCGCTTTTTTTTTGTTTTTTGTGTGTGTGTGGTGTGTTTGGTACTATGGAAGTCGATAATTATTTCAAGATCAGCCAGTTATTTGGAAGTCTTGGAGTTTTCAGCAAGAGTGGTTTTGGAAAGTCAGGGATAAGACCATGTAAAAGAGGTTGACTTATGAGGTTGGGAAATCTTTTGTACATTTGAAGAGGTCTTATGAAGAAGTTGCAACTTGGGAGGAATAATTGACCAACAGCTTTTTTCTTGAAATTTCTGTATGTTTTGCATTTTTTCTCCTAATTTTTTATTTCAAGTACATTGTCCACTATAACTTGCTCATGGAAACTCTATGGTAATATTATATTTGAAATAAGATTTAATTATTTCTAGAAAAATGCAATTTAAATATTAATAAATTACATGAAAAGTAGATCATGTAGAAGAGTTATTAGCAAATCTGAGAAATATATGTAAAAGGTTTAAATTAGATAAGAGATTTTGACCCTCAAAAGCAAGAAATGCGACTCAAGTATACAAACATAAGAATGCTTATTGATATCAAAACAAAAGACATACTAATTAAAAAATTTACCTTCCTATACTACATATTACCATCCCTAATCAAGTTTTAATTTAGAGCCCGTTTGGACATAAGAAAATTTTCCTTTTTTTTGAAAAAAATGTTTGGTTATCAAAATCTTACCATTTTTCCAATCTCACTTGAAAATACATTTTGACCAATTTTTCAATTGACTCAATTGAAAATGAGAAGATTGTTAGTTTTTAGTTGCAAAATATGTTTAAAAGAAGACATCTAAATATGTTGCAAAAATTATAACCAAACACAACTTCATCTTCAATTCAAATTTTAGTGAAATTCCAAATTAAAAAAAATATATATGGAATTCATGTCCAAACGCCTACTTAATTACATGGTCATATACATTTTACCAATTATATACAAATAAGTTTTAAATTAGTATCTCTTTAAATTAGGAATTGAATAAGGAATATTAGTTATTTCCTCATCCCTTTATACCTGCCTCTCTCTCTCTCTCTCTCTCTCTCTCTCTCTCTCGTATATATATATATATATATATATATATATATATATATATATATATATATATATATATATATTTTGTATACGGGGTGTTTCCCATGATGTTTTCTGTTTTTTTATGATTTCTTGTTGTATAGAGTTTTAATTTAGCATTTTCTTTCATGTTGCACAATTGATGTTCGAATTAAAATTGTCAATCAATAAATTTTGGAGGTGTTTGATTCTCCACCATTGACAGCCATTAAAATACTTCGAAGCTTTAAATTCGAATTTGGATTTTTAAAAACTATAATTTCTTTGGATTGGTGTTGTTGCAAACAATTGAGAATATTCTTTGAAGTTTATGTCTCAGTTTTGAGGGTATTGGTGAAGATTAGACTTGATTTTGGCCGAATTAAGAAAAGAAGACATACAATGACATACAATATACATACAAAATACATATAAAAGACATTGTATTTAAGTTGTATGATGTTGTAGATGTATTTATTGGGTAAAAATAATGTATGAAAGTTGTAGATAAGTTGTAAATATGTTGTATACTATATAATTAGTTGTATAAAATTTATTTTTAGTTTATGTATTATTGTAAATGTGTCAAATTTGTACGAAATTTATTTTTTAATTTGCAGATGTATCAAATTTGTACGAAATTTATTTTTTTCCCAAAGGATTAAATTTACGAGCACAATACTCCTACTTAATAGTACTAGTTAAAAGTCCTAATACTTAAAAATAATGTCACGCCCCCAAGTTTCCTTCGTAGGATGTCGTGACGATACCTAGCCTCTAAGACTAAGTAAGCCTAATAATATGCAGAGTAACTGAAATACAACTTAGAATCTCAAAACTTCAGCAATTACATAAATAAAATATGCAACTCGATATGTACAACTCCCAAAACCTGGTGAAATGTAAGTCACAAGCTCTAAGTAACAGTGCTGAACAATCCTATATATCAGTGTCTATAATAGTGTAATGAAATAAGGAAGAACATGATAGAAAGGGAATCCGAGGCCTGCGGACGCGGGCATGTGTACCTTGAACTCTCCAAGGCAGCCTCAGCTCACTAATGTCGAGACTGATAGGAAATACCTGGATCTACATAAAAAGATGTTGAGAAGTATAATATGAGTACTCCATAACGGTACCCAGTAAGTACCAAGCCTAACCTCGGTAGAGTAGTAACAAGGTCAGGTCAAGGCCCTACTGAAGATAATAAAAAACTAGACGAAAGGTATAACGATATAATGACAATGACATTGGAAATGAAACAATAAGAAATTTACGAAAAGTTAACAACACAGAATCAAGACAGTTAATACAACACGAAAGGAAATAAAGATTTACATGCTAAGGAAACGGACAACCAAGACAAATACAGCAAATTGAGAAAGATCAACAAGGGCTACTACCAAGGTACCGCCTCACAGTCCCAGATCATAAAATTAACTTACAGTCTTTCGTTATATCTCCTCGGGAGCCTTTTACATTTAGTTTTGAGAATTATTTTTCCCGAATTAGCACCCCATGTTTTAGCCCACCTTATCACAACGCATGGTGTCTAGTAGTTCCCTTACTAGCCACGCGTATCAAGCTGACCTTATCTCACCGCATGCATTTCAACACCCAGACCTTATACCACCGCATGCGTATCAATATCACAACGTATCACAATTCGCACATCAAGTGTCCAATATCACAACTTACCAGAAAAGGCCAACAATAATGTAATTTCACAATAAGGAGCCCACTACTCAACCACAATGTACACAAAGTCTCAACAATAACAACCGGAAAGTAACTCAATAAAATGATATTTCACAACTTACACTTTGCCTCAATAGAAACCACTGCCTTTGCAACTCAATACCAAACTCAACAACAAGATATTCCAAGAATAGTAATTTCAAGTAAAGAATTCACAGTTAAATAATGATTATGGAATAAAAGAAAGCAAGTAATTCAACTAAACACGTAGGACAAGTTGCAAATAAGAGATACGACAAGTATACATGTGTAATTAAACTAAATATGGTAGCTATAACATGTTAAAGTAACTCAATTAAAACATGAAAGAAAACTACATAGCTAAAAATCGGAATTTCAATATTTAGCCCGTGTACACACTCGTCACCTTGCATACACGGCCTTCACATATCACAATTATCACAACAATACTAAATCCTAAGGAAAAATTTTCCCACACAAGGTTAGACAAGTTGCTTACCTTAAACCACGCTAAATCAATCAACTAGAAGGCATTTCCCTCAATTTTCCAACTCCGAACGGCTCGAATCTAGCCAAAACAATTTCATAGTATAAATATAACTATAGGAAACTAATTCTAACAAAGAAATTACGATCTTCACAAAGAATTGAAAAATCGCCCCAAAAAGTCAACCCGGGCCCGCCTATCGGAATTCGACCAAAACTACAAAAACCGAACACCATTCGATATCGAGTTTAGCTATACAAGAATTATTCAAATGCGACCTAAATTCGCCTTTCAAAACTCAAAAATTTAGCCTAAGGAGTTTCTACCAATAATTTTTCCCAATTTCCAACTCCAAAGCACTAATTAAATGATGATATTATCAATAGATTATGTGAATTAATCAAAAACGAGTTAGAAATCCATACCCCAAAGTTCTCTCTGAAAATCCCTCGAAAGTTCACCTTAAACCGAGCTCTCTAAGTCACAAAAATGAATTATGAATCAAACCCTCGAATTTTTCCCTTTTCTACCTAGTTAAATCGCACCTGCGACCTTACTGCCGCATCTGCGGGTAAGTGCTCGCTTTTGCGAGTACGCACCCGCGGTCAAACTCTCCGCATGTGCGATGACACTAGAAGCTGGGCACTTTCAGCAAAAATCAGCAAGTCCGAATTGTTCTGGACTCGATTCGAATTACACCCGGGGCCTTCGGGACCCCGTCCGAATATACCAATAAGTTCCAAACCACATAACGGACGTACTCGAGGCCTAAAATCCTGCAAACAACGTAAATTCTACGAATCGCAACCCAAATTCAAGCCTATGAACTATGAACTTCTAAATTCCGAAACCAACGCCGAGTTAAAACAACTCCGATTGATACCAAATTTTGCACACAAGTCATAAATGAAATTACGGAACTATTTCAACTTTCGAAATCAGAATCCAACTCCGATAACACCAAAGTCAACTCCCAGCCAAATTTTTTCAAAATCCTCCAACTTTCCAACTTTCGTCAATTTACGCCAAAACGACCTACAGACCTCTAAATCAACATCCGAGCATGCTCCTAAGACCAAAATCACCATATGGAGCTATTGGAACCTTCAAAACTCCATCCAGGAGTCATCTTCACTCAGGTCAAACTACGGTCAACTCCTACGACTTAACCTTCTAACTTAGGGACAATGTGTCCAAATTCACTCTGAAACTTACCCGATACCAAAACCAACCACTCTATAAAGTTACATAACTACAATATAGCATAGAGGAAGCAAAATTTAGGGGATCGGGGCTAAAATACTCAAAATGACCGGCCGAGTCGTTACATCATCCCCTATTAAAACAAATATTCGTCCTCGAACGACTATAGAGACATACCTGAAGTGGTAAAAAGATGAGGATAACGGCTACACATATCATGCTCGGTCTCCCAGGTCGCCTCCTCGACTGGCTGACCCCTCCACTGAACCTTCCCTGAAGCAATGCTCTTCGACCTCAACTTTTGATCCTGCTTGTCCAAAATGACCACCGACTCCTCAACATAAGACAAATCCTTGTCCAACTGGACTGAGCTGAAATCTAACACATAAGACGGATCGACGTGATACTTCTGGATCATAGAAATATGGAATACTGGATGAACTACAGCTAGACTGGGTGGAAATGCAAGTTGGTAAGCCACCTCTCCAATCCTCTCAAGAATCTTAAAGGGCCCGATATACCTAAGGCTCAACTTTCCCTTCTTCCTGAACCTCATAACACCCTTCTATATCATCCCAAAAAAGTTAATGTGGTGGCTGATGCCTTGAGTCACAAAGCGAAGAGCTTGGGTAGTTTATCATATCTGCTTGTAGCAGAGAGGCCATTAGCCTTGGATGTTCAGGTCTTGGCCAACTAGTTTGTTAGATTAGATGTTTCTGAGCCGAGTTTTGGCTTATGTGGTTTCTCGGTCTTCTCTTTATTGATGATTATCAATAGATTATGTGAATTAATCAAAAACGAGTTAGAAATCCTTACCCCAAAGTTCTCTTTGAAAATCCCTCGCAAGTTCACCTTAAACCGAGCTCTCTAAGTCACAAAAATGAATTATGAATCAAACCCTCGAATTTTTCCCTTTTCTACCTAGTTAAATCGCACCTGCGACCTTTCTGCCGCATCTGCGGGTAAGTGCTCGCTTTTGCGAGTACGCACCCGCGGTCAAACTCTCCGCATGTGCGATGACACTAGAAGCTGGGCACTTTCAGCAAAAATCAGTAAGTCCGAATTGTTCTGGATTCGATTCAAATTACACCCGGGGCCTTCGGGACCCCGTCCGAATATACCAATAAGTTCCAAACCACATAACGGACGTACTCGAGGCCTAAAATCACTGCAAACAACGTAAATTCTACGAATCGCAACCCAAATTCAAGCCTATGAACTATGAACTTCTAAATTCCGAAACCAACGCCGAGTTAAAACAACTCCGATTGATAGTCATAAATGAAATTACGGAACTATTTCAACTTTCGAAATCAGAATCCAACTCCGATAACACCAAAGTCAACACCCGGTCAATTTTTTCAAAATCCTCCAACTTTTCAACTTTCGTCAATTTATGCCAAAACGACCTACAGACCTCTAAATCAACATCCGAGCATGCTCCTAAGACCAAAATCACCATATGGAGCTATTGGAACCTTCAAAACTCCATCCAGGAGTCATCTTCACTCAGGTCAAACTACGGTCAACTCCTACGACTTAACCTTCTAACTTAGGGACAATGTGTCCAAATTCACTCTGAAACTTACCCGATACCAAAACCAACCACTCTATAAAGTTACATAACTACAATATAGCATAGAGGAAGTAAAATTTAGGGGATCGGGGCTAAAATACTCAAAATGACCGGCCGAGTCGTGACATCATCCCCCAATAAAACAAATATTCATCCTCGAACGACTATAGAGACATACCTGAAGTGGTAAAAAGATGATGATAACGGCTACACATATCATGCTCGGTCTCCCAGGTTGCCTCCTCGACTGGCTGACCCCTCCACTGAACCTTCACTGAAGCAATGCTCTTCGACCTCAACTTTTGATCCTGCTTGTCCAAAATGACCGCCGACTCCTCAACATAAGACAAATCCTTGTCCAACTGGACTGAGCTGAAATCTAACACATAAGACGGATCGACGTGATACTTCTGGATCATAGAAATATGGAATACTGGATGAACTACAGCTAGACTGGGTGGAAGTGCAAGTTGGTAAGCCACCTCTCCAATCCTCTCAAGAATCTTAAAGGGCCCGATATACCTAGGGCTCAACTTTCCCTTCTTCTTGAACCTCATAACACCTATATCATCCCAAAAAAGTCAATGTGGTGGCTGATGCCTTGAGTCACAAAGCGAAGAGCTTGGGTAGTTTATCATATCTGCTTGTAGCAGAGAGGCCATTAGCCTTGGATGTTCAGGTCTTGGCCAACTAGTTTGTTAGATTAGATGTTTCTGAGCCGAGCCGAGTTTTGGCTTATGTGGTTTCTCGGTCTTCTCTTTATTGATGATATTATCAATAGATTATGTGAATTAATCAAAAACGAGTTAGAAATCCTTACCCCAAAGTTCTCTTTGAAAATCCCTCGAAAGTTCACCTTAAACCGAGCTCTCTAAGTCACAAAAATGAATTATGAATCAAACCCTCGAATTTTTCCCTTTTCTACCTAGTTAAATCGCACCTGCGACCTTACTTCCGCATCTGCGGGTAAGTGCTCGCTTTTGCGAGTACGCACCCGCGGTCAAACTCTCTGCATGTGCGATGACACTAGAAGCTGGGCACTTTCAGCAAAAATCAGCAAGTCCGAATTGTTCTGGATTTGATTCGAATTACACCCGGGGCCTTCAGGACCCCGTCCGAATACCAATAAGTTCCAAACCACATAACGGACGTACTCGAGGCCTAAAATCACTGCAAACAACGTAAATTCTACGAATCGCAACCCAAATCAAGCCTATGAACTATGAACTTCTAAATTCCGAAACCAACACCGAGTTAAAACAACTCCGATTGATACCAAATTTTGCACACAAGTCATAAATGAAATTACGGAACTATTTCAACTTTCGAAATTAGAATCCAAATCCGATAACACCAAAGTCAACACTCGGTCAATTTTTTCAAAATCCTCCAACTTTCCAACTTTCGTCAATTTATGCCAAAACGGCCTACAGACCTCTAAATCAACATCCGAGCATGCTCCTAAGACCAAAATCACCATATGGAGCTATTGGAACCTTCAAAACTCCATCCAGGAGTCATCTTCACTCAGGTCAAACTACGTCAACTCCTACGACTTAACCTTCTAACTTAGGGACAATGTGTCCAAATTCACTCTGAAACTTACCCGATACCAAAACCAACCACTCTATAAAGTTACATAACTACAATATAGCATAGAGGAAGCAAAATTTAGGGGATCGGGGCTAAAATACTCAAAATGACCGGCCGAGTCATTACATCATCCCCCTATTAAAACAAATATTCGTCCTCGAACGACTATAGAGACATACCTGAAGTGGTAAAAAGATGAGGATAACGGCTACACATATCATGCTCGGTCTCCCAGGTCGCCTCCTCGACTGGCTGACCTCTCCACTGAACCTTCACTAAAGCAATGCTCTTCGACCTCAACTTTTGATCCTGCTTGTCCAAAATGACCACCGACTCCTCAACATAAGACAAATCCTTGTCCAACTGGACTGAGCTGAAATCTAACACATAAGACGGATCGACGTGATACTTCTGGATCATAGAAATATGGAATACTGGATGAACTACAGCTAGACTGGGTGGAAGTGCAAGTTGGTAAGCCACCTCTCCAATCCTCTCAAGAATCTTAAAGGGCCCGATATACCTAAGGCTCAACTTTCCCTTCTTCCTGAACCTCATAACACCCTTCTATATCATCCCAAAAAAGTCAATGTGGTGGCTGATGCCTTGAGTCACAAAGCGAAGAGCTTGGGTAGTTTATCATATCTGTTTGTAGCAGAGAGGCCATTAGCCTTGGATGTTCAGGTCTTGGCCAACTAGTTTGTTAGATTAGATGTTTCTGAGCCGAGCCGAGTTTTGGCTTATGTGGTTTCTCGGTCTTCTCTTTATGATCGTATCAGAGAGTGTCAGTATGACGACCCCCATCTATTTGTCCTTAAGGATATAGTTTAGTACGGCGATGCCAATAAGGTCACTATTGGAGATGACGGTGTATTAAGCTTTCTTTCTCTTGGCCATTGTTGCCATCTCTATGCTGAAGGAATTAAAGTGATTTGTTGGGCGAATAAAGTGAATTGGCCAAAAATGAATCTGATATTCAAAACCTAGAAGTTTTCAATCTCTCTTGTATTTGTATATATGGTAACATTTTTTTGTTAACCTTTTACGCTTATAGAAAGAGGAGAGGAGAGAAAATAGGAAAATGATATCACTAAATCCCTTAATTTAAGGCACTAATAATGGATAGTATATGGAGAGAGGCGGTAGAAAATATGAAAAGAGAAGAGAAGAGAAAAAAAAAGGAAAAGGGTATAATTTAATCCTCTAATTTAAGGCACTAATAATGGATTGTATATAAATTATAAGCAATTCTTATTTAGGGCGGGTAATTTTCAAAACTGAGACAATTTTGGTAATAAGATTTCATATAGTGCATAAGAAAGAAAAAAAACCCTAATTAAAGCCATAACAGTTTTCAACAATGCAACTTAAGTATAGGATATTACATTGATTCGTCTAATTTTACAAAGTAAGTACATCGTAGTCTCTTGAAAAAGAAAACCCAAAAGAAATAAAAGGGGGGGGGGAGAGAGAGAGAGTCTGGAACCAAAATATTGTTCATTTTGACTCAAGTGACCGAAATGTGTTAAAAAAATTAATTAAAAGACGTTATACTTTAACGGTCGTTTGGCCAGTTAAGTATAGCGTCTTTTAAAAGACGCTATATGTATAGCGTTTTTTACTAAAATGTTATATATATTAAGTGGGCCCACAAATAATTCTTTTGTAGTTAACTGACATAACAATAATTCAACTGGTATAGCGTTTTTTTTTTTAAAATGCTATACCTCTAATAATTGAACCTCCGGGCTGGTTTTTGCCTTATTTAAAGAGGTGGACGATTTTGTAAAAATCCATTCATAAACATCTTCAAGTGTTCTGAAATTTTTTGTTAAGTATTTTGCCTTTTGTCATAATGTCTGAAGAGCGAAAAATTAGGGTTTTATTATATTGGGGAGGGGGAGGTGAGGTTGTTGTCACGACCCGGATTTCCCACCCTTGGGAGTTGTGATGGCGCCTACTCGTGAAAGCTATGCAAGCCGCGTATTATAGGATCACTAAATCATTTACTAACCGTTTTTAACAATTTAAACTATCATGTGATTAACAGTAAAATATTAATGATAAATAAATACAAGCGGAATACTTAATCTGATAAATTAACCATAAATAGTACGACAATGCCAACATACATCTCTACCCGGAATTTGGTGTCACAATATCACAGAATGTCTACGAATACTACATACAAATGTCTAAAAAGAAAGTATTATCTGTCTCGGAAGCAAATGAAAACAGAATACATATAAAGATATAAGAGAACGCCGGGCTTGCGGACGCCTGCAGAACTACCTCAGGATCTCTAACTGGACTGAAGGCAGCCACCCAATGCTATGGTCCAAAAGCTACAGCTCTGGGATCTGCACATAGTGCAGAGTGTAGTATCAGCACAACCGACCCCATGTGCTGGTAAGTGTCTGGCCTAACCCCGGCAAAGTAGTGACAAGGCTAGGACCAGACTACCAAATAAATCTGTGCAGTTATATAATAGGCAGCGAAAAATAAAACAGGAATAAACAAGTAAAGATGGGAGGGGGAAACATACTACGGGGGAATATCATTTATCAATAGTAATTCAAGAGAAAAACGTAAAGGCAACTTAGAATTCACAGCAAAGAATAAGGAAATCGTAACCAACCAATAAACATTTCCATTATCTACTGTTGCGGCGCGCAACCCGATCCAAATCATAAAAACACTGTTGTGGCGTGCAACCCGATCCATATCATTTATCATTGTTGCAACGTACAACCCGATCCAAACATAATATTGTTGCGGTGTCCAACCCGATCCAAACACAATATTGTTGCGGCGTGCAACCCGATCCAAACATAATATTATTGCGGCGTCCAACCCGATCCAAATATAATATTGTTGTGGCGCGTAACCCAATCCAAATATAATATTATTGTGGCGCACAACCCGATCCACATATACAGTTCAACACCAATCACAACGGAAGTCCCGGCAAGGGATCAATAAAGAAACAACACTATCCCGGCAAGGGAATCAACGGTATAAGTAAATATGTCGCGACAAGGGAAAATCAGCTATAACCAAACTTGTTCCAACATCTAAATACCTCAACTAGCACCAATACTCAATCATAAGTAATTTCCACGGGAATAATCATAATCCTTACTCAACACAGTGAATCAACAACTTAGGCATTCGTAGTATTTATTAAGAACATAGCAATTTCACTTTAAGACTCACGATCATGCTCGATACCAACATATAGATATTCGTCACCATGCCTATATCGCGTACTCAACAAGTAACATGTAGCAAATATGACACAACTCCTAATCCCTCAAGTTAAGGTTAGACCAAACACTTACCTCGATGCCACGAAAACAATTCAAGACTCTACTATCACTTTACCTCTTGATTCCACCACCAATTCGCTCGTATCTAGCCACAAGTTACTTAATTATATCAATAAATGCTAAATGAATCAATTCTAATGCATGAAAACGAGTTTTCCAAAGTTTTACCCAAAAAGTCAAAAATCGCCCCTGGGCCCACATAATCAAAACCCGAGGTTCGAACCAAAACCCGATTACCCATTCCCTCACGAACCCAAATATATAATTTATTTTGAAATCGGACCTCAAATCGAGGTCCAAATCCCCAATTCTTTAAAAACCTAGGTTCTACTCAAAACACCCAATTTCTCCCATGAAAATCATTAATTTTGAGTTGAAATCATGTGAAAAGATGTTAATGATTGAAGAAAACGAGTAAAAATTGACTTACAATTGATTTGGAAGAAGAGTTCTTTGAAAAATTGCCCAAGTGTGTTTTGGTTTTGAAAAAAGTGTGAAAAATGAAAGATTTTCGGCGAAGATATAAAATTGCAGGTTGCAGATGTCGCATTTGCGAACATGGGTTCGCATTTGCGAACATGGGTTCGCATTTGCGAACCCTGAGGAAAACCAAGCCTCTTCGCATTTGCGATTGTGCCTTCGCAATTGCGATGTCACATTTGCAACCATTCATTCGCATTTGCGAATAAGGCAGCCTATGCCACTTCTCGCATTTGCGAGCCAATGCGAAGCCTGCGGGCCTGCAACATACCAGCAAATTCCTAAATGAAATTTTCACTCCCTGGCCTATCCAAAACTCACCCGAGCCCTCAGGGCTTCAAACCAAACATGCACACCAACCTAAAAACATCATACGAACTCGCTCGTGCATTCAAATCACCAAAATGACATCAACAACTATGAATTTAGCATCAAAATCATGGAATTTCTTAAGAACTTCAAATTTGCCCAATTTCTCAAATAAGGTCCGATTCACATTATTTCAAATCCGTTTCTTATCAATTTTCACAGGCTCGACTCAAATCATCTATAAGACATGTACCGAGCTTCGGAACCAAAATGCGGGCCCGATACCAATGGTTTCAAACACACTTCACTTTCAAAAACTCATAATTAATTCCGGAAAATAATTTCTTTCAAAAATTCATTTCTTGGGGTTGGGACCTCAAAATTCGATTCCGGGCATACGCCCAAGTCCCATAGGAAAAATTCCTCATTTTCACAGATTTTCATATAATGGCTTTCCGGCTACACGCCCGGACTGCGCACGTAAATTGAGGTAGGACAGAAAGAGGTTTTTAAGGCCTCGAAACACAAAATTCATTTCTAAAACAAGTGATGACCCAAGGGTCATCACATTCCCCACCTCTAAAACAATCGTTCGTCCTCGAACGGACATAAGAAGGAAGTACCTGATCGGGAAAAAGATGGGGATAACGGCTCTGCATATCGAACTCGGACTCCCAGGTCAATGCCTCAGCAGGATGACCTCTCCACTAAACACGGGCAGAAGGAAAACTCTTCGATCTCAACTGACGAACCTGCCGGTGTAGAATAGCTACCGGCTCCTCCTCGTAAGACAAGTCCTTGTCCAACTGGACAGTGCTAAAATCTAACACGTGGGATGGATTGTCGTGATACTTCCGAAGCATGGACACATGAAACACTGGATGTATGGCTGATAAGCTCAGCGGCAACGCAAGTCTGTAAGCCACCTCTCCCACTCGATCAAGAATCTCAAACGGGCCAATAAACCTAGGGCTAAGCTTTCCCTTCTTCCCAAATCTCATCACACCCTTCATAGGCAACACTCGAAGCAATACCCGCTCACCAACCATGAATGCCAAATCACAAACCTTGCGGTCGGCATAACTCTTTTGCCTTGACTGAGCTGTACGAAGCCTATCCTGAATAATCCTGACCTTGTCCAAGGCATCCTAAACTAGATCTGTACCCAACAACCGAGCCTCCTCTGGTTCAAACCATCCAACAAGCGATCAACACCGCCTACCATACAAAGCCTCATAAGGAGCCATCTAGATATTCGACCGGTAGCTGTTGTTGTAGGCAAACTCTGCAAAAGGCAAAAACTGATCCCATGACCCTCTAAAGTTAATGACATAAGCTCAGAGCATATCCTCCAAAATCTGAATAGTCCGCTCGGACTGCCCATCCGTCTGAGAATGAAATGCTGTGCTCAACTCAACCTATGTGCCCAACTCTCGCTGAAGCCCTCTAGAAACATGAGGTAAACTGCGTACCTCAGTCCGAAATGATAGACACGGGCACACCATGAAGACGAACAATCTCCCGCATATAGGTCTCAGCTAACATCTCGGAAAAATAGGAGACTGCCACATGAATGAAATGGGCTGACTTGGTCAGCCTATCAACAATAACTCACACTGCGTCGAACTTTCTCTGAGTCCGTAGGAGACCAACAACGAAGTCCATAGTGATCCGCTCCCACTTCCACTCGGGAAGCTCAATCCTCTGAAACAAACCACCAGGCCTCTGATGCTCGTACTTAACCTGCTGACAGTTCAAACACCGAGCCACATATGCAACAATGTCCTTTTTCATTCTCCTCCACCAGTAATGCTGCCGCAAATCCTAATACATCTTAGCAGCGCCCGGATGAATAGAGTACTGGGAGCTATGGGCCTCCTCTAAAATCAACACTTGGAGTCCATCCACATTAGGCACACAAACTCGACCCTACAATCTCAGAACTCCATCGTCACCTAAGGTAACATGCTTGGCACCTCCGCGTTGCACCGTGTCTCTGAGGACACACAAATGGGGATCATCATACTGCCGATCACATATACGCTCTGATAGAGAAGAACGAGAGACCGTACAAGCTAACACGCGGCTGGGCTCAAAAATATCCAACCTCACGAAATAATTGTCCAAAGCCTGAACATCCAAAGCAAGCGGCCTCTCACCAACCGGGATATAAGAAAGACTGCCCATACTGGCTGACTTCCTACTCAAAGCATCGGCCACCACATTGGCCTTTCCCGGATGGTATAAGATGGTGATATCGTAGTCTTTCAATAGCTCCAACTACCTTCTCTACCTCAAATTCAACTCCTTCTACTTGAATAAGTATTGCAGACTCTTGTGATCCGTGAACACCTCACAAGCCACACCATACAGATAATGTCTCCAAATCTTCAACGCGTGAACAATGGCTGCCAACTCCAAATCATGAACCGGATAGTTCTTCTCATGAATCTTCAATTGTCGCGAAGCATAGGCAATGACCTTGCCATCCTGCATCAACACCGCACCAAGTCCAATAAGAGATACATCACAATAAACTGTATATGGCCCTGAACCTGTGGGAAAAACCAACATCGGTGTCGTAGTCAAAGCTGTCTTGAGCTTCTGAAAGCTCACCTCGCACTCATCCGACCACCTGAACTGGGCACCCTTCTAGGTTAACCAGGTCATCGGGGCTGCAATAGATGAGAACCCCTCCATAAACCGACGGTATTACCCTGCCAAAACCAAGAAACTTCGGATCTCTGTAGCTGATGCTGGTCTAGGACAGTTCTCGACTGCCTCAATCTTCTTCGGATCAACCTGAATACCCTCTAAGGATACAATATGACACAGGAATGCAACTGAACCCAACCAGAACTCACACTTCGAAAACTTGGCATACAACTGACTATCCCTCAGAGTCTGAAGAACCACTCTAAGATGTTGCTCGTGCTCCTCCCGGCTGCGGGAATAAATCAAAATATCATCAATGAAGACTATCACAAACGAATCCAAGTAAAGCTTGAACACTTGGTTCATCAAATTCATAAAAGATGTTGGGGCATTTGTCAACCTGAATGACATCACCAAGAACTCATAATGCCCGTACCAAGTGCGGAAAGCGGTCTTAGGGACATCAGATGCCCTAATCCTCAACTAATGGTAGCTAGATCAAGTCAATCTTCAAAAATACCTTGGCACCCTGAAGCTGGTCAAACAAATCATCAATCATCGGCAATGGATACTTATTCTTGATTGTAACCTTGTTCAACTATCGATAATCAATACACATTTGCATCGATCCGTCCTTCTTCTTAACAAACAACACCGGCGCACCCCAAGGCGAAATACTAGGTCTAATGAAACCTTTTTCAAGCAAGTCTTGCAACTGCTCCTTCAACTCTTTCAACTCAGGCGGGGCCATACGATACGGCAGGATAGAAATGGGCTGAGTGCCCGGAGCCAAATCAATGCAAAAGTCAATATCCCTGTCGGGTGGCATACCCGGCAGGTCTAAAGGAAATACCTCATGGAACTCACGAACAACAGGTATAGAATCAATAGAAGGAACCTCGACACTAGAATCACGAACATATGCCAAATAGGCCAAACACCCCTTCTCGACCATACGCCGAGCCTTCACATAAGAGATAACACTATGGGTAGAATGATCAGGAGTCCCTCTCCACTCTAAACGATGCAAACCCAGCAAGGCTAAGGTCACAATATTGGCATGACAATCCAAGATAGCACGATAAGGTGATAACCAGTACATCCCCAGTATGACATCAAAATCAACCATGTCCAGAAGTAACAAATCTATACGAGTCTCAAGACCCCTAATCACAACTATACACGAACGATGGACTCGATCTACCGCAATAGAATCACCCACCGGTGTAGACACATATATAGGGACACTCAAGGAATCTCTAGGCATGACCAGATACAGTGAAAAATAAGATGACACATAGGAGTATGTAGACCCTGGATCAAATAAAACTGAAGCATCTTTGCCACAAACAAGAATAGTACCTATAATAACTGCATCGGAAGCCTCAGCCACAGGCCTGGCTGGTAGAGCATAACATCGGGGTTGGGCCCCACTACCCTGAACCACATCTCTAAGTGATAGGGAGAAACTTCTCTAGAAATAGCTGAGTAAACTGCTCCCAAGTCAAAGCTGGCGATCCGGCTGGTCTAGCCAAACAATAATCTCTCCACCAAATCTTGGCGGATCCAGATAAGCAAAAAGTAGCAAAATCGACCCCATTGGTCTCCACTATCCCCATGTTCCTGAGAACCTCATGACAGCTATCTAGAAAATCCTGGGGATTCTTAGAAGATGCACCGCTGAAAGTAGTAGGGAAGAGCTTGGTGAACCTGTCCAATCTCCATAAAGCATCGGCAGACATAGCTGCTCCATCACCGGTCTGAGCTACCACGCCCGGCTGAACTGCTCCAACTGGCTGAGCTGCTGGAGTCTGAAACAAGGGAGCCATTTGCTCCAGAGTGCGAGTATCAGGAGTTTGGCCTCCTCCTCCAGCTTGAGATATGGCTGGTACTACAGGAAGAAAGCCTACCTAGGTGACACTCTCCATAAGTCCCACTAAATGGACCAGAGCATCCTGGAGTACTGGGGTAGCAATAAACCCCTCTAGGACCTGAGCTGGGACCACCAGATCTGTCTAGACCGGAACCTCATCATCAAAGTCAACATGAGGCTCCACCGCTAGTGCTGCTGCTCTGGGCTGAGCTCTGCCCCTACCTCGGCCTCTAGCACGGCCTCGGCCTTGCCCTCTGCCCCTCGTGGGAGCTGCTGTTGGGGGCTCGGGTTGCTGATCGGTGGATAAGGAAGCACGTGTTCTCGCCATCTGCGAAAGAACAGAGTAAAAATTCAATTAGCATTGAGGAACCAAACCGCACGACAGGAAAGAATAAATGTGAAGTTTTTCCTAACTATGTAGCCTTTGGGGGATAAATACAAACGTCTCTATACCGATCCCTCAGACTCTACTAAGCTTGTCCATGAATTGTGACACCTATGTAACCTAAAGCTCTGATACCAACTTGTCCCGGCCCGGATTTCCCACCCTCGGGAGTCGTGATGGCATCCACTCGTGAAAGATAGCCAAGCCGCATATTATAGGATCAATAAATCATTTACTAACCCTTTTTAACAATTTAAACTATCATGTGATTAACAATGAAATACTAACGATAAATAAATACAAGCGGAAGACTTAATCTGATAAATTAACCATAAACAATACGACAATGCCAACATACATCTCTACCCGGAATCCGGTGTCACAAAATCACAGACTGTCTACGAATACTACATACAAATGTCTGAAAAGAAATTACTATCTGTCTCGGAAGCAAATGAAAATAGAATACATATAAGAATGACGGGCCTGCGAACGCCTGCAGGACTACCTCGGGATCTCTAACTGGACTGAAGGCAGCCACCCAATGCTACGGTCCAAAAGCTGTCGCTCGGGGATCTACACATAGTGCAGAGTGTAGTATCAGCACAACCAACCCCATGTGCCGGTAAGTGCCTGGCTTAACCCCGCGAAGTAGTGATGAGGCTAGGACCAGACTACCAAATAAACCTGTGCAGTTATATAATAGGCAGCGGAAAATAAAATAGGAATAAACAAGTAAATATGGGAGGGGGACATGTTGCGGGTTAATATCATTTATCAATAGTAATTCAAGAGAAAAACATAAAGGCAACTTAGAATTCATAGCAAAGAATAAGGAAATCGTAACCAACCAATAAACACTTTCATTATCTACTGTTGCGGCGTGCAACCCGATCCAAATCATAAAAACACTGTTGCGGCATGCAACACGATCCATATCATTTATCACTGTTGCGGCGTGCAACCCGATCCAAGCATAATATTATTGCGGCGTGCAAACCGATCCAAACATAATATTCTTGCAGCGTGCAACCCGATCCAAACATAATATTGTTGCGGCGTGCAACCCGATCCAAACATAATATTATTGCGGCGTGCAACCCGATCCAAACAAAATATTGTTGCGGCGTGCAACCCGATCTTCATATACAGTTTAACACCAATCACAAGGAAAGTCCCAGCAAGGGAATAAACGGTACAAGTAAATACGTCATGACAAGGGAAAATCAGCTATAACCAGACTTGTTCCAATATCTAACTACCTCAACTAGCACCAATACTCAATCATAAGTAATTTCCACGAGCATAATCATAATCCTTACTCAACACAATGAATCAACAACTTAGGCATTCGTAGTATTTATTAAGAACACAACAATTTCACTTTAAGGCTCACGGTCATGCTCGACACCAACGTATAGATACTCTTCACCATGCCTATATGTCATACTCAACAAGTAACATGTAGAAAATATGACACAACTCCTAATCCCTCAAGCTAAAGTTAGATCAAACACTTACCTCGATTCCACGAACACAATTCAAGCCTCTATTATCACTTTACTGTTTGATTTCACCACCAATTCACTTGTATCTAGTCACAAGTTACTTAATTACATCAGTGAACGTTAAATGAATCAATTCTAATGCATGAAAAAGAGTTTTCCAAAGTTTTACCCAAAAAATCAAAAATTGCCCCGGGCCCATATAGTCAAAACCCGAGGTTCAAACCAAAACCCAATTCCATTCCCTCACGAACCCAAATATATAATTTGTTTTGAAATTGGACCTCAAATCGAGGTCCAAATCCCCAATTTTTGAAAAACCTAGGTTCTACCCAAAACACCCAATTTTCCCCATGAAAATCATTGATTTTGAGTTGAAATCATGTGAAAAGATGTTAATGATTGAAGGAAATGAGTTAAAATTGACTAACAATCGATTTGGAAGAAGAGTTGTCTTTGAAAAATCGCCCAAGAGTGTTTTGGTTTTGAAAAAAGTGTGAAAAATGAAAGATTTTCGTCTAAGTTATAAAATTGCAAGTTGCAGATGTCGCAATTACGACCAGGGTTCGCAATTGCGAACTCAGACTTCTGCTAACTTCGCATTTGCGAACATGGGTTCGCATTTGCGAACCCTGAGGAAAACCATTCCTCTTCGCATTTGCGATTGTGCCTTTGCAATTGTGATGTCGCATTTGCGACCATTCCTTCGCATTTGCGAATAAGGCAGCTCAGGCCACTTCTCGCATTTGCGATACAATGCTCCCATTTGCGAGCCAGGCTTCGCAAATACCAGCAACATACCAGCAAATGCGAAGCCTGCAGGCCTTCAACATACCAGCAAATTCCTAAGTGAAATTTTCACTCTGTGGCCTATCCAAAACTCACCTGAGCCCTCGGGGATCCAAAACAAACATGCACACCAACCTAAAAATATCATACGGACTCGTTCGTGCATTCAAATCACCAAAATAACATCAACAACTATGAATTTAGCATCAAAATCATGGAATTTCTTAAGAACTTCAAATTTGCCCAATGTCTCAAATAAGGTCTGATTCACATCATTTCAAATCCGTTTCTTACCAATTTTCACAGGCTCGACCCAATCATCTATAAGACATGTATTGGGCTCCAAAACCAAAATATGGTCCCGATACCAATGGTTTCAGACACACTTCACTTTCAAAAACTCAAAATTAATTCCGCAAAACAATTTCTTTCAAAAATTCATTTCTCGGGCTTGGGACCTCGGAATTCGATTCCGGGCATACGTCTAAGTCCTATATTTTCCTATGTACCCTACGGGACCGTCAAATCATGGGTCTGGATCTGTTTACCCAAATGTTGACCGAAGTCAACTTAAACTCATTTAAAAGGCAAAATTCCTCATTTTCACGGATTTTCACATAATGACTTTCCGGCTATGCGCTCGGACTATGTACACAAATCGAGGTAGGATAGAAAGAGGTTTTTAAGGCCTCAGAACATAGAATTCATTTCTAAAACAAGTGATGACCTTTTGGGTCATCACAGTTGTGGTGGCGAATAACTCAGTAAGCTATAGTTTATCTCAACAGTGTCATGTTTAGTTGCCACTTTAAATGGAGTATGATATAATTGTATCATTATTATGTAATAAAATGTGTATGAGCAAATGTTCGGTGAATCTTAAAATAACCTGGAGATATCTGTATTCTATGACACCGCAAAGGGTCGCTTGTTATGCTGAGTTTAACATCGAAGACGATGAAACTCTGAGAGATTTTTGGGGACTCCGGATGAATACAGGGAATTTATTGTGATAAAATTGTTGGAAATGTACGTCAAGGTTGAAGACGTTCGCAATAATGAGGTTGCGTAAAGTAGGGAAATCCCTTAATCATCGGGTGGTTATTTTGGAGTTGTTTTAGCCAAACAGGTTCCGTCTGAACGAGTTTGATCGGATCTAAACTTATCTCCACGGGTGAATGAGGAGCGAGGAAATAATTTCTCCCCTAGTATACATAATCGCCAAGCCGAGTGATAAGCTTCAATTATTCTTTATGTTACGATGTATATTTTTGTGTATTGTATTTATATTAACACTCATATGTACCACAAGGGGTACCGACCAGATATGAATTTTTCAAGTTATGAACCAATGGCCAGTTGGAATATGCCTAGTTTTGGTGTGTTGGATCATGGTAGTCCATCCTGGAGTCAGGATCAACAAGATAATGTGCATCATGGGATATCAGCACATTATGATTTGTAAGTGAATATATAAAGTTATATGTATTGTTTGGACCAATTTCAATAACTCATTATTTCTTTGGTTGTGTATTGAAAATGAGCAACTTGATGGTCCTGTACTCACTCAATTGCCTGTAGACGATGTATTTACTCGAAATTTGGCAGATGCGCAGAGTCAGGAAGATAATAGTGATTATGACAATAATGCCGATGAGTCTGGAGATGACACACCCTTCCGTGATGAGGGTGAAAACGAGGAGGAAGAGAATGTTGAACCTGATTTGATGAGGGAGCATGCTCCACCTCCCATTAGACCAAGAGAGTATGAGTCCCACGTGTCGTTTCATTCAAGGCATATTCCCTACCTTGATCATTTGCCAAGTATGCCGTATGTAGATGCCCTTACAAGGGATATTGACAAAATTTGAACAATAATGTAGGATGAATCCAGACTAGCGGTGCTGTCAAAGGGCATGCTTTTACCTGATAAGGCGCACCTAAGCAGGGCGGTGAAAATGTACAGCATAAAAGAGTGTCGTGAGATGACTGTATATGAGTCATCTCTGGATATATACAAGGTTGTTTGTTGTAGATGGTTTACGGGTTGTAACTGGATACTGCGTGCGATATAGAAGAAAACAAATATGTGGAAAGTGGGTAAACACATTAGCACCCACAATTGTGAAATGGACACATTCACTAGGAATCACTTCAACTTGGATGTTGACTTGATTTCTATTTCCACACATTGAAGTGTCCATAAGTTACAAAATCAAAGAGTATATTACATCCATCCACCAGGAATATGGGTGTACTATTACCAAAATAAAGGCATATCTCGGGCGCAAATGTGCATTTGAAATTATTTATGGTGACTGGGATAAGTCATTTGCATCTCTACCTAGGTACATGGATGCATTGCAACACTATAACCACGGGACTATTGTTGAATGGAAGCTTGAGTAGAGTGCATGAATACCAGAATATATACTTAGATACGTGTTCTGGGCATTTAAACCAGCAATTGATGGTTTTGTGCATTGCCGCCTAATAATATCCATAGACGATACTCATGTCTATGGAAAGTATGATATTAAGCCGTTGATCGCCATTGTAGTAGATGCCAATGGACAAATATTTCTCCTAGCTTTTGCCATCTATGCCAATGAAAGCCAAGAGACGTGGACGCTATTTTTGAACTACTTAAAGGAGCACATTGTCAAACAATGTTTAGGTATTTATCTAATATCTGATTGGCATGGGGGTATATTAAGTTCTGTAGAGCATTTTCCTGAATGGAAGGAACCGTATGCATACCACCGTTACTATGTGAGGCACCTGCAGGCCAATTTCCAGAAGAAATATCCCAACAAGGACTTACATGATTTAATGTGGATGGCTGCAACTGATCACTAGTAGTGCAAATTTAGGAAGTGCATGGAATCGATCCGACAGTTAGACAAAATAGCCTATCATTGGTTGATGTGAGCTTCACAAGTGGACATTGCATGCGGATGGTGGAAGACGATGGGGAACCCTGACTACAAATGTGTCGGAGTCTTTCAACGGGTTATTGAATTCTGTACGTGGATTGCTTGTCACTGCCATGGTGTGGATGTCATTCAAATAGATGGCAGAGAGGTTTGTTGAAAGGCATAGAGGTGCATTGGAATTAATGGAGAGGGTATTAAATTTATGTCAATACCAAAGAAAAGATTTGTGAAATACAGGAGGCGAGCATATTGGCATTCATTTTTATAGTAACGCAATGAGCAAAATATTTTTGAAGTTCGCACCGCTATCCATCAAAACTGAGGAAATAATATACACACTATAAATGACGCCAGCAGGTTGTGTTCTTGTAGGAAATGGTCCATCTACCACATGCAGTGTTCACATGCCATCAAGTGCTTTCAACATACAGGTTTAGGGCCAACCAACTATGGTAATAAGCAATACATTGTTGTTGCATACTTAAACACATATAGTGGGCAGTTACAACCAGTGGGTGCTGAGCATTATTGGTCGCCGAAACCATTTAAAATGGTGCGTAACAAGGACTATTTGTGTAAGCTACAAGTGCAAAAAAGAACGCGTATACAGAACCAAATGGATGTTGGTGATATCGTTTATGCGCGTAAATATGGCATATGCTCGCAAATAGGACAAGACCATTATAAATGTCCTTCAACTGGTTTGGGTGGCTGTGGTAATCCAGCTCCTGGGGGAAGTTCATCTAATATGCCCAACTATCAATGACACACGTAGTGTTTTATTTTCATAATGTGTTCTATAATAAGTATATGTACTTGTTTATCTTGCAGAATGTATGAAAGAAAATTATGTTTCTATTGTTGTTATATCTTTTTGATATTTAACACTAATACTTCAGTACAACAATCTAACAAAAATCCATTTAAACAACCAAAAAAATTGTCATTCGCCACTATCGTTGCGGTCTAGCACTATTTCATTGTCAATGTCATTAACTTCTTCATCAACATTGTGTATGCACCCTTCGGGACTAAGGGCATCGTAATTTAGGCTCCAGTAGACTCACATTTCTCTCATTTCATCGCTATCATCAAGAAGATCACTTGCCTGATTTCTACAACAATATGGGACACCTACGTCCAACGTCTGTGGTAGGAACTTAGGTAGTCCCTCCCACTCTACAACTGTTGGGAAAACAGGATAATCATTGTCTCTATGAAATTTACCATTTTCTAATATATCCCAGTATTGATCCTCCGTTCCTCTCAAGAAGTTAAGATCATCCATTGCATGATGAACAGCAAGTGCATTTTCCATCTCTAGAATCTCCTTCATCAAATGCCTAATCGCTTCTGGTTCATCTTTGTGTGTGTTTGTTTGGAAGGCTACAGACAGTGCTTGTGGCACAACAAGCCCATGCCTACGACACAGTACTTCGTAATCACATCATTTTGAGTAAAAGGAACCCATTGTAGTTTTTCTCCACAAATTTGCATACCTTCAGTCTTTGTAGAATGCGCTTCGCCCTCAATAATGTGCCCTGCGACTTTGAGATCAGTGTGTATATTGATAAGTTAATTTTCCAAGGTACATATAACACCATACCACTTGTCATCACTCAAGCCAATGTAGCAACGTAGAATATTTTTTCAAGGTGGGGATCGATAGTGTTAAGACGTGAACCATGGGGATCTGTTGAACTACCTTCACCCTTTTGCCTCTTTTTGAACCACTTGTTAAATGTTAGTGGCTTTTTGTAATAGATGTTGTAATGTTTATTCAAAAGGTCTTTGAGATACATATGACTTGGTTCAGTTTAAGAAGCTTTCTTATACCCGAAATAATGATTAGCACGCGAAGCATAGCGCGGTTATATACCATGTTATGTGTATTGTTTTTTCGATCTGATAAAGCTGTCGTTCTGCCAAAGCTATCTTCTGGAAAAGCTATCTTATGGAAAAGCTATATTGTACCGTAAAGAATTATTAGCACGCGAAGTATAGCGCGGTTACATACCACGTTATGTGTATTATCTTGTCAACCTGATAAAGTTGTCATTCTACAAAAGCTGCTCGCCTGGAAAAGATGTATTGTACCGTAAAGAATCATTAGCACGCGGAGCATAGCACGGTTACATACCATGTTATGTGTGTTGCCTTGCCTATAAATAACTAGCGCATTTTAGTTATTATCTGCGCTTAACCAAAACAAATAGCAACACTTTTCATAAAAGCAAGGTTTTTTTTCATTAACAAATGTCTGGACGCAATGACCAACCAATATGCTATTGTGGAAAACGCTATATGATGAACTCATGTTGGTCCAATGGTCATGTTGGGTGCATATGTTGGATGTGTGTAAACAGGTTTGGAGGCAATGACGGAAATTATTACGATTTTAAGGAATGGTATGATTAACCCATTGAGTAGGAATGCTACAAAAAATCTTTGCAGTATATTTGGAATATAAACTGTGAGTACCGACACCGTGAGTTTGAAATGAAACAAAAAATTACGAAATTGCAGGAGAAACTAAAAGAGGCGGAAGAAGAAAAAAAAAACTGAAAGAGAAATTTAAGTGGTTGGAGCAGAGAATACTAGGCGGTAGTGACTAATCAATGACATGTATGTGTTGAGTGTAGTATTTTATCTTTATGTTTTTCGTGTCTTGTATTTTCATTTGTTGTACTGAATTTAAATTATGTTAAGTTGCTATGTGTGATGACCCAAAAGGCCATCTTCTATTTTAGAACTCGATTTCGTGTTCTGAGACCTTAAAAACCTCATTTTATCTCTCCTACATTTGCATGCGCAGTCCGGGCATGCTTCCGGAAAGCTTTTATATGAAAAATTGATGAAATAATAATTTTTGGCCTAAAAAGTTAATTTTTGTTGACGTCGGTCAACGTTTTAGGTAAAAGGACCAATACCCGTATTCTGACGATCCCGGTGGATCCGTAGTAAAATATGGGACCTGGGTGTATGCCCGGAATCGAATTTTGAGATCCCTAACCCGAGAAATGAATTTTTGATGAAAACTGTAAAACTGGAATTTTAAAGGTTTTAAGAACTTGGTTAATATTTATCTCATTGGTATCGGGTCCGTATTTTGGTTTTGGAGCCCGATACAGGTCTGATATGATATTTATACACTATCTGTGAAATTTGATGAGAAACAGAACCGATTTGACGTGATTCGGACCTTTGGTTGAGAAAATAGAAGTGTTGAAACTATCTTGAAAAATTCATGCAATTTGGTGTTAAATTCATAGTTTTGGGTGTTATTTTGGTGATGTGATCGCACGAGCAAGTTCGTATGATGTTTTAAGACTTGTTTGCATGTTTGGTTTAGAGCCTCGAGGAATCGGGTGAGTTTTGGATAGGCTACAAAGTGATTTGGACTTTAGAGAAATTGCTGGTATGCTTCAGATATGCAGACTTCCAATTGCGAGGTATGGCTCGCAAATGCGAGCCTCGCATTTGCAAAGCAGGCGAGGGTACTGGGTAGTTCGCATTTGCGAAGAATAGGCCGTATTTGTGGAAGTCCAGTTTCCCATTTGCGACTGGAACTTTGCATTTGCGGTGGCAGCAGAAATGCGAGGAGTTCGCATTTGCGAGCTTCACAAATGCGAAGCTTAGGTCGCAAATGCGGTATTTGTAGGTACTAAGTTTAGACTTAGACGGGATTTTTCATTCATTCTCCCATTTTTCAAAACCTAAACCTCAATAGGCGATTTTCCAAAGGCTATTTCTTCCCCAAATCATAGGTAAATAATTCTTAACTCATTTATTTCAATCTTTTACATCTTTTACAATATTTCATCCTAGAATCTACGGTTTTTCATGGTGGAATTGGGGATTTTTGGATAGAACTTAAGAATTTCGAAATTTAGGGATTTAGACCTCAAATTGAGGTCGGATTCCAAAACCAATTGTATATCCGGGCTCGAGGGTGAATGGATAATCGGGTTTTGGTCCGAATTTTGGATTTGACCCAGCGGGTCCAGGGTCGGTTTTTGACTTTTGGGGAAAATGTTGGAAAACCTATAATTATGCATTGGAATTGATTTCTTTAGTGATAATTGATGTTATTAAGTTAGTTATGACTAGATACGAGTGGATTGGAGGTGGAATCTAGAGGAAAAGCGGTAATTGAGCTTTGAATTGGCCATTGGATTGAGGTAAGTGTTGTGTCTAACTTCGACCTGAGGGATTAGGGATCCCTGACTTAATTTCTATGTGAAAATCCATGTGTGTGGCATATCGGTAAGGTGAAGAGTACCTATGCGCTGCCAAATTATATGTTTAACATGTTCCTTTCCCCATTCCTAATATATTATTTTCCTGTCTTAACTACTACATGTTTATTGGTGCTTCTTGTTAGATGTTGTTTTCTTTATGGAAGGTATTAATTGTTCTGTAGTACATTGTATCACATTATTGGTTTAAGTTGGTTTATCGGTATTTCATAGTACATTTTGGATGGTCTCACTGTGTAGTATTAATTGATGAAGTTTCATAATTGTAAAGATTTCCGTTTGCTTTGGTTTGAGGCATAAATGTTGTGGAGGGTTTTGAGCTAAATTGTGAAGTACTTGTTCTTATTGTGTGATTGGTACTAATATGGTGGGATCAGGTTGCACGCCGCAACAGGAGGAATAAGGGTGGTATATTGAGGAGGAATAACGGTGAAAGGTGATTATCTGGTGGGATCGGGTTGCGTGCCGCAACAGGAGTAATAAGGGTGGACATGTGGGATCGGGTTGCACGCCGTAACAGGAGGAATAAGGGTGATATATTGAGGAGCAATAAGGGTGGACTGGTAGGATCGAGTTGCACACCACAATAGGAGTAATAAGGGTGGATGTTCACATTGTTACTGATTATATGGTGGGATCGGGATGCGTGCCGCATCATTTTGTTGTTTATGTATTCTTCTTCTAATGTGATTCTATTCTGTAGCATTGTAACTATCTTAAAGATTGTTAATAGCTGAGTATTGGCAAGATAATTGAGTTCCGTATTTATTTACCACAAGTTACTGTTCTATTTCGTTCCGTACTTCCTTTTGCTTTATTATTAACTGTATGTTGGTTATATATTATAAATGCCCCGTCGTAGCCTCGTTAGTACCTCTTCGAGGTTAGGCTCGACACTTACCAGTACATGGGGTCGGTTGTACTGATATTGTACTCTGTACTTTCTGTGCAGATTTTGGAGCTAGTTGTGGCTGATCGAGAGGTTGGTTGTGACACTATGTTAGTGTTGTAGTATTAAAACAACGAAGAACTAGAGAAATAAGAACATAATGCATATATAATGTAAACAATAAAAATAGTTTTCATTATTTATTGATTGTCATATGTACATAAAATCAAAAAAAATCAATGTTTCCCACATCCTTTATGCTTTAAAGCAGCCCCTAGCCTCACGCGCATCTCATCCCGCCCGGAAACACTATCAGGATCATCCTCATTACGATGCCTCTTTATCGGAAGATGATCTACAGCATGATCGTCAGTAAGGCTGGCAGGCTCGGTAGAAAGGGTCGTCAGTGCAGCAGTAACCTACAGAATAATGACATATATATTAGTATATGAAATATATTATAGTAAAGTAAGGGTTGATTGCATAAAAATAATTTAAAATGTCTTATCACGGCCGCAGCGGGCTCCTGAATATACTCATCCATCTCAGGTATGTAAGTGTCGCACTTATTAGCCTCTGCGACGGGCGAGGATGATGGCTTCAAAAAAAAATGCTTTAGATATTTATGACTAATCAATGATATAAACACAAAAATTAAGTAATAGTAATACAAACTAACTAAGTCCTGTGGAAGATCCTCAGCATCCCTCAGTGGTGAGCCATAACTAAGTCAGCGTACACTATACACATCTCGTATCGGACAAGCATTAGAAATTGTAGATGCCTCTAGAAGGTCAGGAAAATACGCATCCCAGTCATGTGAGGTAAAGGTCGTGCCCGCGATCAACAATGGAGCTGACGGAGTCACCTATGAAGTCCCTGGAGTAAGCCCCAGGCTAAATGGTGGGATATTGCTAGGATCAGGGTGGTCACCCGACTGATCAACTCCAACATCCTCAACAGGTGCCTCAACACCCCCTTGCTAGGGACTACCTCCTCCCCGACCCCCACCTCATCGCCGACCTCCACGACCTCGTGGCACACCTCTACCACATCGACTATGCTCAGGCTACCCTACTGGCTCTCGATGGTACTGCTCTGGCCATATAATCAGTCATGTATGCTCAGCGCTCACTATCCCGGGCTCGCTGCAATGTCCGGGCAACCAAATTTGTAACCTGTCGGCCATAGTCGTGCAACGCGGCCACTCCCTCGCCGGCATGTTGCTGCATCTGCAATCCCAACTAGTCGAACATATGTAGTCCAATAACCTGCACAACATGTAAAATATTGATTGCAAAACGGTAATGTTAACGTTATTACTAAATATTAATTAAACAGTAATGTTACCAAATAACATACCAGCGCCTCATGCCTCCCGGCGTATGGAACGAACCGACCGCCAGTGCGATGAACGAGATTCCCGACGATAAGTAGGGTAATGCTGCGGTACCAACCAATATACGCATGCACATCATCCATAAGATGGGCTGGAAGGGGTGGTGTAATCAGTTCATGCCGTTGGTCCCAACTCTCGATCTGCGCATCTAGCCATGCCTCATATGCCTGGTCAACCTTCGAGCGATCATCCCGCTGGTAATGAGTCCTAACCCAAGCAGGCAGTGGAGGTACATGTTGTGGTCGACCAAACTAGCAAAGAACTCGTTCGGTGGCATGATGCTCGACAATATGGAGACATACCAATGGGACAAAAGATCTCCACATAACTCATCGGTTGAGCAATAATCGGGCAAATTAGCTATAAGTGCATTGCTGTAGGGAGTCCAAATGAACTATCATGTAAAAATAGGAACCGTGAGTATACGCAACACATATAAATCCAGGCCAAGTAAACTTAAGTATAGAATTACATGTGCGTCCTTCAGCAAATCTAACAAATCTCTACAATACGGGAGATTATGTCGAGCCTCATACTCATGTCTGTATCCCCGCCTCTCAACCCACCTCCTAGCCAAAAGGAGAAACGGTGGAGGTGGTACATCCTGAGCTATGGGTGGTAGAGGAGGCCGAAACTGCAGGAACCACTTCCAGGCCCAAACCTAATATACAATTTGGACGTAAAATTTAAGGTATATGTTTATGATATATGTTATAATGAAGAGAGTATTTGTCTATATTTTCACCTGCAGTAGCGTCATAAACTCTGCAACATCTCGTTGGGTGCCCATGCATGCCCGGCACATCTGCCGGTACAAGTAACCAAGAACAGCAACACCCAGCTGTACTAAGGTAAATCATCTAGCAGCTATGATGAAGAAATATCAAGCTGACTAGGTTTCCCGAAGTGTTCGGGAACAATATGCCTCCAAACATAAGCAGTAGCAGTGACCTCGTGTACCACCTAATATGAAGCTCTGGTGTATCATGATCAATGTCATCATGGATGGCCTCTAAATATTGCCGGATTGGCATCAATAAAATACCGTACTTCCTTTTGCTTTATTATATACTGTATGCTCGTTATATATTGTAAATGCCCAGCTGTAGCCTCGTCAGTACCTCGTCGAGGTTAGGCTCGGCACTTACCAGTACATGGGGCAGGTTGTACTGATACTACACTCTGCACTTTCTGTGTAGATTTTGGAGCTGGTTATGGCTGATCGAGAGGTTGGTTATAGGCATTCATCTCGGAGACCTAAGGTAGTCCTGCAGGCGTCCATAGGCCCTAGTGTCCCCTCCTATGTTTCACATTCCTATTTTATCTTCTTTTGAGACAGATGTACTTTTCTTTTAGATTAATACTTGTAGATGTTCTTAGTATGTTCGTGGATTGTGACACTAGTTTCTGGGCAGTAAGAGCTTCGATATTGTTAATAGTATATGGATAACCGGCTTATTATGTACTTATGTATTTTTTCAGTGTGATTTAGCTTTGTTAATTTTAATTATAAAATATAAAGGAAAAAGGTGAATAGAACTCTAACGTTGGTTTTCCTAGCGAGTGCGATGTTAGGTGCTATTACGGTCCCGACGGCGGGAAATTCGGGTTGTGACACTATGTTTGTGTTGTAGTATTAAAACAACGAAGAACCAGAGAAATAAGAACATAATGCACATATAATGTAAACAATCAAAATTTATTGATTGTCATATGTACATAAAATCAAAATAAAATATCAATGTGTCCTACATCGTTTATGCTTTAAAGAAGCCCCTAACCTCAGGCGCATCCCATTCCGCCCGGAAACACTATCAGGATCATCCTCATCACGATGCCTCTTTATAGGAGGATGATCTGCAACATGATCGTTAGTAAGGCTGGCAGGATCGGTAGAAGGGGTCGTCAGTGCAACAGTAACCTACATAATAATGACATATATTAGTATATGAAATATATAATAGTAAAGTAAGGGTTGATTGCATAAAAATAATTAAAATGTCTTACCACGGTCGCAGCGAGCTCCTGAATATATTCATCCGTATCAGGTATGTGAGTGTAGCACCTACTGGCCTATGCAACGGGCGAGGATGATGGCTTAAAAAAATATGCTTTAGATATTTATGACTAATCAATGAGATAAATACAAAAATTAAGTAATAGTAATACAAACTAACCAAGTCATGTGGAAGATCCTCAGCATACCTCGGTGGTGAGCCATAACTAAGTCAGCGCCCACTATCCACATCTTGTACCGGACGAGCATTAGAAACCGTTGATGCCTCTAGATGGTCAGGAAAATATGCATCCCGGTCATGTGAGGTAAAGGTCGTGCCTGCGATCAACAATGGAGCTAACGGGGTCACCTATGAAGTCCCTGGAGTAAGCCCCAGGCTAAATGACGGGATATTGCTAGGATTAGGGTAGTCACCTGGCTGATCAACTCCAACATCCTCAACAAGTTCCTCAACTCCCCCTTGTTGGAGACCACCTCATCGCCGACCACCACGACCTCGTGGGACACCCCTACCTTGTGGGACAGCCCTACCTCGTGGCACACCCCCGCCTTGTGGCACACCTCTGTCACATTGACCACACTCAGGCTGCATTGCTGACCCCCGATGGTATTGCTCTGACCATATAATCAGTCTCGTGTGCTAAGCGCTCACTATCCTGGGCTCGCTGCAATGTCCGGGCAGCCAAATTTGTAACTTGCCGGCCATAGTTGTGCAAAGCGGCCGCTCCCTCGCTGGTATGCTGCAGCATCTACTCCCAACTGGTGGAACATATGTAGTCCAATAACCTACACAACATGTAAAATATTAATTGCAATACGGTAATATTAGCGTTATTACTAAGTATTCATTAAACGGTAATGTTATCAAATAACATACCAGCGCCTCATGCCTCCCAACGTATGGAACGAACCGACTGCCAGCACGATGAACGGGATTCCCGACAATAAGTAGGGTAATGTTGTGGTACCAGCCAATATATGCATGCTCATCATCCATAAGATGGGCTGGAGGGGGTGGTGGAATCAGGTCATGTCACTGGTCCCAACTCTCGATCTGCGCCTCTAGCCATGCCTCATATGCCTGGTCAACCTTCGAACGATCATCCCGCTGGTAATGAGTCCTAACCTAAGCGGGCAGTAGAGGTACATACTGCGGTCGACCAAAATGGCGAAGGACTCGCTTGGTGGCATGATGCTCGACAATATTGAGATATATCAATGGGATGGAAGAGCTCCACATAAGTCGCCCGATCGAGCAATAATCGGGAAAACTAGCTATTAGTGCGTCGCTGTAGGGTGTCCAAATGAACTATCACCTAAAAATAGGAACCGTGAGTATACGTAACACATATAAATCCAGGCCAAGTAAACTTATGTATAGAATTACCTGCGCATCCTCCAGCAAATCTAACAAATCTCTGCAATACGGAGATTATGTCGAGCCTCATACTCGCGTCTGTATCCCCGCCTCTCAACCCACCTCCTAGCCAAAGGGAGAAACGGTGGAGGTGGTGCATCCTGAGGCGATGGGTGGTAGAGGTGGCTGAAACTGTAGGAACCGCTCCCAGGCCCAAACCTAATATATAATTTGGACGTAAAATTTAAGGTATATTTTTATGATATATGTTATAATGAAGAGAGTATTTGTCTATGTTTTAACCTATAGTAGCGGCATAAACCCAGCAACATCTCGCTAGGTGCCCATGCATGCACGGCACATCTTCCGGCACAAGTAACCAAGAACAGCAGCACCCAGCTGTATTGAGGTAAATCATCTAGCAGCTCAAGATGATGAAGAAATCTCAAGCTGACTAGGTTTCCCAAAGTGTTCGGGAACAATACGCCTCCAAACATAAGTAGCAACAGCGACATCGTGTACCACCTAATATGAAGCTCCGGTGTATCATGATCAATGTCATCATGGATGGCCTCCAAATATTGTCGGATGGGCGTCAACAAAATACGACTAGCCCCGACCAATGCACCCTCATCCTCTGGCCGGAAACCAATGAGCCGCTGTAAAGTCTCCAGGTACTAAGCTCCCGTATAATCTCTCATGCCTCGCGACAAAGCAACATCAAGTCCATCAACCAGTAGCCCATAAAGGACCTCCACGCCCTGCAGCATGATAGTGGCCTCACCAATGGGCAAATGGAATGTGTGCGTCTCTGGTCGCCACTGCTCTATCAAAGCAGTGAGCAACGACCAATCCAGCTGCAGCCGACCGATCTCAATGATCCTATAAAAGCATGTATCCTGCAGGAGTCTGATTACACGGGGATGGAGCTGATGTTCATTAAAAAGGTCCCAGACATCGTCTATCCTCCTAGAATGTAAAGTCTGGGCCAATAACTCCCCCTCCCATATGTAGGAAGACTTATGCTCGGCCTGTAGCAATAGTAGCTCTAGGGAGGCAGGTCCGGGATGCAAAGGCGGAACCTCCATGACGACTACTGTAAATTGAACAAAATTAATTATATTATTTTTCTTTTCCACTGCTTAAATATATTGCAATACTTTGAATATTAAATTTTATTCGATATTTTTACTTTATTGTTAATTAGGTTGATACATTTTCAATATTATACTTTTATTTTTTATACGTTACTTTAATATGTTAGTTTTATTATTTTATATGTTCTTTAATTATTCACTTATTTTTTACTACACATGATTTAATTATTAAATATTCATATTTTGGTTCTGGATATAATATTTGAGGCCCAGTAGCATCAATGTATCCTGAATTCTTATGTTCATGATGAGAATTTTTTTTCGATTTTTCACTCAACAGGTCTGTTATTTTATATGTTAGTTTTATTATTTAATATGTTAGTTTATTATTGTATATCTTAGTTTTATTATTTAATATGTTTGCTTGTTATTTACTTATTTTTTACTATACTAAAATTAAATAATTAATTTTCATAATTATACAAGATTTAATTATTAAATAATTATATTTTGGTCCCGGACACAATATTTGAGGCCCAGTAGCACCAATGTTATCCTGAATTTTTATGCTCTTACGTTTGTTGCCTATAATTGGAGATAATTTGTGTTTGAATATCAGCTTTTTGACGTATTTTTGGGAATAAGAGATACTTAAATGATTCATTTCTATAACTACAAGGATACTACGCTAAAGGGCACTAAGTTTTACTACACTAAAAGGTCGAGTACTCCTAAAAGGTCACTACATTACAAATATGAACACTACATTAGGCCACAAGATACCATTATAGGGTACTAAAGTAAAAAATTATCTAGTTTACTAGTCTTTTAGTAAATTAGTAATCTAAACTAGATAAAAATAACAAATCAATTTAATCACAAAATAATCAAGAAATTACATATACCACCGTAAAAAGTAACTACTTAACGTTTTTTTAAGAACTAATAACAATTTCTGTATTTTGAAAATTATTTTAGCACAATAATACTATAGTCCGAATAAAAAACAACAAATTAGTTAAATCGCAAAACAAGCACAAAATAACATAGAGCACATAAAGAATAACTAATATGCATTTTTATACAAATTTTATCAAAAACTAAATTGGAATACCTCAGTTTAATAGGAAAGACGAAGAATTTGTAATTTTGAGCTGAAACAACCAACAACGTCCGAGAGAACTCCTTAGCTAGCATGTGGCACCGAGAATCTTTACTTTATGTGGGATGGGTGGGCTCCACTCAAGCTTTTAGTGTTTAAAAATAGAGGGGAGGGGTGTCAGATCGTTTTTTTAATTGGGGGGGGGGCGTTCTGTTTTGGGGGAAGGGAAGGGGACGACTATATTTTTATATATAGCTTTCCCGCTTTTTTTAATTCAAATATAGCGTCTTTTTACATATTTGGGTAACTAATTTTTTTTCCACACATTTCGGTCACTTGAGTTAAAATGAACCATATTTTGGTTCCGGACAGAGAGACACATGACGCAAAATGTGTTGTATAACATACTACTAGTGAGGGTCAGCCCGGACTAAGCCCGGCCCAATGGCTATTTAGGGTTGTGTCAATATTTTTTAAATGTCACTGACTTTTAAATTTAAATTCGCCATGTTGGTTTTGTATATAGTGATAGATTTATTCCTTTGAGGCTACTTACACCTACTCATAAGCAGAGGCGGAGTCATGTTTACAAGCTTATGATCGGGATCCTAATCTTTAAATTACTAGGTTCTAAATTAATAACTTTTACATATTTAATAAAAATTATAAGACGAATACATGAGTTGAACCAAAGCTACTGGGTCCGGCCGAACCCGTAGCCGATAATGTGGCTCCGCCTCTGCTCATAAGTCATAACTAAAGCGGAAGTTAACTCTTTATACTTCTTCCGTTCACTTTTAGTTGTCCATTTTTAATTTTGCATTTTCTTTAAGAAAAAATAAATGAAGTATATATTTTACAAGTTTATCCATAATAATTATAATATTTTATAAAGTACTGGCAAATGATTATCTGGGGAATAAATAATTAATGGTAAGGGTAAAACAAGAAAAAAAATTTGTCTTTCTCTTAATTTGCTAAAATTGATAAGTAAAAATAATAGTAATATATTTTTAGTATAATGAATGAAGCTAGTAATAATTAAGATAAGTCAGCAAAAGACATGATCGTACCTAACTTGATTTTCACAAAGTGGGCGAAACATATAGGGTCAACTTATATAAATCTTGAGAAACCAGAGTAAAGAGAGTTTATCTCTCTAGAAAACCAAACACACCTTATTCAAACAAACTTCCATCAACATCTAAAATCTTTTATGTTGATTACTAGACTCTGCAACATCCATGGAAAACTTCACAGAAACAAATAATTATGATTTAGCATCTACAGAACCACCAGATATAGGAGCTATGCAAATAGAAGATAAAAAATAAACTTCTCCAAAACCATCTTTTCTACAAACTGTAACTTCAAACAAACATCCACCAGAAATTCCTTTTATACAACAGAGCATGGAGCTACAACTTGACTTATCGGATGAAAGCCTCCACTACAGTACAGACGATGACATATTTATACCTATTACTACTGAGGATAAATGTCGTCTATACACTCCCTGGAAGTACTCTATTATGGTAAAAGTATTTGGTAGGAAAATACTGCACCAAATACTCCAAAATAAATTGTTGGCCTTATGGAACCCATCTGAGGACATTCATCTTATTGATCTAGGCTCTGATTTCTTCCTCATAAAGTTTCAAAAGGAAGAAAACATGCTTAAGGCATTACATGGAGGGCCATGGTTCGTTTTGAATCATTTCCTATTCGTTAGGCAATGGGAGCCAAAGTTCATAGCTTCAGCAACCCAACTCACATACTCAGCAATATGGGTCTGCCTACCAGAGCTCCCTACTGAGTTTTACGATGAACAAATCTTATATAAGGTGGGTTCAAAATTGGGACAGTTGTTAAAGGTGGATGCTTGCACGTCTTCTACAACTAGGGGCAAGTATGTAAGAATATGTATAGAGGTACCGTTAGAGAAGCCGTTAAAGTCGCATGTTCTTATAGGCCACCATAGACAGAGCTTGTTATATGAAGGACTAAACATACTATGCACAAGCTGTGGTCGACTTGGACATACGACAATAAGCTGTCTCTTTACACCACATACAACAAAGAATAATCTAAATCTAAACACTGCTACTACTCCATAGAAAGATACGGCCCAACAAACGGAGTGGAAAACAGTTAGTTTCCCAAAAAAATCGACGCAACATAACAACAATGGTAGAAATGCGGCGAACTTTAGGGCGGAGCTGGGAACGGTGGAGCAAGGGCAACACTGGGAAGCAGGCTCGTCGACTATCAAAATTGGGCCTCTGAAAGCCCACAAACAAGCAAGAGACAAGGCTGAACCAAACGTACTCAATAACAAGTTTCACAAGTTAGAGGACTTAGACAACATGGATTTGGACAATATTAAATTGAAAGGCCAAACCGAGAAAGACATTGACAATAAATTACCTACTACATCTAACCATCCCAATAGAAACATCCCCTCCTCACTAAAGTCCAAAGCAAATCAGATAATCCCAAACCAAATAATATCTCCAACACCAAATACCAATACTTATCCCCCTAGAACTCTACTCAACTCTCATGATCAACTCTAGCTAAATACACAAAATACGTTAACACAACTGTCTACACCCCATCATGAGCTAACCAAACCAATTCATAATACCTATAACCAGCCATTAGAAGACAACTCGACTCCAGTGCATGGCCAACAGGACTCAGTAGCAACCCACGTCAGTGGCAGCAATAGTGTATTACATGCTACAGTAGCCTATAATCCTAGCCAACCCCAACTCTAACAAAAACCAAATAATGACTTTTCATGTGATAACCTTAAGGGCCTTTCACTACAAACAAATCAGATCCTACTCAGTTAAATAAAGACTCTTTATTACTATCCATCGTAGAACAACAACCATCTTCTTTTGACCTTATTAAATTTGTACCTTCTACTGCACAACTAAACAAAGATGCATAGACCAACACTCTCACAAAATACAAACCCTGTTGTACTGAGAAACTGGAACAACAATCAACTCTTTTTTCTTCCTCGACTACGTATGAAGGACCTCAGCTTCCACATATCAACACCCCACTGATATACACGTCTTAGGCAAACACAATGGATCTTCCTCTAGAGTATTGGGTAGAGATGGGATTACAGGGGTATGCTCTTGTGTTTACAATGGAATTGAACAATCAGGAGATTGTCCTTCTTGTGCAGAAGCCATCGCATCTGGAAGAGATAGTTACGGAGGGAATGAGACTAGGGATGGAGGGGTATGCTCAACAACAATGGTACAACACACAAATACCCCTCTTACTGGATCATCAGGCTTCAAGTTCGAATCCCCAGCAGTGGAGTTACCCCATGTACTTACAAATACCAGTTCCAGCCACGACAAACCTACTGCCCTTTTACCCACCACATCACATGGGGCAGATTTATGCACCATGATTCCAGCATCTCCACTCTTTCAATCCTCTCTCCCCATATACCAGTCCAATGAGTCCTCTCGAGACACAGTCTCCCCCAGACAGTCCACGTAGTCCACCACCATCTCCCAACAAACTAGATGTGCAAACAAGGGAGGAGTTAGCAGAAATAATAGCGGAAATTAGGGAGACAAGGACAGAGTTCTTATGGTTAAAAGGGATACATCTTTACAATCTAAAGGAGCAATTTGCAAAAAAATTCATCCTAAAGTGTCCACCAGAGATGATCTCATGCAATATGAACTTCCGTGTCACAACGAATTAAGAGGCAGGGAAATACTCGATGGTGATAATTCCAACTCTTCATCAGCTCCCACCACTGATGGATTCGCAGGACCGGATGTCATCAACGTTTCTCAACCCGTTGATGCCTACTCCAACAGTCACACAAACAATGCCCTATAGTATGAATATAATAGTTTGAAACTATAGAGGATCCCATAACCCGGAGTTTAGGAGGCAGTTTAGATCCCTACTAGACAACTATAGGCCAGTCCTAGCAATACTGCTTGAAACGCACATGCAGGACCATGAAGGACTTAGACATGATTTTGGATTCACTAATATGGCATAAGTGTCTGCAAATGGGCTTGAAGGAGGGTTAGTTGTAGTATGGAATGAGGCTGCAATTGGTGTTGAGGAGCTGAGGGTAACTGAGCAAGAAATTCATTGCCTCGTCCAGGTAGGTCCCACTAACCTTAAATGGATATTATCTGCTATATATGCTAAGAATTTATGCCATACACGAAATGAACTTTGGGAGAGTCTTATGGATTTGCATGATAATCTTAAGTACCCTTGGCTAATTGGAGGAGGCTTTAATGATATTTTATATGCTAATGAAAAATTTGGGGGGCTTCCTGTTAATATTAGTATGGCTGACAAATTTTTTAATTGTATTAACTACTGTAATTTAATAGATTTAGGGTTTAAAAGTAGTAGATTTACTTGGACTAATAAAAGAAAAAAGAGGCATACAATACTAGAAAGACTAGATAGATTTTTGGCTAATTATGAATGGCTCAATCTATACCCTGAGGCTACAGTGCAATATTTACCCCGTACTTATTCTGATCACTGTCCGTTATTACTTAGCTTAGACAATAGGAAACAACCACCTAGAAATATTTTCAGATTTGAAACTATTTGGGTATCACACCCACAATTCCATCAATTAGTTCAAACTGCTTGGCATGATAAGTCACCAATCTTAGAAACTATTACAAATTTTCAGAAGGTCCTCATAGATTGGAACCATACTACTTTTGGAAACATTTATAGTCGGAAGAGGAAAATACTAGCTCGACTTGCTGGAATCCAGTCTTCTGTACACTACCCCACTAGCTATTTCCTTCAAAATTTAGAAGTACAATTGAATAATGAATTTAGTAATATACTTAGGTTAGAGGAGGACTTTTGGAAGCTTAAGTCAAGAGTGACTTGGCTTAATGAAGGAAACGTTAATACAAAATTCTTCCATATGTCTACGTTGTAAAGAAGTAGGAGAAATATAATAACCTCTCTTAAAGATTCAGTTGGAAATTGGTTTTATGACCACCAAGCTATTCAGGATCACATACTCTCTTATTATAAAAAAAAATTTACAACTGACCACAATCAGTCTACTAATATTACTTTTAATTCAAATTTCAGTTCAGTTAGTAAGATGAATACTCAAATTCTACAAACACCTCTTGAGGATATTGAAATTGATCGTGCTATGTTTAGCTTTGGTCCTTACAAAGCATCGGGGTCGGATGGACTTCATCCTTTCTTTTATCAAAAGTTTTGGCCTGATGTCAGTAGTAAGGTTAGGCAATTTTGCCATGATATTTTTGAATCAAATGTAATAACTCATTCACTCAATTAGACTTACATATGCCTTGTTCCAAAGGTAAGGCAGGCTCAATCAATTCACCAGTTTAGGCCTATCAGTCTGTGTAATACTACTTATAAACTAATTACAAAAATACTTGTCAGTCGTCTTAAGCCTATTATTTCTTTGATAATAGGGCCAACACAAACTAGTTTTTAACAAGGAAAACGTGCTGCTGACAATGCAATAATAGTACAAGAAGCAATTAATCAGTTAGCAAAAATAAAAGGAAATAATAGTTACATGTTACTCAAATTAGACCTGGAAAAAGCGTTTGATAGGTTGGAATGGTCGTTTATTAGGAAAACTCTTCAATATTTCAATATCCTACCAAATACTACTAAGCTTATCATGTACTGTGTCACTACAACTTTCACTTCAATTCTTATCAATGGATCACATACAGAATTTTTTTGCCCATCGAGGGGCATTAAACAGGGTGATCCTTTATCACCATACTTATTTATAATGTGTATGGAGATGTTCTCGCGTAGTATTACTTTGTCTGTAGACTATCTTCAATGGCAACCACTTAGTAGCAAGAAAGGGTCCATTCACATCTATTCTTCGCTAATGATATAATTCTTTTTTCAAGAATTACTACTAAAAGTTGTAATGCAATCATAGATGTGATTAATCATTTTAGTAAACATTCAGGCCAAAGAATAAATTTTGAGAAATCAAAATTATTCTTTTCAAAAAATAGCACGAATAGTGACAAGATATTAGCTATAGACTGTTTCCATATTAAGGAAGGAACAAATTTTGGACGCTATTTAGGTTTTCCAATGTTTCACACACGTCAAAAAAAGGCGGACCTTCAATTTCTGTTAGATAACTTTAAAGTTAAATTAGCAGGATGGAAAACTAAGTTTCTTACAATGGCAGGACGATCTACTCTTATCAAATCTACTCTTAATAACTTGCCAAATCATATTATGCAATATATTCACATTCCAGTGTCAATTATAAAAAAGATGGAACAATATCAACGAAATTTTTTATGGGGATCTACAACAACAAGAAAAAAGATTCACCTCGTTAAATGGGAAACGATAACCCAGCCAATTGAAAAGGGAGGTTTAGGTATTCAAAGTCTTCAGCAAAAGAATACTGCTTTGCTAGGTAGTTTAGCATGGAGGGCATTTCATTCGAATCAAAGTCTTTGGGCCAAAGTTTTAATTAATAAATATGTTCCTTTAAGTTTCGCCACCAATCACTCCACTATTTTGCGTAACATAGTAAAAGGTTGGAAATCTTGCCAAATAGGATTGCAGTGGCAAATTGGTACAGAAAAGCATATAAAGTTCTGGGATGATACGTGGTTAAAGCCTGACCTTACTGTTCGTTCGTTAATAAGTGGCCCTTTACCAAGTGCTCATCTTAATAATAATATAAGTTCAATATACAAGGGCAATAGTTGGAACTGGAATAACCTCCCTTTCCAATTCCCGGAGAAATTAAAAAATATAATTGAGACCACTTATATATCTAAGTACAAGTGCGAAGCTGACCATATCTTCTGGGCATTAACTAGGGATGGGAAATTTACGATAAATTCAATCTATAAAGCCCTTCACAATGATCTTAATAATGACCATAATACTAATGTCCAATTCAAATGAATTTGGGACCTGCCAATACATCCAAAAATCAAATATTTTATTTGGTTACTTAACCACAACACGGTACAAACCTTGCAATACCTACATCATCGTAACATCACTGATAATGCAGATTGCTCTTACTGTCACAAAGAAGAAGAATCCTTAAATCATTTGTTCCTTACATGTACGAATACAAAAAATTTCTGGAATACGCTAGGCATGAGGAGTTATATAAATAGTCTGATAACTTATAGCACACCCCAGGAGTGGTTAATTCCGCTACTAAATTATAGTCAAAAGAAATTTTCCTATAATTTAAATAGGCGCACTTACCTTCCATTAAGTCTTTGGAATATTTGGATAACTAGAAACAAAAAAATGTACGAGGGCAAGCATGATCTCATTAATAAAAATTTCACCACGCAACAAGCAACTGAATTCTGTTATCTAGCCGCCTCATCACATAAAATACAAAAAAAATATTAGAGTACCATTAAAATGGATACCTCCGGAACCTAACATATACAAATTAAATACGGACGCAGCACACTCACCACACACTTGTATAAATCTTGTCATTTTTCAAGTCGAACCAGACCGTTAATTTGTTGAACTATTTAATGGAATTTATAGTCGACCTCTTTTAGATATGACTGTGCCTATAGTGTTTGTCATTAATCCAGAAGACAATGCCAGCAGTACATTAACTTGAGTTGTCCAGTTCTCGTGTTAGGTTCATTCTGAGACAGCCCAACCCTAAAACGATTTCAGTACTCCCAAAATAACCCTAACGACCCCAAGCTCAACCCGTATTCTCTGCTTCAGTCTCTAAAATATCTACAGTATACCCGTACCCAAACCCTACCACTTTCAGGTATCACCTTATAGCCAAATTTCTCCCAATTTCAACGGCTACTGGTAAGTTTTTCTTATAGCTAAATCCCCATCTTTAAACGCGAAAATCATCTAATTGTACTATCCAATTGCTTTCTCAACATCTTATTGTTCTTTTCCAATTTGCTTAATTCCTTATGTAACCTTCTGGTGTGAGTTTTTAAAATTGCTGGTTGCTCCATTCTCGTGCTTCTTTTTTCCTTTTCTTTTGTTCGTTGAAAACTATCTTGAGCATTCTGTGCGCTAATCTATATTTGCCCTTTTTCTTTTGTTGAAATTTGGACCTTTTCCATTAGTATTATCTTGCAGAACTAAAATTAACGGCTTAGTGTTGCCTTACAACCTATGACATAGGCAATTCTTGATATTGAGGCTAATTTTGCATCAATCTTCCTGTTCAAAATCTTCTCATGTAACAAGATCTTTTATAGGATAAAATAGCTTATTGAAGTTCTGGGCTAAAGCTGCTTTTGAGTTTATAATACTGCTCTCTAATGTTTTTTCAGTTATGTTATTGAATTCCGTGCGGCTGTTTTTTAACCTTTCTGAGCCAAATGTTTGTTTTGCCTTATCATAACACCATTAAACTTGGGATTAGAATCCGTGGCAGGATCTGCACTAATTGAACTTGTTTAATTGGTGGCTGGAACCTTTATTGATCTATTGATGTGTGTGTCATTGGAAGAGTCTCTCCTTGGTTAGCTAAAAGCTATCTTGAGAAGTTCAGGGTTGTTTTTAATTTAATTTTGTAGTTTGAATATCATAATTTTTCTGATGCAGTTGGTTTGCATTTGTTGCAGAGTTAAAGATTTGGGTAGGAAATGGATATCGAAGTTGATCATTATGCTGTTTTGGATTTACCCTCGGGAGAGGAAGGAGCCAAACTTTCTGAGAAAGACATATCTAAAGCCTATAAGAAGAAGGCATTAGAGTTGCATCCAGACAAGAGGCCTGATGACCCAAATGCTCACTTGAACTTTCAAAAGCTGAAGACTTCATACGAGGTTCTCAAGGATGAGAAAGCTAGGAAGTTATTTGATGATCTACTTCGTGTGAAACGTGAGAAGATCCAACGCCAATCACAACAAGATTCAAAGCGTAGAAAGATGATGTCAGATCTTGATGCAAGAGAACGTGCTGCTTTTGCACCTGATGCCAGTGTTTCAGCTCGACAAGAGGAGGAGCAAATTGCTAGAAAGCTTAAAGAGGAAATTGCTCGAATTCGTGCAATGCATTCAAAGAAGGTGCCTACTGCTACAGATCCTTCACAGAAAGAGACACATGCAAGGGCAAAGGCGAGTACAGAAGGCAAGGGGAGTAGTGTGGACAAGGAAAAGGTGCTTAAGGTATCTTGGGAGAAGATTGGTGAAGATTATACTGCCCAAAGATTGAGAGAGTTATTTAGTGAGTTTGGTGAGGTTGAAGATGTAGTAATCAAGAGTTCTAAGAAGAAAGGCTCCGCTCTTGTTGTCATGTCTTCCAAGGACGCAGCTGTGAGTACTTCATGAAATTGAGTATTGATTTTAATCGTTCATCTCTTTAGTTAGTAGCACCTCACTAACGGGTTTTTTCTCTTTTTCAGAAAGCTGTTTGTGGAAATGTCTTGGGGGATCTATCAAATCCTCTCTTAATTGTGCCTCTTCAGCCAACAGTTCAACCCACAATGCCATCTCCATTTTTTAACGCTGAGAAAGATAGAGAACCTGAGGGCCCAAGTTTGAGTAATCTTGTAGGTGCTGGATACCAGAAATTTGAAGACTCAGTATTAGAAAAAATGAGAAAGGTATGAACTGCTTCAAACTCAGTATTAGACTCTGTATTATATGAATATTCTATCTGAACTTTTTTCATTAATTTTACCTTAAGTCGAAAATCCTTCTACATATGCAACTTGGACTGAGAAATCAATAGTGGTAAACTGTTACAAAGTTTTTGAAGTAATTCCAAGTGAGCTTCCAGCTAAAGTAGTTCTTTGATCTGTGGCATAAAATCTTTGGGAAGTTCTCTGACTCAGGTATCTTAAATTCTATTAGAAAATACGTAGTATGTATGAATTTTTTCTGCTGAGGAAATCTGATAGGGTTTGACTTTGCTAAGTGATAGAGGAAGTATTATTATGTCTATTCAACATAAGGCGCCGGGTAGATCGTAAGTTGCCGGGGTATGAATTCGATTCTAAGTCGGAGAATGCCCATGAATAGTCTTATTACAGAATCTGCAGTTCTAAAAGTAGCCCTAGACAGGTCATTGCTAAGAGGAGAGCAAGGACTTTCTTGTTAATGAGGTGCTTTCATCGTATTATAATGGTTATTCCAACATAAGAGCAGACGGAACTCCCAATCTCAGAGTGAATTAACCGTCTCACTATCACCTTAGTTTACTAGACTTTGGTGAATTGTCTAATTACCTTCACTCCGCTTTTAGTATGTTCGTTTTAACTCTTCAGTAGCTGCATAGACTTTAGGAAAATCTGATTCTGCTATGAGTTGCTACAGAGACTAGACTGCTGCAAAGTTTGATGATGACATCTTTATCTTTCTAATTTGTCAACTAGCGGCTTGCTAATCCAACTAGGTATAACCTGTCCATTTACTATTCTTCTGACTTTCTTCAGTCAACCACACGATAGGGAGAGATTTCAAATAAGGGAAGGCTGAAGTGTTCGGGAATGAGTAATGACGAAGAGAAGATGAGACACTTTGGCACCCAGGAGTTTGAATTAGATTTGACATGATTTGAAATAGAAATTTTTCTAGCATTTTTTTGTTTGACTGTTGAAAAGAAAGAGGTAATATCACCGAAATATTACTCCGAATTTCCTTTTCTACTTTATCCTAAAGTTGCGGTTAGAAGCTGAAGTAAAATGATTATAGGTCAAAATAAGGTTTAGCACCACCATATGAGAACTATTGTTTATTAGCTAAAGTATCCAAAACAAAGAGGAACTTACTATCTACAGAAAGATTTAAGCTATGCTCGAGAATAGGACCAAGTCGGATGGGAGTTTTGATGTCTCATTGGAGCAAAAATGGTTGTCTAGGTGATATTTAGATGACTGCTAACAGTGCCGCTTCTGTGTAGTGGGTAATAACAGTGTCTCCTCATTATGATCAATATCTATATGCTTGGGTACTAGTGTGTTTTGCCTCTCTGCCCTTCCAGGGTAGGGGTAAGGCTGCGTACATCCTACCCTCCCCAGACCCCACTTGTGGGACCACACTGGGTTGTTGTTGTTGTTGGGTACTAGTGTGTTTGTGACGTCAAAGTTGGAGACAGAACTGGGACCATCCATTTCTTCCACTCCAGGAAACTAGGATTGGTTATCTTCTTGTGGACCATCCAATTCATGTGTTCATTAAACAACTATGTGAGATGACGTGGAAAGCTTCTTGTGTTGGTCCTTCCACTGTGGATTTATCACGTGGAGTTAGTAACATTAAAACAACTATGTGAGGTGACAATTTCCTGATTATGTTGTGCATTATGTGCTTGATGTCCGTAGGGCATTGGTTCAACGGCAATGATAGTACAACGTAGAATGTGTGGTAGGGTCAAGTCTTGTGTTCGAATCCTAGTCGGTGAACCAATTCTGGAATTGAATCGGAGAGCAGAGGGCCAAGACCTATTATCCACCAAGTTTTGATAATGAAAACAATAGTATATTCGTAATAAAGAATGTATTATGTGCTCGAATGCTCATTGCTAGTACGTTTGGAGGGTTTACAGGTGTGCGAATGGATTGAAACACAACCTAATCAGAGTTTCTTATTTCTATATGTCCTTTCTTGAATTGTTACTGCTACTATTACAAAATGCTCCATTTTCCTCTTCTTTTACTATTACTCGTCTCTTGTTACCTCTATATCTCCAAAAAAAAAATAAAATATCAGTGCTTCTTCACCCATCATACAAGTAAGCTTTAGGAATTTTCTTACAAATACGGTTTTACTAATCACAGGCTGCTCAAAGGAAGAAATAGCATGCTGAAACTTCATCAAGTTCAAGTGCTGACATGTTAAGATTTCTAGGTTGCCTCAGTTAAAGAAGAGGTAGGAATTTGATAGTATTTTATCTTGTTCATATGGTTATATATATATTTTATGCAGTATGCGGGGTATCAATCGAGTTCTGATGGATAGTTTCTTCCAAATTAACGTGCAAGGAAAGCTAGGTTTTATCCTCGAGAAACAGCTCTAGTTTTTTATACTAGGGAATGCCATCTTGAAGTGGCTGTGTCAGTGTTATGCTAAGTTTCATTTTGCCGGTCTCTCTGAATTTGGTTTGTTGTCTGACATGTATTTCGTTGAGAATGTACAGTGAGATTCTCGTATTGCTGTTACAGGATTGGGTAGAGGAGACATTTCCCTTCACGTAGTCCAATGCGTGGTATATTGTGTACGTGGTGTCTGCAGTAGAATCACATAAGTTCGGCGATGGATTCATCACATATTTTTTCGGAAAAGTTGCAATATATGCCAAGACGATGGATGAGAGGCTAAATTGAGGCAGTGTTGACTGTACTGTATATTAATATCATTTGTGGATGTCTGCTATTTAGATCATTGCCACCTTTTTTTTCAGTTCGATGAGAAAGATTTCTTGATCTTAACTGAAGTCGGGCATGGCGACTACCGGATTAATGGTCTTCCATAGAGCTTCTCGTTGCTGTTATTCATCTTTTCGTAGCATAAAAGCTTAATCTGCTTAATTGTAAGCACCATTTTTTATTTAACTTACAGAAACTAGTAAGAATGCCACACGTCCCTCAGTTGAAACTTTTTGAGTTCAACTTGTATAAAGGCCAAATACATGCACATACCATTAAATTTGGCCCAATTTTTCATTTTGGTACTTTTAACTCAGTCTAGTTCCATTTTGGCCTTCCAACCCTATTTTTTTGGTTCCACTTTGACACAAAAAATTTTCTCCCTGGTAAAAATGCAGCGCGTACAAATACCCAGTTGTTGCACAAACCCCCCCCCCCCCCCCCCCGCCCCGCGCAAAAAAATATATATTTTTTTTTATATATTTTCAGTAATAACTACGGGTTCAACTAAACTCATAACTTTCTTTGCGGAGTAAAAATTTGTATGTAAAAATTCATTAAAATTGTAAAAAAAAAATATAGATATAAACCCATAACTTTAGAAATATAATGGGTTCAATGTTAAAAACATTAAATTGAATCCATAGGATTTAAATTCTGGATCTGCCTCTACGTTGGGTGGATCTGCCTCTACGTTGGGAGTATGAAATTTGGCTTAAAAAATGGCTCTCAGGCGTCTACAAGGGTGAGGTAAATCACACATGGAATCTAGTCAGCTTTTGTGTCAAAGTGGAACAAAAGAAATGGGATTGGAGGGCCAAAATGGAACAAGACTGAGTTAAAAGTGCCAAAATAAAAAATTGGACCAAGTTTAATGGGTTGTCTATGTATTTTGTTGGAAGTGAATAGTGTAAGTGAATTATGAAGGAAATTTACACCCTATAAAAAAGCTTAATACCCTATTTATTTTAAATAAATACCATTTTAAAAAATTATATTATATAGCTACCTTTTACCCTTTATAGCAAAATATCTAATTATAGTTATATCCTACACTTGAGGCACCATATATGCTAATTAATATTTTTCTCTCTCCTTTTTCAAATTTTCTCTCACATAACTACGGTAAATTTCACAAACCACGTTCTCTCTCTTTTTGCATACACTTTACTCTCTTCTCCCACAAAACCACGATTGTTGCCTCTGTTCGTTGCCCTAGTGGTTATAGCATAGATTTCTTTTCTGGTTCAACTCGACGTGGCTGAAAAAGCCAATTTCTGGTTCGTTGCCCTAATGTGAAAATCTTGGATTTTCTTTTTTGGTTCTCTAAAATGGGTATGCAGGTAGCTACTGGAAAGTGAGAAAATCTGAACTTGGATTGATTATTCTTGGATAAATACAGATAAAGAGAGTTTGATCCAAGATTTTGATCATGGCTTCGTACCTGGGTATTCTTGGATAAATACAGATGAAAATCTGAACTTGGATTGGTGAGTTTGATCATGGCTTCGTACCTGGGAGTTGCGAGGAGTGGTACAAAAGCTACGATGGTACTGATGTGTCAAAAGCAATGTACAGGATGCGTGGGAACAGTGAGATTCAGGGTTTTTGCTCGACGGCGGATTCGTCGGAAATTAGGGTTTGTTCTTGAACAAAGACGACGGATTTTGGGGCTGAGCAACTTGTTTTTCTATTAATATATCTCAATGTATTTTCAACGTATCATGCTGTATTTTCATGTCTTTCATTGTATTCATCGTCTTTTTTTTCATTGTAATTCAATGTATTTCGTTGTATTTCATTGAATTTACAGTCTTTTTTCATTGTATTTCAATGTATCCCATTGTATTCTATGTATTTCATTGTATTCACTGTCTCGCTATATGCCATGAATGTATTCATATGTTTTTTTAATTAATATAATTTATGTATTAGGATGTATTATATAATTTCTCTGAAGATTGCTATGTTTTTGGTGTATTTTCCAGTTGAGAATCTTTTTTATAACTGAAAATACAAAATTTGTGTGTTATAATTGAGTTTGTTGAGTTATATTAGGAGTCTATTATGTTAATTGATTCACTTTCCGTTTTAAAAACAGTGTAATCCCCTATTTCACGCTGTGAATATAGTCGAATACAATAATCTGTCCAACTGTAATCTCACATTTCACTCCATGAATACAGTCGAATATACTCGAATACAACAACTGATTAGCTGGACTTCTCTGATTCACGCCTATTTTTGCTACTGTATTTATGAATACAATAGCTTAAATACATCAAATACATCTTATAACCATAGAAAATATATTTATAATTCGTAATATAGCACATGGTATCTATAGATGGCTAATTACTACTAAAAGGTAGTGCTTCATGGAAATTTCTCAATTATGAATCAATTCGCAAATCTTCCTTTCGGACACCAAGCATATTGTGTTATCCGACTTTTCGTGCCCCTATGTTTGCAAGGGGGAATCGGTCACAAGGAATGCATTGTATTTCAATAATCAGTGTTGATCATAGTCATATTCTCCTACTTTCTCATCATTATACAACATTTGAACTTTTCTTTGGGTTCCCGAAATCGCCTACATAACTAACACAATCATAAGTATAAAATCCAGGTATAGAAAGAACATTAGGTTGCAAAGAGAGTACCTTTACAGGAAATGCTCTCAGTTGAACAAGAGGGTAGTAATTTATTATCTTGTTTGTGGTTTATATATATTTTTACAAAGCAGTTTGCAGATATTAATCCTGTTCTGATGGGTCCTATAATCCTCTGACTGGTCTACAGCAAGTACTTGCAACATATGCAAAAACAACAGATGGGAATTGAGAGGCATAGACTGCTGTATTAGCAGTGTTCTGTATTTGACGTGAAGAATCCATTAGCTTAACTAACAGGATTTCTGTTAACAAATACCAAAAATGTTCTATTTTTTATATAACTGAAAAGACTAAATTTGCTCGTGTATATTTGAAGGACCATATTAGACTTATCGTCATAATTGAGGGACGATTTGTGTTAAAAAACTCACAATATAACCGGGCATTCCGATCTTCAATGGTGGACACAGGAATAACGAAGAGGGTCCTAACTTTCTTGTTTAAATTATATAAAACTTTAATGATCTATTTCCGCTAGTCGAGCATAGATCTACTAGTAAAACTGACACACTCTTTTAACATTCCAGTGATGGGAAGTTGTTCCCAGGAAATAAAATAATCATGATAACTAAAACAAAATAGCTTGAAATGCAATTAGCTATCAGGACTAACAATTCCTAATATACAAGTGAAGGAAAATGTGGTATCTGATAGCTTATATCCTCCATTTCTATAGGGAAACCAGCCATATGGAATGCAGATTAATTCAATATTCATCATCATCGTAGTGTTGATCATAGTCATATCCTCCAAAATCCTCATCATATTGCACATCCTCGCCAAATGCTTCTTCGTAAGTCTCATCTACTTCCGGATCAATTTTGCTGCTCTTTACCATGTTATCATCCATTGAATCATCCACATTTCGACTTTTCTTTGGGTTCTCAAGTTTTGCCTGCATAAATAATATGAGCATGAGTTGAAACATATTTATGGAGACAACAGCAACAAACCATTTGTGTAATTTGCCCTTTATATGAACACACGCACATCCTGCAACCACAATAGTTCAGAGTGCTTCAGGACTTCTCATCTAGTTCTGCTTCCTACCAGGAATTGGAGTGATTTTAAAGTATATTATTTCTCTTCCAGCTTTTAAGCCGATAGACATATATGTTGGTTACACATCTTTTTTTAAATAATAATAAGAAAATCCAGAGGGTGAACCAAGATCGGATCCACAGATAAATGATACCTTTCTCATTTTCAAGAAACTACAACTCAGCTTTCGTAAGAAGAACAGAACAAACTATATCTCGGGATACAAAAATTGTGAGTGTAACAACAGAGTTTCTCACATGCAACTCCCAGTAGTCATGAAATGAGCAGCAGCAGAAACAAAAAAGATGGAGAATTCTACCCAAAAAAATAAATAAAAAAAAGAACTTGATTACCGAGAAATCTACAAAAGGCTACTGGCACAAGGTTCGATAGTGGGCCTACTCCTTTAACCTTCTCCACTTAAATACCGAGCTTCTGCCTGCGGTAGGATTTGAACCCGTGATGTGCGTCTAACCCACACACCACAAGCTGCGCTCTTATCACCAAAACAAAGCCTTGGGGTGAGATTTCTACAATTTTTTGATGCAGCACAATTTATTTTTCGTTACTGTTTCTTAAATATCCAATATTATGCATAATTGTGTCTCAAACACCAGCTATCTCCATCCAACCCAAACACCAAAGATTCTGTTTATATTTTTTAATTAAGGTCAAAACTGAAGATTCTGAATGAAGAAAACAGTAGTCTGCCAAAGGAATTGACATCCGAGTAAAAATTAAAAGTAACAGAAGGTATAATGGAATTCTCAAGAAATTTTGGATAGGGAGAAGCACATACAGACTCATCAAAAAGCTTCTCTAGCACATCATAGTTGATCTTAGAGCTCAGCCTCTGCATACGTGACATAAAGCAACGTAAGATGCAAACAAAACAACCGATAAATCTGATGAATATTGCCTCATACAAAAAGGAAGATATACCATGCAATACAAACATATAACAAAGAGGAAAATAAATGTTGAGACCAGTGGGAAGAAACTAGATCTTTTCTGTGAGCTTCACGTAATTACATATACGTGGACTTGCAAGCTCATTTGCAATCCCAAAAAAATCTTCCAAATTTAGGCCAAACGTGACAGAAGTGTTGAAATTGAGCAAAACAAACACTCAACAACAAGGAAAACTGGAACATGCTGCAAATCTGTGATATCAGCAAAGCTGAAGTCCAGGAAACTTATACCTTATTAAGATGTCTAAATTTGTAATAGCAAATGGAGTGATTACAGCAAACTACAAACTCAAGAAATACCAAAAGATACTCACTTGCAAGCATCCCCAAAGTGCTTGACCCTGTATTCCCAACAACTACAACTCTCAAGCTATGCAAGCCTACAACCAATGTGAACAAAATCCCTAGTATGTCTAGAATCGCTGTTTCTTCTGGAAGTACCTTTCTTTTGACCCATTTTTTCCGATACATTTTTTATCTTATCTTGAAAGTTAATGTTCATTTGAAGAAAACATCAAGCCATGCATAAGCATTGAACCAATGTGGAAGAAAATCCCTAGTATGTCTAGAATTGCTAATTCTTATATAAGTACCTTTCTTTTCACCCATCTTTTCGATGCATTTTCTATCTTATCTTGAAAGTTAATGGTAATTTGAAGAAAAAGTTTCCAACTTCCCTAACCAAATATAAGCTGCAGTAACCGTATCACCTGAAAGCAGAATCCTGTGACTCACAGCATCATATATTTCTCATTGTCTATGCTACCGTGCTTGTACATCCTATAATTCTTTCCTCCTATTTCAGAATCAATGGAAAGAGACGACGAAAAGAAGTCCCGGAATTTAAATATACTTTCTTCATTACAGTTGGAGGAGACAAAGCATTGCCTAGAAGAAATGAACAAGCAAGAAAATGAGTAGAGGAAGATAAGAATCAATCAGTCAACTATAACATGATCCCAAACTAGTCGAGGTCGGCTATACGAACCGTCTGTAATCGTTCCGCTCTATGCAGGCTCATTTCATTCCAACACTAAGCGTTTAAGAGTGCTTCTCGTTAGCATTGCATGTCTCTAGTATGGTGTGTGATTTTCCTTATATTTAAACCGAGAAATTACAGTTAAGGTAAAAAACTACAATCTGAAACTGCATATCCATACAAATTAATAAAAGATACCAAGAAACATTTGGAATTTTTTTGACTCAAACGAACAAAAGGTATGTTCCTTAAACACTAAAACTCCTCTTTCTCACTTGTCCTGGTGAATATAACCATATTGTAGAGGCTAAACATAGAGCAACAGTGAGTGAAAAACTTGCATGGTTTCAGATAACAACGAAGATACTATAGTTTTTGGAGAACACTCGAGGAAAAGGTAAGAAACTGACAGAATGCAGAGATTTCTGCAAACAGAATGCCAAATATTGTAACTTCCTTTGCCTCTATCATACGCACCTTTCTAGTTAACATTTGCTTCGTTGCTTCTGCAGCAGTTTGAGCGGGACCAGAATTTTTCAGTTCTGCAGCCCTTTTCTGTTGTTTTTCCTGCAGATGATAGCATTAAGCAAAGTGTAAGCTAATTCCAGGAGGCTTCTAGAGCAAGTATCATGTATAGAAATGTCACATGCCGTGCTATTCTTAATTATTTTGATAGGTCACATGCATGTGCTGTTCTTGTGGCAAGTTAAAAGAGAACATGTAGTAATCAGTTGGTGTTGTAAGTTTAAGCGGAGTGGATGGGGGAAGACACAGATCCCACCTACTTTGACCGGCTTGTGTAGTTTTATTTACTCGTACTTCAATTGTAGAATTGGTATTTGATAAGATCTAATAAGAGAAGACCTAACGAGTTGGAAGAGCAGCGGTATTGGGAAGAGAGGTACAGGCGTGTGGAAGATCGCCCCACTGTGTATATTTTGGATGATTTTTAGAGAGGAACAGATGACTATTTGAAGGAATTGGAAAGTTATTATGGAGGACTAGGAGTTCCTTTGATATTTTTTTTATGCTTTAGGTGTAAATAGGATGTTAGAGACACTTGGCTAGACATTTGTGAAGGCCAACCCTGCAGATGGAAATGTAAATTTTTAGTACCATCTTAGTGCAATAAATGATTTTATTTATTTAAAAAATGAAATATCTTTTTTATTTAAAAGACGAGAAATATCACAACCACAGATCATTCTTGCCATTCCTTTTATATTACAGAAATGTGCATCACTAACAAAAGATCAAAACACACAAAATTGGCAATTAACATTCACGAACTTACTAAGAAACTAGAAATATCTATTCTCATGCAAGAATATTGGAAAAAATCTCAAAAGTCCGACCGTCCCAGGAAGCTGAATGCTTTTGTCTAACTTTAGATCAATGTACCCAAGCCTTGAGTTCTTAGAAACATAGCAGAAAATGCAAGATGTGTTTCAAATATTTTCTGAGTTTGCATATGTTAATCAAATTCTTAATTACTGTCGACATCAGCAAAGTTTCCCTTCTCTATAGTTTCTTAGTTCCTCAACTTGGAACTCTGAGAGTGGGTTGCTCAAGTGGTGAGCACCCTTCACTTCCAACCAATAGGTTGTGAGTTCGAGTCACCCCAAGAGCAAGGTGGGGAGCTCTTGGAGGGAGGGAATAAAATTAAAAAAAAAAAAAAAACTCTGAGAATCAATTTTCAACAGGTACCAAACTCGAGATAAGTTCAGAGTACTACCTTTCTTGATTTTGCAACAGCAGCAGCAGCAGCAGCCGCAAGCTCCTGTGCAGCTTGCACATCCTCCGAACAGTTAGCTAAATTGAACTCCTTATCGTTCTTTGCTGCTAATTCAGCCGCTTGCTTAACCGCTTGTTCCTATAAATATTGATTGGCAAGCTCACTCATAAGAAGAAAGGGAGAGGCAGATAAGGAAGTGAGTGCAGATTACTTTGTTATGTGATAAGAAGATCACTGTAAAGATGGACCAAAAGGGAGCAAAAGTAAACCAAAGGACTTATCATTTAGCCGCAATCAATTCAGTAGAACAGACCAACGAATCACCAAAAATCCACCTCAAGATATTCTTAATGTATTTATAAATCCTAAGACCAGTATAAGACCTTGCGATTTACATACCGATTTTACATGGTGAATCATACAGAAGATAAACTAATTCACCTCAAGATATTCTCGGTTCATCTTTACCCAAATGATCTCCTTAAAACGCCTCTCCTCCTCATTGTGAAGATAACCATCAACCTGACAGCAATGCAGGTATAACGTAATAGCCATGACAAGTTAGTGAACCAGGAAATACATGCCCATAAATGTACAACTAATTCCATGCCAAGTAAACTGCAATTCATAGAAAAATTTGCAGCGCATTCCATTGAAGCAGAATAGTTCTCATATATTCACTAACAAACTGCTATAAAACAGTCTTTAATGTGCAATTACTTACTTTCCAGTATCTATTACATGTTAGTTTCCATATAACAGAATGATGCTTTCTAAGCAAAGCATGAAAGCAGGGTCAGGTAGTATCCTACTGATTTGCTAAGTATCACGCGATGAGGTCTGGCAGGATGAAATCCGACGAAATAACAAAATAAAGACAAAATCACAGCATTTGCATCTAGACTGACATTGTTTTTTTATGAAAGCACTTAGGGATCAGTAACCAGTGGAGTAGCACACCTCTGCATCATCGATATCGGAAAAGTTCTCTGATTCGTCATGATCATCAGGACCCATACCATCCAAGCCATGTAATGTATCAGGAGTCGCATTATCATCAGTTTTAGCCACTGATTGTGCCCCTGCAATTGAGAGAAAAGTGACTTATTCTCTAGTCCTGATCCAGGACTCAGGACTAAGTCTCTCCAAAATTTTAGCTCTTGAAGAAAATAAACATTTACCTATCATCTCAGACCCTGATATCTGCAAATATTTACTTCCAGTCACACTCAAGGTGTTCCCTCCCTTTTCAGGCTTATCATCAACCAAAAGAAAAAAAGAGAAAATATAAATAATGCACTATTCAGAAAGCAAGAAAAGGCCGGCATATTTCCAGTAAATACCAACTAAATTCAAGAATTTGGCACTAGTGACAGTATGGTGTTGCCTAAGGAAAGACTGCTCAAAAAGAAATCGCAGTAAATGGTGGATACTTCTTCAAAATATCATCTGAAACTAAGAATTTGGATTCTATATTTGGGTAATGAGATGTTTAGAAGTCTACTACATTCTTAGTATCTTCAGAAATCCGGAAACAAAGGAAAGTATTATGAGTCCATTGAAAGGATCTTTCGCCAAAGCAAAAACGTCCACATTAGTTAGTAATTATAAAGTAGCTCTTGCAGGTTTTTATGCAACAATCATACAGTTCACTCATTCATGTGCAGCAGCTTAGCTCCGGGTTACTTGTTTCTTTTTTTTAAATTGAAACTCATTTCATTCTTGAGTACTATGTCAAAGATCACTCAAATGAACAATGATTATAAAGAAGATAAAATTTAGTTTAACAAAAAGTAGATCATCACCATACATGTGAGTGACAGGGAATGAACCTTCATTGTCCCTTAAGAGGTGGAAAGGATGGATCAGAAAACTAATAGGAGATGCTGTAAGAAACACACAATTTTTATCTTTCTGCAGGATGTGCTTTTAAGCTCTTTTTAGCACGCCCATAATTTAGAAGTCGATCCCAAGAAAATCTAGTGTCTAAGAAGAGATCCTCTTCTCCCTACCACTTATTTTCTTATAGATGTCTATTCTTTTCTTTCAAATTTATTCTTCCATCTGGAATTCTTTTAAAACCTGAGCTGTGTCTTCTGCAGCAGTCAAAAGCTTTCTTGAAAGCATAAGATTCTACTTCCCAACTACAAGGTAATAATGCTTTGGATAAGTAACAGCTCCAATGAGTACCTCCAGATACTCGCCACCATTGTTCTCCACCTGATTGGACATGGGAATATTTGGATCCTCAGCGTTTTCTTCAGCAGCTTCTTTTGCCATTAATCTTTCCCTCTCAGCGCGTTGGAAGGCTGGAGGTTCAGAACCTCCATCAAGCCCACCTGAAAGTTTTACAAACTGCAAACACAGTAATTAGTTTTATATATGATTTGGCAGTACTACTAAAGTTTTAAAGGTCAGGGTAGCAAGTAATTACATCAGTATAACAACTTTCACAAAGACCATGGGCAAAGGGCAGCTCAACGCTTTTCTTGTGTTCACATAGCACTTCTGTGATCCCAGATCCTTTCGACGCCGAATAAAGTTGCACGGACAGCCTCTCTTCTTTCTCAAGCTCCTCAGCTCTTGTATTGAACTCATCAATCTAGTTGCAAGTAATTCAAGTAATACTATGAAACTCAGAAAGGAAATTTTTGGCTAACACGCCATCACAACAGAGGCAGCTTGCATCAAACTCCAACTATAATGTGTCAAGCAAAAAGGATGGAGTTAAAACTTTTTAGATCCCAGGCAAATTTGTTTGAACTGCAAATAAAAATACAACATCAAGCACATCAGGATCATAAAAAGTAGCACATCACTGGTGACGATTTCTCCATGACGTGAGCATCAAAATGCCTCGAAGCCTGAGGTGCCCAGCCCATAGGTGAGTTCTTTTAAGACCCCCACTAGTAGAACAAGAAGAGGAAAAAGAGAAAAGAAGCAAGAAGCCAAAGGCAGATGAAATTAAAATCTTCTCCATAGTGCAGGCATTGGTTGGCTTCATGGCATACCAAAATCTGATGACAGCTGCACACTAGATTTTATTTGCTCTCCTTTGTAAATGGAAGATTTTTTTATGAAGAGCATTAAGAAACATAAATATTCATTAGTAGAGGCAAAATTGTCAATCTCTCACCCAATAATGTCAGCACGCTTCTCTCCATACGTGATTGTATATGACAACACAAGATTTACAATATTGGTTTCAGCATTGGTAACAAATTACGATATACACCTTATCATACCAACTTAAGATAAGAACCCAAACTCCATTATGCTTGCTCTTCCTTTGAGATGCCTGTTTTTCCTAATTATGTTTTTCAGTATTCACAACATATCCAACTGAAAGATAAAACGAAATTTGAGCATTACAGGAGTAAGCACCTCACTATACGAAACTGCTTTTCAAGATTTTACTTTAATAGCTGGTCCGCCTCCCACCAAAATTGCGCACATGACTAAATACATGCACATGAAGCTTTTCAAGTTGTGAATATTAAAGTATTAGCAATGTCCATCCTACCAGCCTCGATTGTACATACCGTTAAGCTTCCAGATTCTGTGTTTTCGAATTCAATCAAACGCTTTGTCAATGTTGCTTCACAAATGCGCACGACTTTGATCTGTTGAGCAAAAGAACAAAGAAAAAGTTAAAAAGGAAATATTCCTAGTAGAATAAATTAGGGAGTCGGCAACTAGTGCCGGTGTTAGTGCTATATAGGCTTGAACATGAAATAAGTCGAGAAAGTAGAACGAGAATAGTTGTCAAGTCCAATGAAAAGAAAAAGTCCAAACTTCGTGACCAAGAACAAGTAGTCCTTGAAAACTAGCTACAACACTTGATAGTTTCTCAAAGCAATAAGAAGATTACAACATGAGCCCGTGTATAAAGAAATCTGATTTTTTTTATAACCATCGGGTCCGAGCTAGCCTGTGCGCACCTCGACTACAAGGTGTACCTGCTATCTCCCACCAACACAGGTACCGTGGCTTGGATAGATGGAACCTAGTGTTTTTGCCTCCGCTGGAGTTTGAACCCGAGACCTCATGGTTCTCAATCCACTTCATTGACCACTAGGCCACACCATTGAGTGCAAGAAATCCAATTGTTTTAATATGTAAATCTGAAATTTCCATCAAAATTAAGAAAATCTAGAAAGACCACTTACAATTTCCGATTTAGTACAACTCAGTCCATATGAAAGAGCAGAGATGTACAATGCAGCTCCACATACCCCACTCGGCTTTCTCCCTGTCTATAGAACATTTAAAGATTAGAGCAAAAATGTAGGTGATTTTTATCTTTGATAAGAAAATGAACCTTAGGTCCAACTCAACCCCAAATGCTAGTTGTGAGGTGAGAATTGCCTAGGACCATATAAGAGACAACACCACTCTATCAAGTCTCAACTAATGCGGGACAATCTAAACCCCTCCCAGCACACCCAAACCTAGTTATCTGGAGCATGGACAACGTAGGCCCAACACTAGGTAAACCAATAGAGTGTGTCTGGCTCTGATACCATGACAAGAAAATGGACATTGGATCTAACTCAACCCTAAAAGCTTAACTTTTATGAGGTGAAGACTGTCCAAGATCATATGAGACATCTTATTCTCTCAACTAAAGTGGAACAATCTTAAATCTAGTTCCTCAACAATAATCCAGTAACTTTCGACCATATAAATTGTACCCACAGAAAAATGATACAACCTGCATCCAATCTCGCTTCATGCTAGCCACAATGTGAAGTGCAGTTCTAGAAATATTTGGCTTCCTTCCCCCAAATAAACCTACATTATAGATGATAGTCTTCACTGGTGAACTGCGGCAAGCTAACAGAAATCTTATATTGCTGAAAGAATAAAAACAAAGAGTGAAAGGAAAGGAAATAGTAGAGCTAAAGGCAACATAGTAAGTACGGTGTAATTGCACAGGTGCCCAGCAGGTACAACAAATAAATTTCAGGATGGAACGGGTCTTCTGCACATACCAATAAAACCAGGAACCACCCACTACTGTGGAGGAAAATTGAGCTAACATGTACTTAACGCATTAAAACAACATACCACATCAAAGATTAAAAAAAAAGAGAGATAAAATGAGGTTTGGCTCGCCCTTATTTTTGATATCTGGAAACCGAGGATTTTGAGAAATTCTCAAAGGATTCAGCTGCAGAGTTCTTTCCAACTCACAATCAGTTATAAACAGCAATCTGGTACTCGTCCAGGACTTGCGCTCACACGTGGGAGGTGCTTGTCTCTCGAGCTCCCGGTACAAGTGCTCGACTCTACACCGCAAGCACGCCTAACGCCCAAGATTGTGCATCATCTTTTATGCTAATCATGTGCAAATTTTCTATTTGGCAGAATCGACTCTCATTCTTTAATTAACTCCTTTATTCCTTAAAAGTCCTCCTATCTATCTCAAATATGAAGTATTAGAACACCGTAACTCAAACTCGAGCCCGAAGATCACATACTATGATTGGTAACATCGTGCGGATGAGCTTTATTCGAACATTTCTTAAGGGACATAGTCAAACTTCATGTCTTCACTTGAAATAGGTTTTCAGGCATTAGTTCTCTATTTCTCATAATTTTATTTTTTTATTCCCCAAGAGAGAGTTTCAAGTACCTAGGGAATATCCAGGGAGATGGGGAGATCGACGAGGATGTCACGCACGTATTGGGGTGGGGTAGATGAAATGGCGGTTAGCTAGCGTCTGGAGTCCTATGTGACAAGAATGTACCACCGAAACTTACAGGTAAGTTCTACAGAGCGGTGGTTAGACCGACTATGTTATATGGGGCTGAGTGTTGGCCAGTCAAGTATTCACATATCCAGAAGATGAAAGCAGCCGAAATGAGGATGTTGAGATGGATGGGCAGGCATACTAGACTGGATAAGATTAGGAATGAAAATATTTGGGAGAGGGTGGGCGTTGCTCCCACGAACGACAAGATGCGGGAAGCGAGGGTTAGATGGTTCGGGCACGTGCGGAGGAGAAGCCTAGATGCCTCGGTTAGGAGGTGTGACCGGTTGGATTTGGCAGGTACGAGAAGAGGTAGACGGCGGCCTAAGAAGTATTGGGGCGAGATGATCAGGCAGGACATGACGTGGCTTCAAATTTCCGAGGACAACGCTCTTGATAGGAACGTGTGGAGGTCAAGCATTAGGGGTGTAGGCTAGGGGGTAGTCGAGCGTTTTTGTCTAGGAATGCTAGCGGTTTATGTTGTACTCACACTATCTATTTATTTATTTTTTTGTTTATTGCCCTTCCACTTACTTGCTGTCTCTTACGACGTTATTATTTTTCTGGTTTCTTTTGTTGTTACGGATCTATTCTTTTATTCTTTTCTGATATTATTGTCTCTTCTGTTGAGCCGAGGGTCTCCCAGTAACAGCCTCTCTACCCTTCCGGGGTAGAGATAAGGTTTGCGTACATTCTACCCTCCCCAGACCCCACTAATGGGATTTTACTGAGTTGTGTTGTTGTATTCTCTTCCATTTGGAGATAATGTTGTTATTTTTGTGTACCTTGGTGAGATAATCCAAGGACTCGTTTCATTTGATGTATTAGAGAAGTAATCTTGGTATAAATTTTGATATATGTTATCCAGTGTTTGGTTTATATTTTAAATCCTGCATAGCCAATCCTAGGATACACCAATTGGGGTATCATGTTGTACCTAATATAACATGGAATACACTACATGGATAATTAATACATGGATTAAACACCGAAAAAGAAAACTACCCTTTATCATTTCCTCAAACCCATCATAACACCCTTTCAATTTTATTAAGTTTGAAAAATAATCTCATATTTTAAATTTTACCGTTTATCCCATTTTTAATACAAAGAATCAAACGCCCGATAAAAGTAGTTTTGCATTACAATCTATTCATAACTTATTTCTAAATTAAACAACTCCTAATTGTTTAACTATTAGTAATTATTAAGGGGTATTGGCCTCAATCTTGTGAATATGTATATTCTCCTAGGACACTACTGATCTCACAACAAATAGTTAAGAACATCATGATTTACTCTTACCAACTCTGACATAAAACCCATTAATTTTCCATACAGGCCATACCAATTATGAAACCCCACACATCTAAGAAGCCTATAACCGAATATCTTCATGGTTATAATCTTTATTAGTATGGGTTTGACCAACAAGCCGCACTAATTTTTTTATATGAATTAATGATGCTAACTCTGCCCAGACCACAACACAAATAGCTCTAGTCTACAGCAGGAGCCAGCAACAAATGAGTCGTCTAACAGAGAAGAGGTTTTGCAGAAGGTGACATGAACAGATCTGGTTTCCCCACCAAAGTGCTAGAGGACATCATCCTGGATGCTTCTGTGATGGTTTGCGGAAAGATCAGCAAGGCTTTCCAAGGCCAAACGATAAACCTCAACTGCTTTAAAGTGCATTTCTTGCCCACATATCAACTAGTGATGCGTTTTCCGTTCAGCGGTCCTCGCTATACCGATCAAGAACCTATTAGTGCTACTCTAAAATCTTTTTGCTCTTCTATTTAATAGAAAGAGATTCTGATATATAAATGATGCTACAAAGTTGGCTCAAAGATGAGAGGAAGAAAAAGATGCAACCAGGATCCATCCAATAAGCATCCATATTGAATTAACTTGCAAGAGGCCCAGAACGATGGGCACAATATCATGCTTGCAGAATAAAATCCTTATAAATCAAGATCCTTGAACTTTTCAATCCGAAACGTAATCAAGAAACCAAAGGGGAAATTGAAAAAATATATATAAACTCCACCATAAGGTTGGTACCTGGGACAAGGTGGTCAAGAAAGAAGCAAGATTAAAGCTAATCAGCAAATCAAATCTTGATAAATACTTACGATCAGTGAATCGATGAATGAAAAGGCTCGGATCCACAGGTTTTTGAACAATTGGGTGATTTTCAAGGCTTAGAAGTTTGCAAAGCTGTAAGAACACAGCACCTAAAATATACCTGCATTTTAATAAGAAAACGGGTTGAACAGGCTTCAATTACCATAATAAAGATAGTTATTAGGTAAATGTTTTCCCAACTGTCCAACCGTAGGTATAACCCTTCATGTATGACCAAAAGACAATAGGTTTAGGATACTGTTCTAGATTTGTAAGAAGGTATTTACTAGAAAACCTCCAAAATTGGCCAATAAAGATTAACAATTTGTGAAGTCATTAATGTGCAAAGGGTCACCTAGATTTTTTTCTGATAGGTAAAGGAAACTTATTGAAGTAGAGAGAAGAGGTACTGCAGCTAGAGATGGCAAGCAGTGCGGTGCGGGGCGGGTTCTACCTTAACCCACAAAATTCAACCTGCCCCGACCCGCATTGCATTTTCACCCGCATCCACCCGCCCTGCATCCACGCCTGTGTTACCCGCCCCGTAAAATTTTCCTCTTCTTTTATTTTTTCCTTTCCAATTTGTCTTATTTTTATTTTTGTCTTTTCAATTATGTTTATATATGTCATTGCTAATGTAAAGTTTCCATCAGAATCCAGTGGCAAACCAAGGAAGTTATATTTTGAATAGCCATAACTAGGGAATAACTATAAATCCTACCAAATGTTATTAGTATGTCATTCTAATACATAATTCAGATTGTACAATGTAATGAGACCATACACATGAACTTAGCTTAAAACAAATTAACTATATAGTAAAAACTTAAAAGTGAAACTTTAGAGCAGTAAATAAAATATAAAACAAGTTTTCTTCCCAGTGATGCAATTAGCAGAAGCATTGATATTTACAATCAACTGAATAGACGTCTACTATGAATCAATTTAAAAAACTAAATCAATTTGAGACTACAACGATCCAATTCGTAAGAGAACAGAATTATAAGTTCAAAACTGGAAAACAAATATTTCTTGGTTGAATATTAGTGATCGATAGCTGAAAAGTTGTACTTATTTGAAATTTTAAATCCTAACCCGCACCCGCAAAAAACTGAATTTGTTTTTATGTTGACCCGCTCCGCCCCGCCCCGCACCCGCACTGCCCCATTGACATCCCTAACTGCAGCAGAAGAAAAGCTGTCTTCAAATACAAAAGCCTAATATAACCAAAGAAGATATTCTCTTCAGTCAAACTGAAGATTAATCAAGAGTAGACCGGTAGTAAAACATATAACTCAGTAACTTCCTCAAAAGCCAATTCCACTGTTGTCCTATATTTTTCTTCCCACTAAAAAGAAGATATTAAGCTCCTTTATCTTTCTCAAACCCAAGACTGAATATACTTCACATGAGGCTGCTTTAGTTTCTTTTTATTTTTTGAGAAAGTAAGACTACTTTAATGTCTAGCTCAACATGAAGCAAGATTTGTGTAATTTACTCTGACTGCACATGACTCACACATGAGATCTAGTTCACAATATAGACAAGAAGGAGCTAAGGGGTAAATAGAATATCATATTACTGAACACGATAATAAGAATTGCTAGCCAAAAGGGCAACCATTAAGTTCTTGCTCAAGATTATTGATCCAAAGTGTGATATCAAAAGAAAGCGAAGCTTACGTACACATTTATCCTCAAGTACTCAGAAAAGTCAATGAGTAGGAATGGCTTTTTGTTCTCCCTGCAAGAATAAACATAAAGAAACCCCACTTCGTCACTAGTAAAGTAGCATGGGCCAAGAAAAATTACAATAAAAGATTGAACCAAAATGATACTGTCCTTTTGTTCCTCTTTCTATCTACGTACAAACAACTTTGTTGCTTTGGCATCCTTCCATGCTGCATAATATAGTTGATAGTTTCATGCACTATTAACCAGGTCAAGCGTTATAATGTATCAGTTCTTTTACTTAGCTACCGTATTAATTAGGGCTTCTTACACTTTTAGCCCACGCCAGAAACTATATACATTCGGTAGCCGAAAAAGTGTATAAAATTTGCATATAACATACAAAATGTATATATATACAAAACAAAATATACATTTTTCGGCTATTATTTTGAGGTACAGTGTCATTTTCCCTATTAACAATTAGGTACTATCAGCACAGGATTCAGGTCAACACTTGAGCATAAATTTTCTGGGTTAAGTACACAGAATACATAATTGTATGCAGACAACACAGAACTGATATTAGCCAACTGTGTTCCTTCAAATTTTCATAAATTCAGACAGGTGCCTTACCAAATTTAACAGTATTTTACTGCCCCAAACAACTAGATATTAAAGCGGTAATACTACGATAAGGAAAGTAGATATAACAAATAGCATAAAGCAAAAATAATTCCACTTTCTCTAGTATGCAGATGTTATTTTTTCAACTATACAAGTGTAACTACGCAAGCTTAAAGCAGGTAAATTGGGAGACATAATGATAACTTGGTCTCCTTTTTGTCTTCCACCTTTCTTTTTATCCACTGATTAAGCAAGTCCGACACACTTTTTTAGTGTCCAAAACCTCAATTTCAAACAAAAACACAAAAACTAAAGAGAACGACATCTGATTCTATAGCTCAAGAAAGCTAAACACCAAAGACAAAAGAGTATTTCAACGTGCAGATCTGAACCACTGTCAAAATGAATGGCTAGGTTACTTAACTTTCAGTCATTTTTATTTGTTATAAATTATATTCAAACAATTAATGATACTTATTGTAAAACAAACAAAAAAAACTCAATTTTCCCACTTCTTTTTTCCCTTAGGGAACAAAAGATATGTTGAAAAAGAATATCATAAAACACAATCTCTCACCTGCATGCAATGTAAAGACACGCAGCCTCAACTTGCTCTTTCCTACGCCCCCTTGTGAAATTCCTCTCAACTGCTATCTGAAGTTACAGATTCAGCCATAGAATGATATATCATGCTAGTAAAGGTATAATCTAAGCATAATGAATCATACCGTATAGAAGGCCAAAGCTGGACGAGCTATTGAATCACCACCATCAATTCCCAATGCATAAGCCATACTCTCTATATCACTATATGCTGCAGGAAGAGGGAAACAAATAAATGTATCAGCAAAAACTACATAACTTATGCACCTCTAAGTAGAGTGTTACGCTAATCATACTAACCAGATTAATCTATACAACAAATCTTGTCAGTTTATTCCTAGAATAGCTACATAAATTAGCAACTCTAAGTGCTGTGTAGCACTTGTCCCATTAACAAAACCTCTTTCTTGACATATCAGTATATCAGGACAGTGTTGCCACCAATCAACAAGAACAAAACACTTACTATTCACATATTCTTTCAAAATTATCATTTGGGGCTCATCTTTGAACCTTAAAGATGATCAGAAACAAGGACCTTTGACCACGGAATATTAATATATCCTCCACATAAATGTTTGGGTAGGTACATTTCCTGGAACTTATCTTGTAGATGAAAGGTTATTTAGCATTAACCTGATAAATAGATGAAACGTTGTTGAGCTGTGCAGTTAGTTGATTTTGAGACAAAATTAGAGTGTTTCTCTACTGCAAGACTTCCAAAAATTGTTACACCAGAATGCCTATATTGGCAATGAACAGCACAATCACCCGTTTTTCAAGAAACTAAAATTCAAAATCTCACATTAGACAAAAAGACCAACTAAACCATGGATATAACATTTACGATATAAGTTATGTAGACCAACTTTGATGCAAAGCAAATGCAACTGTAGTGTAGAAAGACATAACTTCTGTTAATCATTCAGCTGGAAAAAGAATAATAGAAATCAAAGTATCAAACAAATAGGTAGACTGAGTATAAAGTCAGTGTGAGGAAACAAGAATTAGAGGTACATGAATACCTTCGTTAAGTGTTCTTTCACGTGAAGCTGAATAATCACTTTTGACAGTCCTCACAAAGTTCCCTGACAATTGGCTCTGCAAATGGTTTAAGTTAGACTTGATGGAATACAAATTGAAAAATGTAGTTTACAAGTCACCACATATAACTGCTCCTTTTCCTTGTTTTCATTTTAGTACTATTTATCTCCTCAATTGGATATGTATATTTGAATTAGAAAAAATGGAATAGTTGATGAAAGTAAGGAACTACATCAATATTACATGCAAGGAGGTCATTCTTCACACTAAAACATATAGGCATCGTGGTGTTATACAACTAGCTTCTATTCCCTCTCCCAACTTCTCCACCTTCTCCCAAAACACACGTTTGGGATGGGAGTCCATTTTTCTCTCCACTGAAGCGTTTTAAACATCAGAGTTTTTCTTATTCTTTTTTTCGGATATTTTAACCCCATAACAAAATTTCCTACCAGAAACCAAATAGTGGCTTTTCCACTTTGCTCTCTTGGTAACTCAAACCCAACCTCATGAGGAGGAGATTGGCCTTTTATACAAGGTTGTCCCTCCCTTCTCACATCATGATCCTGTTATTAAAGAACTCTATACAAAACATGTTCCTATCATGTGTATTTTCTTCAAGTTCCACCAACCAGGTAATGAGGTACAACTTTTCAACAACAGAAGTAAGCATATTTAAACAGTTGAGTAAACATATAAACTTGCCAGCTAAGTTGCTCGGACACGGTGTGGGTGTCCGACCGGGTGCAGGTCTAGAGATCGGATCCTTCATGATGTAAATTCTAATATTCGGGGATATGGATCTTAGATACGGGTGCGGGGATCCGGCCAAAAATAATTCAAAAATATAAAATTATCTCTAAATTATGAGAAATTTTGTGGAATAGTTATGTATAGCTTGTAAAATGTGGATTTCTCTTATTCTCAAGTTGTAGATAAGTAAAGAATTGATTTCCTAGATAAGGTATGCTATTTTCTTCAAATTTACCCTAGTTTTGGTTCTGTTTTCGGGAATCATGTTGTATTTCGTCTCGAATTTTTCCGTCTGGATAGTCAAAGTACCCAAAATTGTCTGACCAAATCTGGTATGGATCCCATACCCACACCCATACTAGAGTCGTGTCGACACGGGTGCGGCACCTAAACTGCCATGTCGGAGAAACTTAGCTTGCCAGATGTATGTAATAAAGGCAGTGAAGAAACTAGATTTCTTTATTTTTATTGTCCGGAGTGAGGAAAATAGGTTTCTTGTATTGTCTAATTTCTAGAGTCTCAAAAATACTTTCAGATTATTTGATCTTCAAGGTATTTGCTTTTATAATGATGGTATATGGCCCAACTTGAACGCACCTCGACTATTTCGCTGGGTACATGTTACCTCCCACCCGCACAAGTACCGAGTAACTCTGCCCACCAAGACTTAGGCAGATGGGAAGAAATCATCTAGGGTATTTTGTCTCTGTTGGAATTTGGACCCTAGTTTCCCATGGTTTTGACCCACTTATTGACCGCTAGGTCACACCTTTAGATATGCTAGGCATCTGACGATAACAACCCAGCAAGTTTTAAGCAATGACATATTTATAAAAAAAAAAATAGGTTATCAGAAATCACATGTTCCTCATTTTTTAAAATGAAATTTTCTTGACTTTCTTAGTGCTGCTCCCGCTGCACCTTGAGAAATCCTTTTTAACAATTAATAACAATGGCATAAAGCCAGATTAAGCACACCTCCCAAACTAGATAGGATTGAATCTGAAGGGGACAAAAACGAACTGTGTCTAAGATATATCAACCCCATATGCATCGAGAAAGAATATGAAACAAAGAACTAACCTGTCCAGCAGCATTCTTAACAAAAGTGGGCTCACTTGAAAAATTATCTTCATCAAGAACTCTTCCACAGAAGGAACAACATCTGTAATGCAACAGAATGAAGTATCTTAGAACAAAACATATATATACAAATGAAGCATCTTAGAATGAATGAACTATTTACATATACAATGAAATGAACGACAGTATTATAAAGAAGAAGAAAGAACAACACCGTAGGAGACAAGACTCACATTTTACCATCCACATTGTTGGATTGCCTGTTCTCTGCACAATAACCACACCACACCATGCTCGAAGTAACCTGAATCAACTCACAGAATACATCACCTTGTGAAATTTGTTGAAAGTCGCCATAGAATTCTAACTATAATGATCAGCTTCATACATATTTAGCAAAGGAATTCCACGCAGAATGATTAGTTTTTATTAAAAACAAGAAATTGTGAATTTATTCACTGGACGCGAATGGATAGGAATTCTTTTTGATGAAGTAAGTGGTATTATAAATGGCATCAAGTAGATGCATAATAGCAGAAGTACAGAAGTGAGAGCTTGTTAGCTCTGTTATGAGGTGGATAGGAATTCTTTATTTGTAATAATCAGCTACATGCTGGGAGTTGACAATCCTAACTCATCTGATTTAAACCTTCCTAACTCGTGAGTATGTTTGTTACACTTGAATCAGAGTCAAAACTGTAGATTGACAAATCTCCGTGTCATTCATTAGGGAATGAATTAAACATGGCTGTTTTATCAACATCCAGTCGACTTAAAAGAGCGAGATCAAATGCCAAAACGTCAGGGCAGCTAACTATTATTAATTCATTTCACTGCAAATTCCATAATCATCCAATGAGGTACCTAAAGATCCAAATTTTACAATTATTAACAGCAGTTCATATCTTTTAATAAATTCAGAGTCCAGACCAAGATAACCACTCAATGGAACTTCTGTATTTTATTGTGAACTGTGGGAGAAAAAGAAAAATTTCCTGGGCAAGAAATGAAAAAAAAAAAAACTGAGATTTTAAAAAAAGGAGTAAATGATTAGTGACAAGATATCAAGGAGATGTAATTATTAGTTCATCCACTACAAATTCCATAAGAATACAACGAGGTATCCATCCCAAAACAAACAAAAAAGAGGGTTACGTTTGTACAGGTACCTAGAACAGTTCAAAGGTACCTTAATAAAATTCTGAGATGGTTACTTTTCCTCGCTATGGGTGTGAGAGAGAAAGCGTAGGGTTTTAGCAATTTTATGACCACTTCCTCAATTCCTCCGTTTTTAGGGGGACTATACAAATAACGGTCTTTAGGCGGGTCGACTTTGCTCAATTCACTCTCTAGTTTGCTTTTCTTTTTCTTTTTTTTTTTTGGATTTCTCGACCGTTGTCCGGTATCCATATTGGAGCCCGACTATATCCGAATTCGTGTCGCGTAGGGTCCCATTCGGGGGAAGCGCTCCCTATCAAAAAATTTCCATACCCAGAGCTCGAACCCGAAACCTCTAGTTAAGGAAGAGCAGTCTCGCACCAAATACTTTGGTGGTTCTAGTTTACTTCTTTGCTTTGATACTAAACAAAAGAAACTCCATCTAGCCAATTTATTTATTTAATTTAGCACACACTTGTGTTGGGTGTGCATAATTAAAAAATTGTTAAGTTCGATTAAAATTAAGTTATCAATTGATAGGAAATTTATATAATTCAACTAATCACTAAGTTGGAATAATGATTCTTTGTAATTAACCATATTGTACAAATTTTCACCTTTTATTAACTTTTTTCTTAAATAAAAATAACTTTTCTATTTCAAGAAAATGTTAATAGAATATTCTCCACCGTGAGTGGTATAATTTTTCATATTTGCTAGTCTCTCTACCTATTTGATATGTTAGATTACAATATCTTAAAGTAAATAATTTTTTTTTCAAGCATTTTTCTATTAAAAACGTAAATTCGATTATAATTAACTTTGTTTTGGGCAGAAAAAGTATCATCCAGTTATAAAGTATTACAATTTTTTTCAAGTAACGTTTATAAAATAGTGACTAGCAATTTGCCATAGATTTTGGTTATTTTTTTTTCAAAAAAATTTGAAAACATTATTTGTTTATGGAATATGATCAGGGAAAAAAAATGGATGAAATTTTTTCTTCAACTTAGAGAGTTTCAACATTTTTTTAAATAAAATGCATGTCCAAACCCAACTTCAACTTTCAAAAATTATTTTTCTAACACAACTTCAATTTATTTTTTAAAGTTTAAACCAAATCTGTGTCTAAACGCTAACTTAGCCTCCTATTACGAATAAACATATCAATTGAGCATACGCGGTCTCATTTTTGCACAATGCTAACCACGTTTTCACATGTGGCCTCATATCAATAGGTCTAGTTCTCAAATCTTATATAGACTATCATTTTTGCCTAACTAGTATGTCTCGTTCTCACTCTTCTTCCTTTCTCTCTCAATTAGGGTTAATATCGCAATCCGTTAACCCCCTCTCATGAGGCAAAGTGAAGGTAAAAATAAAGCCATGGAACCAATTGATTCACGTACAAATTCATAAGTTGGTTGACCATTACTTATAATAAATTAAAAAAGTAGGTCCGGAAATAAATTGCTGTGAAGAATTATTAAAGTATTTGAAAGAATTGTTTGAAAAGCATAGAGATGGGACAAAAATGCAGGAGCGAGAGGACAAGTTATTGAGCAGGAATGCAGGATCGTCCATAAATCACGACACGAGTTATAATTCTGCCAAAACACCTTTTTGAAACAGTAAATTTTTACATCAGGATTATTATCATATCAACAGAACTGCACAGACCAAAAATAGAAGAATTGATAGAGAAGAAAACCCTAGTCAAATTTAAGAATTACGAGAAGAGAAACAAAGTTGTTTTTTCAACTAGTGCAAAATCATCACTAATATTCATTCATAAGCCACGTACACTTCTCGTGCTATTCTGGACAAGTAATGCAATTATGCAAACCCATCACTAATATTCATTCATAACTAAAATAAAGCCACTTTGCCATTCTGGATAACTCCTCATAGAACACTGAATATAGTGCAAATAACTTACTGTAAATATTCTGCTGTTAGCAACTCATTTAGCAAGGTAGAAACTGAAGAATTATTGTAAAGAAAACTTTTTCCTAGTTGGGTAAATTCCAGAGAAAATGGTTCTTTCAGACATACCAAACAAGGCAACACCAAACAGCAAATAATCATGCAGCTTTAGTGCCCACCACATAAGCACAGGCAAAGCTAGGAAACATGAAACCATTTCAACTTGATTAAGATATGAGTAAGATCTGACATGTCACGTTGGGAAAATTGTTCCAATCCTTAGGATAAATCAAAATTTTCAAACACAGTACAAATTACAACTCTTTAATAGCAAAATCAAGATTCAACTTCACTTCCTTAAAGTTTCAATAAGCAGCTAAATGACTCTAACTCTCTGTCTGCTCCCTAAGCCTTCGAATAGTGCTCCTTACGGTAACAGCGCTAGCAGTGCTGGAAGAAAGGAGAAAAAAATTAGTACTTCAAGCACATAACAAGAAAAAGAACAGCAAGAATCCAGATGATAATTACTTCAATGTATAAGCACCGCCAGCTTTCACTTTGCCGCAGTCTTTGCAACCCCAAATTCCAACAGCTTTCCTCTTGACGGCATACTAAAACATAAGAACATAGTGACATTATTATTGATGTAATTATGAATCGTGCTCAATAGCAAACAATCGTATAAAAACACATGGGAATTGTACCTTTCCGCAAAACTCACAGAAGTATTTGCTATGCTGACTAACCTCCATCTTCTTGATCTGCTTCCTCAAACTGGCACCATAACGGGTACCTATAAGAGAAAGAGGAGGTTATTCAAAGATTTCATTAGACAAACCAACAAACAAATATGCACCTCCCCTTTCCTTGTTTGTGGGGGGGGGGGGGGGACTTCTCAGAGGATATCACTTACATTAATATAAGTGTGGTTGTTATACTAAACGTTTTAGCAAAACATTATCACAATTTTTTTTACGAGAAAAACATTTAAATTAACTTTAAGCTGCAAATCCAAATGTCATTCATTTTTTCCTCTTAAGGCATGAAATCTTCTAGAATACACTACTTCACCATTAAAATACAAAAGCAACACAAATCATAGAAGCATTTTAGACACATACCATACTTCCCAACGATACCAGCCTTCTTGGTTCTCTTGGTCTGTGTCGAAATAAAAGTACAGTTTAACAAGCATGTCAAGCTAAAATGATAATATAAAAGGTTATGAAAAAGTTTGAGAAATATCCATGCAGCCAAACAAGAAAAGATAAGAGATTACACCAAAGATCAATACATCACCAACCCAAAACAGTTAGACAGCTATATACTTGATCCTATTCAGGCAACCATTAAGTATGAGCCAGCGAAGATGTAGCTATACAACAGTGGATTCACACAAACCCATTGCCTTAGGCTCAAACTGTAATGTGGATGTGTATATATTTAGTCAAAAATATTTTAAATACATATAATAGTAGGTTTTAGATTCTAGAATGTAAAGGCAGAGAATGTTAGCCATGTCAACAAAATCACAAGAGTCTCATTACCTATAAGAAAAATCATAAGTCTCCTTACCCATTACATGTTCTAGACCTAGCTATGCATGTAATAACCAGCTAATGGAGTGATACAGTGGAAGAACATTAGCACCCATTTTTATATGGTTGAACACCAAACACAAATTAAAGGCTCATACAACAAGCTTAAAACCCTCAACTTAGCTACCTTAGCACTTCACTGTAAATGGTACACACTGAGAAACACAAAGGCACCAACAAAATTACTTAACCAAACATTTCACCTAATTGATGATTAATCCGACACTTTACCCAGGAGTTGCATTGCCATTAAAACAATACAAGAAGAAATCCAACAAATTGCATTCAACAATTACGTCGTATATTTATTTAAATGGCAAATAACTGAATATCTAAAAAAGTAATGCTCGTCTGATTTAACAGTAAAGAGTACCATTTTGGCGAGCTACAGAAGCACCCTGAGACCTGATGGAAGAGAAAAGAAGCCGCGGCTGCTGCAATTAAACCCTAGATTACGAAGAATCAGCTAAGCTTTGGTGCTTTTATATGAGTGGCCCGGTTCGAGTCTCTTTCAATTGATCCTAACATGGATTTTGCCCTACAGCCCAGTAGGGAGTTTTCTCTCGGATACAGGCCCATTTAGCTATTGATCTTCTTGGACAAGTTTCGTGAAAGAACATTTTTATGGCCTTTTTGGACAAGTTCCGTGCTTATTGGGAAACTTACGCAAATGTCCCAAATAAGTCTCAACTTACCAATTTTCAGCCATTAGTCATAAACTTATCAAAATTAGCCAAGTACATATAAAAATTAAAAAACCAAATAAATAAATTTCCTTCTCTCAAAGAATCACATGCAAAAATCACCTTTCATATTTTTAAGGGAATATTTCACATTAGAACAACTGGGCTCCCTACTTTTCAAGTTTATAGCCCATATTTCAATTTACAACTAACTAACCCAAAAATAATATGTTAAGATTCAACATCCAACTCCAATAGGTTCTCAAAATTACTATTTAATTTTTTAAAAAGATTCCTCAAGCTTTTAAATTAATTTTCGTGTGACTCAAATATTAGTTCAACAAACTTAAATATTGGCTAAAATATTTTGGGCTAGTTGAAAGCTTTTCAATAATAGGCTAAAATTCATTTGGGTGGTGAAAATTAGATTTTTAACAAGCTTAAATATGTGGGTTTAAATTTCAAATTTCATTTTGTGAGAAATTTGGAGTGGGTGTTATTTAGACTTGTTAGAAATAGTATAAGGGGTTGTATATAAAATTTGAAGTTATTTAATGGAGATTTGGACTGATTTTGAACAGGAATTGCAACTGAAAATTATGGAAGAAGTTCGTCTACATACGCTTGTAAAGGTGTATAAAAGTGTATAATAGTGTATAAGGTGTGTTTCTACATTCATATATACTATTATACAAGATTATACATAATTATACAAAAATTGACTTCGTCTTCTTCCTTGCGTATTTTCTGAATTTTAACTCAATCTTGCTCATATCTATTCCAAATCACTTCAAATTTAAATTTTAAACTCCTTTTGATATATTCAATCATTTGGAACAACACCAAATCCAAACAACTAACAAATTCAAAAAACTCCATTTTCGATACCAAAGCTTTGAATGGTCTTCAATGGTGGATTTCTACTCTTCAATTTTCTTACATTGCAAGCAAGTGACACAAGAGGAGAAGCAAAAAATACACGTCCCCTTGAAGCTTATGTAGAAGATGTAAGAAGAAGAAAGAGTGAAAGCAATAGTTGTGAGAATACAGATTTAACTCCATAGCTTTTAGAAGCAATGGTTGTAAGAACACAAATTTTAAATTTGCTAGTGTTTTCAAAATATGTACAATGCTAGGTCGGATAAAACTTAAAAACATGGGCCATTTTTTGTTATGGTATGAAGTCATGTGTATTTTCTTGTAATTCTTTCTATTTTTAAGCGTTATTAGCAACGTTAGATGCAAGACGGAAATGCAATTTCATGGATGATATAGCAAATAAGGTGATGAAATACAAAAAAAAAATACAATATTCCAAAAAATCTAAGCAAAAAAGGAACCTTTTCAATAGGTATAGTTGAAATTCATTGAAAACATATAGACAAGTCAATATACAAAATTTGAGGAAGATTGGAGGTGATTTGAACTGGTTTTGTATCAAAAGTCGTAATTACATCAAGTTCAAAAAATTCTTCTGCAGCAAATGTGTCAAACATGTATCACGCATGTATCTCACACACTAGTATACATGGATATACATGTGATATACAATTGATAAAATATGATACATATATGATACACAAATAATACACATATCATTTTTTTCATGTTCAATTTTTACTTCGGATTTTCAATTCAAACCACCTCAAAACTTCACTAAATCATCCCAAAACGATATTCAAGCTCCTTAAGATGTGCTCAGTCTATTCTAATAACACTCAAAAGAAAGCAGAATTTTAATTATTTTTTTGCTACAAATAGTTAATTGGCTAATATTAGTAATATTTTATGAATTGGTCAATTTTTATAATGAGCTACTTATAAATGGACATAACTGGTAGTTTTCCCAATAAAAATGTTGTATAGCTTTAAGGTTCATTTGGTTCGGTTATGGGATATCTCGTAATTATAATTATGGAATATATGATATTAACTAATATCCACAATTAAAATATGATAACTATAATCTAAAATTTTGTATTTGAATTAATATCTTTATTCCGGTAATCAAACGACCCCCAAGTGTTTTCTTCTTCTGTCAAATAAATTTCAAAAATACTCTTCTGTCAAATAAATTTCAAAAATACTTGTCATATCACTTTCTTAATATTTTAAATAACTTTTAACCTCATATTCTCATTTGAAATAAGCATTCATATTCTTAAGAATCCTATGTGAAATAATGAGATAAGTAGATGGCAATTTAACAGTATTTTTTTTATAATTGATATATAGATAAACAACGTTCCAAGGTGTAAAAAAAAAAAAAAAACTATAAGTCAACAAGTTAAATGATAGAAAAAATCACTCATTCAAGTTTATACAAACTTAATCGAACTCTAACATATTATAATACGCCTAACTACTGAGTAGCATTCTTATAGTTGAGAATCCGAAAGAGAAGGTATAACTAAAAAGTTAGAAATCAGAGTAAAAAAAAAAACTTAGATGAGGTTTATTTATTCTCTAGATATTTTTATATTGTGTTTTACTTAAAGATTGGGACACGAATAAAACGTTTAGGTAATTCATCGTGTGCCTTCACAGTTAACTCATTAACGAAATTATTGAGAATAAATACAGACAATTGTCACAATTTAAGGATGTAACAAGAATTAGAATTGTTGAAAGAGTAGAAACATAACTGCAACAAGTGACACATTGGGACCAAGAAGGGAAAATTAGAGGAGGAAGGAACTGTCAAGTTTTGGAAATAAGAAAGAAGGATGTTATATGGTGGAGTATTTATAACTAAAAGTAGGGTTGTCAAATTTGGTCCAAGCTCAAATGACTTGTCCAATCCATTCAAGGTTGGGCTAGTTATTGACTCGCTTATTTATTAAACTCAGTCCATCTTGACTTAACTCATTTAAAGTTTGGCTTGTATTGATCCATGAATAACTTTACCAAAAAATCTTTAAAATATTTTTTTTATTTGATATGTTATATATGACCATAGCAAAAGAAAAGAAAATCTAATTTAATAACTATACAATTCATAAGAAAATGAAACGTATTAAGTAAAGCTTGACAGGAGTTGGACGGGTTAAGCTATGACTCAAATTTTAGCTCATCCTGACCCAAATAATTTTTGGACGGGTCAAATAACCCGACCAATTATTGACTCAATCCATTTTGACCCACCCAAAATCGGCTCACCCCGCCCATTTAATACCCCTAGTTGAAAGTGCAGCTGAAAATTTACTATTATCAGGCACATTGTAATGGAAAGAACCACAACTCCACAAGAGTTAACATAAATAGGAAAATCCATAACGAGTTGTAACAAATTTTTATGATTTAATTGTTAATAAAGTGAGTCGAAATAATATGAGTTCAGTTCACTCGAACATTCATGAAGTGAGTCATGTTTGACCAAAAAGTGTGACTCTTTGGCTCAAATAATTTAATTTATATATTAAGGGGTTAAACCTAGTTAACAATAATATTTTTAGATGAGAGTTATGAAAGCTTGATTAATGTCAAACAGATTTAGTAGAAAGATAATAACTGTGTGTAATCTTTCATAATAAATGAGCATTAAATAGCAATGAACAATAATAAATGGCATTTGGGTAAATAAAAGAATGATTCACCCAATAAAAAAGAAGCTGGATGTTATTCCTCCTGACATTAATGAATGGCAGACAAATTCTTAAATGTTCGAATTATCATCGGATCTATTAGAAAGTATGGAATAATGTGGACAAGAATCTTGACAAAAAAGGTGTTGTTTTTATCGTAGTAAGAGAGAGAGAATATTTTTATCAAAGCGTATTATTACCAATGAATATTACTTGCCATGCATCATTGCCTTTTTTTTCTATTTATATAAGACATATCCCTAACAAACTCTAATAGTACAAGTGTAGAGAATATCCAATAGAATATTCTCTTTAATACCCTATTTTGAAAACTAGTTGTTATAGCTCTGTCAATGGTGCTCGACCTTGACCATTGTTGACGTCTCGACCACGAATCTTGCTGCTTCCTAGTCGGCCTCGACTAATGACGCTTTGAAGACTCTTCCTTTAGAGTTATCTTGTCTACTTTAGGGCAGATTTTAGCCTATACAGTTAGTCCCTCCCTTTATTAAGGTCGGCATTAGACGACCTTGATAAGCGAACTCTGTTTATCGTGGTCGAGAATGTGGAACGAGTGGGTCGGGTTGTGATGTTTGAGATGAGCTGACAGTGTGGTCTTTCGTGAGCCGCAACTTTAGGAGTTACGTTATTTCTGGATCAAAATGATGTCATGATGTCATGCGTCATTATGGTGCATCTTCTCGATGCGTTACGTCGTTTCGTGTGCATCTGTCAATTGTATTTGTTGCTTCGATATTGGTGCTAAGTAATGATGGCATAATTTCTTAGTTTCAATGTTTGAGCTCTTATAAATAGGGATATGAAGGCACACACTCGCGTTTTATGGATTTTCCATATTGAAGCCTTGTGCCTTTTTCTTATTCCATTGTTGGGAATCTTCTTTTCCTGCTTTAGAGATCCTTATTGTTTTTTATTCTTCGTTACTTGAATACCCTCTCTTTTGTCAGAACTATGCTAACGTATCTTCTGGTCCCAGCGAGGAAAATAGCCCGGTTCCCTTGGCGATAGTTTTGCCTCCCCACATGGAGGGCATCTCTATTGTCGTTGAGGATGAGAACTTCCCTACGGTGGAGGAGACAGTTCCTCGTGGTGAGAAGGTCAGGTCTAATTTTTCAAAGGCGTTTGAGGCTGAGCCCAAGGTCTATGAGGCGGCGATGAAAGAGGCCGATTTATTAGAGCTTAGGGATAAATTTGGCATTCCTGCTCGCATCGAGTTGGTCCCTGCAGAGCGGGATGTGGTACAAGTCCACCGCCCCGGGTATTGTGCGTTTTACGCCTACCCCTTTCATGTTGGCTATACTCTTCCCCTTCTCCCATTGGCGGAGGAATTTTGCCGTTACTATGGCGTTTACCCGGCTTAGCTCGCCCCATATATCTACAAGCTCATTAGGATGCTTACTAAGTTTGCAGAATTGTCCAGGTCAATATCACATTACGACATTTGATGCATCTCTTTGCCCCCAGTTTCTACAAGGGGGCAATGTTAAATGTTCGTCACCGAGAGGGAAAGTGTCTAGGTGTGAAGATGAATGATAAGGCGAACCTTCAGTTTTGGCACAATTTTTTCTTTGTTAGAATCGAGGACGTGGTGGCCAATGCAGACGGCTTTCCCGAAACTTGGAATCATACTCGTAAGTGTCTAACTTCTCTTCATTGAGGCGTTTGATTTACTTGCTTAGTTGTGGGTTCTAATCTTTTGCTCTTCTCTTATGCAGCCAAGACTATGCCCCCTCCTTTGGTCGGGGACATTTTTGATTAGGTCGGTCGGCTCCTCTCTTACATCGCGGGAATTCGTGAGTGGACGGGCTTTTTTAAGAAATTCGGGCTCCCTCCCTCCTTAACCAGTGAGTTTCTTTGTTTTGGCCTCTTAGTTGTTTTCCTTTTATAGTTTGTTATGGCTGACCTTTTATTTTGCGCTTCTTTCAATTCCAGCCCGAGGGCCTTAGAGGAGGCCGAAAGCTCCCACACCTGCATTTCGTAAGGGGAACGTTGCTTCCTCTTTGGCTTCTGCCCCCTCTATAACCGCAGCTAGGTATGTTCACTCTTCGGTCCTACCTACTGCTGCTTTAGCATCAATTTCTTTTCCATCTGTGAATATTTAGATAGTAGAGCCTCAGGCTTCCCCCTTGTACCATCTTGTGGACTAGGAGGGGGAATCATCGCCAAGTGACGGGGATTTGGTGCCCCGTTAGAGGAGGTCAGTGGATGTTGGCGACGAGATTGCTCGACTCGTGGATTCTATGATAGATGATTTTACCCTTTGTGAGACAGTGACCGTAGTTCTTGAAGACGACGTTGAACTGGTGTCCGAGGTTCCAAAATTGGCAGAAGCCGTTAAGGGCATATCACTTCCTTCTGCAATGATGGAAGTTGAAGGGCCGGCCGCTAGGGTTTCTGATACTTTGCGGCAAGAGGGTCGTCGACTTCGCAACCAACCGATGATATTTATTTGTCTTCCTATGGGAGAGATAAAGGTATTTCCAAAGATGGTTATGAGACAGGTTCAGACATCGGCGTCGCTAAACTTAGGATGATGAAGGGGGTTTACCCAACTCTAGGTGAGGTTGGAGGGGTATACGAGGACTATTGCAATCCTATGGATCGTGATCTGTTGAAGAATACGGAGAATGTAGTCCCTTATCTCGCCCCTCTTTGCTCCGATGTGGAAGGCGAAACCCTTAGAGAGCTGGATGGCATCACTCTATCGAGGAGCATAGCCGACCTTGCCCTTAGGGTGAGTATTTTAGGGTTTCATCTTTCGACTAGCATTTTTGTTGTGTTTTGTCTTTGTTTGTGGGGCGTCTTTATTTTTTGCTTCTTTATCTTATGTTCACATACCATGATTTTGGAGATTGAAAGCACTCGAAGGGAGGAGAGGCGTAAGCAAATTTTTGAGAAGTTAGGAGCACAAGTATTTGGAGTATCGCGGTAAGTACCGGGAGATTTGCAGGTGTTTTGGCGAGGGCAGCAACTTGCAGTCCCTTTGTGATGAGTTGAAGGAGAAAGACGACGAGCTGGTGAGGGTTGATCGCGGCGAACTCAACCTTACACAATGGTAGGAGGAGCGGGCGCTAATACTTTTACCCGAATAGTGGTATCGGGGTCAATTTTCACAGGGAGCTTGGAATGGAGTTGCGTATTTGTTTAGACTAGGAATGCGTGTTTGCTCCTAATTGTACTTCTACCATTTTTTGGGTTTTTGTTTAATCACTACTATTATCAACTACAAGTTTAAGCTAATTTATGCTAAAATGGTATGTTTTAAGTTGTGATTAATATAGAGAAGGCACTAGGGTCGTGGTATTACCTAGGTGGTTAACTAACGGGTAGAGGTTACTAATAATAGATTGACATATTTGGGATCAATGTTATAACCGTGCACATTTTTACTCACTCTCACACCTCTCGGTAGAGAGAGCGATTTTCCCCAATTGACTCTCTCGAGATCAATTGGGTAGGCCAATTAGACCAAGCAACTAGGGTTCAAGTAGGGTGATTACTCTCTCGAGGTTTAACCCGTTAATTGGGACTACCATTTCTCATGGATCCACCCCAATCCCTTGTTGGGTCAATTCTGGGGTCATAGACTCTCTTTCTCAAGAAAGGTCAAGACCCACTAAGCTAGAATCAATGTTTGCAACCATCAATCCTTAATTAAACCATAAAATTAACCCAAATAACAAACACCCAATATCAATCTATCAGTAAGAAGCAACACCCATTAATTACCCACACTAGGGTTGAGCCACAACCCTAGCTAATGGGTTTAGCTAGACATAATTAAAGCAGAAAATGAAGAAATAGAAGATGAAACAACCATATTAATTAATTGCTAATGCTAAACTACAATAATCTATGATGAAACTAAGCTAAAAATGCCCAAGATAGGCCAAAACATAAGTCTCACGAGTGCAACAGCTGTCAGTTGTACAAAACTTGACCTAAAAATGGTAAAATATTCTATTTATAGTGAGCTGGAAAAACTGGACAAAAATGCCCCTGCAGGGTTAGTGCGGACCGTATAAAGATGGCACGCGGCCGCACTGGGTTGCTTGACCTCTGAATCTTGCTCTCTGAAAATGGTGATGCGGACCGCACAAAGTTGGGGTGCGGCCGCATGAAAACTGGCACGGACCGCACAAAGTTGTTGTGCGGCCGCATGAAAAGTTTTGCAGCTTCTCTGAACTTCACTGATGCGGGCCGCGTGACCATAGAGTGCGGCCGCATGGGGGGGAGGAGCGCAGGCCGCATGAAGTTGGACGCGGCCGCATGGTTTGCTTCTGGAATATAATACTCTCTAAACTTATGAACTTATGGGACGCGACCGCATAGCAAAATTATGCGGCCGCATGAGTGAGACGCGGGCCGCATGAATTGGGACGCGGCCGCATGGGGCATGTCTTGTAAGTTTACAGTCTCTGAACTTCTATGGTGCGGCCGCATGACATGATGGTGCGGTCCGCACCAAGTTCTGAATGTCTTCACTCTACTGATCTTTGGCACTTGAGTAGGTTTCACTCCAATTTGAGCCGATCTTTGATGATTTGTCACTTTATAGCTCAAACCTGCAATCAAGCGCAATCTGTAAGCTTTTTGGGACTATTTTGTAGCAATTTACACTCAAAGCATAGGCAAGTATGGGTATAAAACATGTTAAAATCCTACTTATCAACTCCCCCAAACTTAAACCTTTGCTTGTCCTCAGGCGAACAAAACAAAACCCACCCCTCAAAGGCAACATCCAAGTAATTTCAGCTTATCCTAAAGTAACCTCAACAAGCGTCAATTGGGACTATCAATTGCCCTCAATGCGAATGCATCATTAACACTTTTAAACTTTGAAAACTTGTGGATCAAGTGTGACGCTTCAAGAGTTGACATATTTCATCAAAGAACTTTTCTCAATTACCGTGGCCATTGTGGAACCCAAACTCAAACACCCTCAACTCTCCCTAAGCAAACCTCACCATTTTGAGTATTATCACACAAACCGAGGTTGATGGATTTCCACTCATCTCTCTCAAGGAAGAGGCCACAAGTTCGGCTCTAAGTACCATATGCTTGCCCCTTATATAAGTATCCACTAATGTAGGTTCCCTTTAACTCAAAATCATGTAGGGCTTTTATGGAGTCATTGTGAAGGCTTTTGGGTAAGGGTAGGACATAGTTTTGTTCAAGTGGGTTCAATATTCCCTTAAGCACTTCTTTTGATTCATTTCGGCACACTTTCTTGACTCATTTGAGTATTCACTTCTTTTTCAAGGGGTTAGAGAGACACATTGTCACCCTTTTTCATGCAATTCAACACATTTCTCATTTTTTACTTTTTCCACACCCTTTTTCACTTTTGTTTTCTTTGAATCCCCTTTTTGACCTTATTCAATTGGGTCTTTCTTTTTGTCTTATCTTTTCTTTTTCTTTTTGCTTTTGTACCTTTTTACCACATTGTTTTCTTTCTTGTCTCCCCCCCTCAAACTTAGACGTTTTCCATCTACTCAAGGGAAGATTTGGGTGCCACGAGAGGGTATCGTTAAGAACGGGTATAGGCTTGTAGCTTCGGTTCTTGAAAGAAGAAGGTTCAAGGCTCAAAAGGATTAACTAGGGATCATTTCATTGGTAGGTCATGGAATTTTTCAATCTTAGCATTTTGGATCAAGGAGAGCCTACAATCACTTCTCAAGCCAAATTTCACCTAAGATTTCACCTCAACAAACATTCGAGGCAAGTTCTAGACCATCAGCTCGGGACCTGGACTCGCAAATCGAATTCTCACCACACACACTCAAGGATTGCTAAAGATGTCGAGTCGAGGGCCCACAACGATCTTAGTTACGATTCAAGTGCACAATGGTTCAATACGACCACATGATGACTGTTTTGTCAACACAAGAGTCTCAAGGCCACGACTTTCACCATCCTAAGCACAACATTAATGTCTTTGACCATGGGATCAAAGGCAAATGTGTTAGGCCTAAGTGAAGTTTTGCCTGAGGTATCCTTGACTGCAAAACTTGAAAATCAAAAAACGAAAAATCAAAAACGGACTCAAACCCTTAAGAAGGTTGTCACGCCATCTATCATTGGGAAGAGCCACCCGGTTCGCACAATACTCTACCCTTGGAAAGAACCGTGACATTAAGAAAGCTAAGGGCTTATTGCAAATGCCAAAACAAAACAAAAAGGCTACGAGCTAACTATGAAGCTACAAACGAAAAATTTTAACGAAAAAAAAATGAATGAATATGTACAATAGAGGAGTAGAATATACAACGGGGGGAATGAATATGTACATAAAGTAGAAAAGTGACTAGAATAAAAAGTTATATACAGGCCAACTATCAACTAGCAACATAAGCTAAAAATCAAATAAATATGTACAGTCATCCCAAATATATCAATCATCAAAATACAAAATAGTAGGGCGCACCCCCACGAATAAAAGCTGGCATTATCCCCAATGCCAACTACCAAAATAAGCATATAAACAGAGAAAGGATATATAGTGGCTCCTCAAGCCTGATCCGTCGTCATGGGCTGATCAGTGGTCCCCTGGTCCTCTGTACTGGCGGGAACCTCAGACTGGTTTCCAACCTGCTGCTGCTCTGCTGCTGGGATAGGGGCCGGGTCATGGACCGACTGAACATCTGGTGGAGCACTGGAAGTATCCTTCTGAACCTGTGCTACCTCTATCATAACACCCTCAGTGCTAGGAAGCTTCCTCTTCTTCCTTGGGTGCCTAGACTCCTCCTCCTGCTGTGGCTCCAGTACAACTACTGATGGTGGAGGTGCTGACTCATCAAAGAACAAGTCTAAAGGCAGTTGGTCTGCCTTTAGCTTGTCAACCTCAGCTCGGAGCTCCTTCACCTCATCCTTGGATGCCCGGGATTTTCTCATCCTTTTATGTTCTCGGGCAAGCTCCTTTAGAGCTTTGCCCTGTGCATCAACTGCCTTTGTCAAGGCAGCCTGAGTAGCCAAAATCTTCTCCTGGTTGGCCAGGAGTATCTTCAATGTCTCCTCAGTGGACTGAGGAATCTCAACTGTGGTTGGAACAGACTGGGCCGCAACTGTGGTAGCTAAAGTGGACAACTTGGATGTCAAGACTGACATCCAGTTGTTCAAGCTGGCCAATGTCTTTGCTAATTGCTGGGCCGTGAGGGGGTTGGATTTGGAGGTGGGAACCACTGGGCCAGTTGAAGAACTGGGACCCGTAGAGGAGGATGGGATGTCCGGAACAGTAGTGGCAGCGGGAGTGGGTGGCTCAACAGAGGCTTCTACCGCAACTGGCTCCTCAGACTGGCCAGTCGGGGCAGAGGTGGATGCTTTTCCCTTCTTATCCCCCTTTCGGGTTGTCCGTCCCCTGAATATTAAACCATGAGAATGGGTACACCGGCCGGACTTCAACATCGAAGGGGTATTTTTTTACCTTTGCATCTTCAAAGTACATTGTGAGGGTGTTCGGGTAGGGGTAGTTTCTGTCCGTATCAATGCCAACGGATGTGATCACACTATACATAACATTCCCCACATTGATGGGGAAACCTACCATGATGGACGCAATGAGAACCGCTCGGGCGATTGGAATGGTTTGGTCATGGGACGAAGGGTCCAACCTGTTGCATACAAAAGTTAACCATCCTCTCGCCTCAAAATTAAGGTCCTTTCTCAATATTTTCTTCCCCACCTGAATCCATTCCTTAATGGTACCCGGCTGAGCTAAGAATTGTGCCACCCAAGGACGAGCTTCCTCTTTCAATGCTAATTTCTCTCTGTACAAAGTGCATCCTCCTCGTTGAAACCCAAATATTCGTTCAACGCCTCTGCCGAAAACACTATCGTCTTATCCCACACTTTGGTTGCAATTGGCCCTTCTTTGGTGTGGGATACATTGCAGTAGAATTCCTTCACCATATGTTCATTTGCATCGATCAGCTCATCTTTAAAGAAATCCCACCCTACTCTAGTAAGAAATTGACCATAGACTCTGGGAAGGTAGGGTAACAAATCCCGGGTGACTATTCTTCTTTCTGGAATCAGCTTCTTCTTTGTCCACACTTCCCGAAATTTATGAAAGGCTACCTCGCTGAAAAATCTATCCTGCCATACAGCTGGGTTTCTAATTCTTTCAATTCCCCCAACTCTAGGTACCCCACTGTCCGGGACCTCCTCCTCATTCTTGTTTTTGTCTTCTGCACTTTCCCTGGATTCTGAAGTTGTGGGGGAGGTGAAGTATTTGGTACTGCCTGCTTTTGAGCCCTCAGACGACTCAGGTTGTATAACAATTAGAGCTTTAGCAGGGCCTGCTAGGGCTTTCCACGAACCCATTGAGAAATCCTGGGAGGGGAGGTACTCACTCCCCGATTGCTCTTCATCACTCACCACCTGCTTTCTTGTTTTTAGCTTTGATTGGGGAGTGAGTTTCTTCAATTTAGCTTTACCTCCCAGGGAGGGGTCACCTCTTCGTCCGAGCTGTTTAGCTCCACGACCTCGTTGTTTAACCATTTTCTGCACATAAATAATTCTAACATTGTTAGTTCAGGCAGTTGCAGAGTTTAAGTACAGAACAAAAACACAGATAGAGAATAGCTGACAGCAGTGCGGACCGCACAAACTAGGCATGCGGACCGCACTGACCAACTTTGGAAACACCTCTCTGATTAGGAATCATGCGGACCGCATGAACAGGGTGCGCGGCCGCATGGAAGTCAATGCGGTCCGCACAAACTGGTCATACGGCTGCATTGGCCATAATATTGAAAAGTGATGCCCTCTGAACCTCACCCATGCAGACCGCACAAACATGGCATGCGGCAGCATGGACATGGTGCGGACCGCACAAACCCGGCATGCGGCCGCGCTAAGAGAATCAACCTTTGGGCTCAAGGTTTATGCAGACCGCGTAACAGACTGATGCGGCCGCGTGGGGTATGGCGCGGACCGCACAAATAGGGTGCGCGACCGCGCTGAGCTGAAAATACTGGGGCAACTAGGGCTTTAATTACTGGGCTCAAATCTTTCATGTTTTAGCATCCTACTTTGTCCCTACTCATTTATAACATGCCCACAATTTCAAAGAGCAACAAGAACACTATAGAACTATTCTAATCATGAAAAAATGAAAATCAAAAAGAAAAATTGAAGAAGTTATGACTAGGGGAACATGTATAAAGTTTAAATTAATGCTAAGTAAAGAGTAATGTGAGAGATATGTTACCAGGAAAGCTAAGAAATTCCGTTGATATTAACACTAAGAAGGATCTCTGAAGGTGAACAGTAACTTTTAGGGCTCAGGAGTGAATTTTGGCGAAAAGTTCTACTGAAGAACTTAATGGTCTATTTATAGGAAACAAGGGGGGCCCATCACTTACCGTCCAGTGCGGCCGCGTGAACACGACTGCGGGCCGCACTGGGGTTTAACCTTTTTACCTGAAGTTGTAGCGAAAGCACGCGGACCGCATGAAATGGGATGTGGCCGCATGAGTACAAAGCGGGTCGCACAAAGTGGGACGCGATCGCGTGAACACAGTTCAGAGACTTGGCAATAATTTCTTTGGCCGGTGCGGACCACGCAAAGTGGGATTGCGGCCGCGTCGATCACTGTTCAGAGACTGTTGTTTTACACAGTTGTTTTTGCACTGGTTCAATCGCAATTCCTGCAACATCTCACAAACCATTAGCTCAAAAATCCTAATCTACCACAGAAATCAAAAAGAAAGAAAAAGACATGGGTTGCCTCCCAAGAAGCGCCTAATTTAACGTCGCGACACGACACATGTTACCATCAGTCACTTCAAATGAATGAGTGCCACCACGGTACTGTCATCAAACTTTCCCAAGTAATGCTTGACATGATGCCCATTGACCCGGAAAACTTCACCATTTTTGTTTTTGAGATCAATAGCACCAAATGGGGTTACACCGCCAACTTCAAATGGACCACTCCACTTAGACTTAAGCTTTCCCGGAAATAACCTCAACCGGGAGTTGAAAAGAAGAACTATGTCACCAACTTTGAATTACTTCCCCCAGGCATACTTATCGTGAAGATACTTCATCTTGTCCTTGTACAAGGACGAGCTGGAGTAGGAATGAAATCTAAACTCATCTAGCTCATTGAGTTGCTCAACCCGGAGATTCGCAGCGACATCCTATTCTAAGTTCAATTTTCTCATAGCCCACATAGCCTTATGCTCCAATTCCACCGGAAGATGACAAGCTTTCCCAAACACCAACCGGTACGGAGACATACCAATTGGGGTCTTGTAAGCTGTCTGATAGGCCCAAAGAGCGTCATCTAGTTTCTTCGACCAATCGGTCCTATTGGCATTGACAGTTTTGGACAGTATATTCTTGATCTCTCGGTTGGAAACCTCAACTTGGTCACTCGCTTGAGGATGATAAGGAGTGGTCACCTTGTGATTTACACCATACTTGGAAAGCAATGAATCAAAAGCCCGGTTGTAAAAATGAGAGCCACCATCACTAATGATAGCACGTGGAGTGCCAAACCTTGTGAAGATACTCTTTTTCAAGAATGCCACCACACTTCGAGCTTCGTTGTTGGGGAAAGTGACGGCTTCGACCCATTTCAACACATAATCAACCGCTACCAAGATATAGGTGTTCCCACAAGAACTCACGAACGGCCCCATAAAGTCGATACCCCACACATCAAAAATATCTACCTCTAGAATTGTGTTGAGAGTCATCTCATCCTTTTTAGAAATCCCACCGGTTCGTTGGCATTCATCACATCTCTTGACAAAATCACCGGCATCTTTAAACAAGGAGGGCCAATAGAAACTGCAACTAAGCACCTTAGAAGCCGTCCTCACCCCGCCATGATGGCCACCATAGGGAGAGGAATGACAGGCCTCCAAAATACTCAATTGTTCTTCTTCCGGGACACACCGGCGAATCACACCATCGGTTCAAATCTTGAACAAATATGGCTCATCCCAATAATAATCCAAACTATCCCGCTTGAGCTTCTTCCTTTGGTTAGAAGAGAGCTCATACGGGATTATACCGGTCACAAGATAATTTGTCACATCAGCCACGACATATCATGTATAGATATGGCAAGGAGTTGTTCATCCGGGAACGCATCATTGATTTCAAGGTCGTCAGAAGGCCTCCCCTCTTCTTCCAAGCGGGACAAATGGTTCGCCACTTGATTTTCACTTCCTTTGCGGTCCATAATTTCGAGATCAAACTCTTGAAGAAGAAGCACCCATCTCATCAACCTTGCTTTTGAATCTTTCTTGGTCATCAAATACCTAAGGGTGGCATGATCGGTATGGATAATTACTTTGGCCCCCATAAGGTACGGTTAGAACTTTTCCATGGCAAACACAATAGCTAGCAATTCCTTCTCGGTGACTGTATAGTTTCTTTGAGCTTCATTCATCGTCTTGCTTGAGTAGTACACCAAATGGAACATCTTGTTAATTCTTTGGCCCAAGACCACCCCTACCGCAACATCACTAGCGTCACACATGAGCTCAAATGGCAAGCTCCAATTGGGTGCGATAATGATAGGGGTTGTTGTCAACTTGTGTTTTAGCAGCTCGAAAGTCTCCATGCACTTCTCATCAAAAACAAATTTGGCCTCCTTCTCTAACAACTTGCACAACGGATTAACTACCTTAGAGAAATCTTTGATGAACCTTCGGTAGAAACCCGCGTGCCCCAAAAAGCTCCTCACCCCTTTGACAGAAGTAGGGGGAGGTAACCTTGAAATGACTTCAATCTTGGCTTTGTCAACTTCAATACCTTTCTTTGAAATCTTATGACCCAATACAATACCCTCTTCTACCATAAAATGGCATTTTTCCCAATTGAGGACTAGGTTTGTATCTTCACATCGGGCCAACACTCGGTCCAAATTTGTCAAACATTCCTCAAAGGAGTTTCCCACCACGCTAAAATCATCCATAAAGACCTCCAATATATCTTCCACCATGTCGGTGAAAACTGCCATAATACATCGTTGAAAGGTCGTTGGGGCATTACACAATCCAAACGACATCCTCGAAAATGCGAATGTGCCGTAGGGACATGTAAAAGTCGTCTTTTCTTGATCTTCTGGGGCAATGAGAATTTGATTTTACCCCAAATACCCATCTAAAAAGCAATAGAACGACCGAACCGCAAGACGATCAAGCATTTGGTCGAGGAACGACAACGGGAAATGATCCTTTCGAGTCACCTTGTTAAGCTTTCTATAGTCCATACAAACTCTCCATCATGTCACCCTCCGAGTAGGAATCAACTCATTGTTGGTATTGGTTACCACAGTCATCCCTCCCTTCTTCGGTATGCATTGCACCGGAGAAGTCCATGAGCTGTCAGAAATAGGATACACCACACCGGCGTCAAGCCACTTGATAACTTCCTTTTTGACCACTTCTTGGGGCTTCGTTGAGTCTCCTTTGGTGTTCAAGTGAGGGCCTCGCATCCTCCTCCAATATGATCTTATGCATGCAAAAGGCGGGGCTTATGCCCCGTATATCCGCCAATGTCCATCCAATTGCCCTCTTGCGCTTTTGTAGAACCGCCAAAGTGGCGTCAACCTGCACGTTAGTCAAACAAGACGAAAGAATAACAGGCAAAGTGAAATTAGGGCCCAAGTATTCATACCTGAGGTGAGGAGGAAGTGGTTTCAACTCCAACACCGGCGGCTCCTCAATAGATGGCTTGGTTGGGGGAGTTTTGCGATTCTCAAGATCCAAAGATAACTTCCTAGGCTCATAAGAATACGAGCCCATACCATGCAAAACGTTTACATATTCAACTCTCCCAGCATCATCATCAACATCCATGTTCAAGAGAATGACTTCAAGTGGGTTTTCAACATTCACCATTGCATTTGTGTCATCCACTATCACCACCGTGACAATGTCAACAAATGAGCACACCTCGGTGCTATTCGGTTGCCTCATAGATTTGCATACATGGAACACCACCTTTTCATCACCAACACGGAAGGTCAACTCTCCCACCTCGACATCTACCAAAGCCTTCCCAGTAGCTAGGAAAGGTCTTCCAAGGATAATTAGAACCTCAAAATCCACCTCACAATCCAAGATAACGAAATTGGCCGGCAATATGAACTTATCAACACGAACAGGGACGTCATCAATAATCCCCAAAGGTCGCTTCATTGACCGGTCCGCCATTTGAAGCCTCATAGAAGTTGGACGAGGTTGTCCGATTCCTAAGGTCTTGAAGACCGAATATGGCATTAAATTGATACTTGCCCCCAAGTCACAAAGGGCATTTGCAAAGTCGGCACTTCCAATGGTACATGGGATAGTGAATGCACCGGGGTCCTCAAGTTTCGGAGCCATAGAATGTACAATTGCGCTCACTTGATGGGTCATCTTGATTGTCTCACACTCCATTGATCTCTTTTTTGTAACCAAATCTTTCATGAACTTTGCGTATCCCGACATTTGCTCGAGTGCCTCCACCAAAGGCACGTTGATAGTCAAACTCTTCATCATCTCAATGAATTTATTAAATCGGTTGTCACCCTTTTGCTTGGCCAACCATTGAGGATAGGGCGGAGGAGGTCGAGGTAAGGGTGCTCGAGCTTTGGGCACCACCGGCTCGGGCATATCAATCACGTGTTCCCTAGACGGGTTCACGACCTCTTGTGTTTCTTCCTCAACCTCATGAACATCAATCCGCATATCATCTCTCACACTTGGTTCAACTACATCTTCAACAACCAAAGGTATTTTATTATCTCGTAACTCATCTTCATCCACCGTAACTTGGTTTCCTCTTAAGGCATGCATATCACCGCCTCTTCCACTTCGCGTTGTCACTGCCATCACATGATTATTATGCCCACCCTTGGGGTTTACTACCGTATCACTTGGTAGAGCACCTTTTGGGCGAGTATTTAAAGACTGAGAGATTTGGCCTAATTGCACTTCCAAGTTCTGGATAGATGTGTTATGCGAAGCTAATTGGGCCTCAAAATCTTGGTTCTTTTTCATCATTTGCTCGAACATGCTTTCAATTCTCCCCATCTCGCTTCTGGACGAACTCGGACCTTGAGAAGGAAAGGGGGTGGATTGTTCGGTTGTTGGTACATGGGGGCCTTTGAAAACCTTGCCCCCGGTTGCCTTGGTTCCCGCCATTGTTCCACCCTCCTTGATTGTTGTTGTTGCCCCAATTATTGTTATTACCATGCCAATTTCCTTGGTTTCCTTGATTACCCCAATTGTTGTTTTGGTTGTTGTTATTCCAATTACCTCCGCCTTGTTGTTGATTGCCCCAATTACCTTGAGGACGCCATTGTTGGTTTGAAGAGTTACCTCTATTCCCTTGATAGTTGTTGACATATTGGACCTCTTCGCTTTGATCATCATAGCACTCATTTGAATAACCACCACCATCATTGTTGTTGTCATATTGTTCACAATTAGCTTGAGGTTGTTGTCCTCTTTGCCTCCTTTTCAACATAGAAACACCTTCCATTGCGTTGACTTGGCGCGGGTTTTGGACTTGTTGAAATTGCGCCTTTTCCAATTGATTCATAGTTGTTGTAAGTGTCACACCTCCTTTTTCCGCCCCCGCGAGGGTACAAAGGGAGTTTTTTCCAATTAAAGGACAATCAAAACGGGATTTATTTATTTATTTCAGAGTCGCCACTTGGGAGATTTAGGGTGTCCCAAGTCACCAATTTAATCCCGAATCGAGGAAAAGAATGACTCTGTATTACAGTCTGCGAACCAGAAATCCGGATAAGGAATTCTGTTAACCCGGGAGAAAGTATTAGGCATTCTCGAATTCCGTGGTTCTAGCACGGTCGCTCAACTGTTATATTCGGCTTGATTATCTGATTTTATACAAAATATGAACTTATGTGCAAATTTTATCTTTTTACCGCTTTTATTATTTTTTAATTATTTTTACAAGAATGTGAACATTGTTTAAAAACATGTCTTTGGATTGCGTCACATAAAATGCACCCGCGATCTGGAACGTATTTTTATTCAATGTTTTGGGATTTGGATTTGGGTCGCATAAATGCGCACCTGTGTTTAAGAATGTATTATTATTAAAATCGTGCCTAAAGCGATTAGCGTATTATTATTTATGGGTAAGACTGTGGAATTCACTAAACAGTCCATCCGAATTCTAAATACTCAATTAAACATTTATTGAGGGCCCCGCAATTAGTGCATTTTATTGGGCGAGGCTCATCACATTTTATTTTTAAAAGGACAATCCTAAAATGCCTACATTTTTTATTGAAATTTGTCTCTACAAAATAAAGGAGAAATATCTTAATTTATTTACATGTTATTACCTAGCTACATTATACTATGCATGTTCTCAGTTTGTCAAATTAAAAAAAAACATAGCAATTCTAATTTTAATCCTAGACCATTTACATGCTGAAATTAACCAATATTATTTAACTAAACAATATTTCTACCAACTTCCTACTAGATGGCCTATTCGTTTGATTTTTTGACTCGACGAAATTACTACACCATTTATTTATTTTTAGGCAATAGATGTAGATAGTTCATTTGTTAAGCTATCGTCGAATGTTCCACTATATGTATTAAATATCTACATGATTCTGATTTTTTGCAAGCTAAATAATTTATACAAACAAAATTCAGAATATAATTGAATATAATTCAGAATTTCAACTCTTCATTTTTTCGTATTCATGCTTCATATTTCGGATTACAATAAACCAACTTTCAGTTGTGTACCTGATATTGGAAGCAAAAGAAAATGAAGATGAGAATCAGCAGCAGTAATAACAGTACAACACAGCAGCAACAATCCAGCAACAGTAACAACCCAGGAACAGAGTTTGCAAACCGGTGGAGTATTAATCCCAAAACAAAGCTTCAAGCTTTGATGACACAACAACAATTAATGCTAATTTCAAACAATGAAAGAAAGCAGGAGATTTTTTTTAGTTTTTTTTATTTGAAAGTTTAAATATTTTTTTTTTCGGAATTTTCTCTCTCTTAAATGTTCAACCTTCTTTTCTCTCTCTTATTCTCTTTCTGTCAGATTTTTTCCTTTCTATCTGTATTTTTTCCCGTCTGTCTGTCCTCTCAAAATCTGATTTCAAGACTTCCTATATATAATCTCAACCCTTTAATCAATTAAAATCAATCCATTTTCTCTACCAAACCCATTATCTTCCCACTTATCCCCATTACATTAAATAAATATATCACAACACCCCATTATTTTTTGTCCCCCATGCCTAACATAAATAAATACAAGATTCCTCCCCACTAAATTTTGTCTTGTCCCCCCCTTTATATTAAACAATTATATCACAACCCACTCCAATACATTTTGTCCCCCATGCTTTATATAAACAATTACAAAATGTACAATTCCTAAATTACCCCTCCGACCTTATTACAAATTACTATTTTACCCCCGAGCTATAACACATCAATTAATCAAACTTAACCAAAATATAGACAATATGATTAATTTCTAACAATGTTCAAACAACAAATTTCATGAACATGATTTCTTCAACATTTTAACAACAAATCACATGAACATGATTTCAACAACATTTCAACAACAAATCACATGAACACAAATTGAACAACAAAGCACAACTAAAATTTGATGGAACAATATTTTAGCAACAAACAATCCTATTTTCGGATACAACAACAACAACAAACAAGTATATTTAGATTTCTAAATTCAATAATATTGAACTTAAAATCAACTCTAACAACATTACAACAATAATTCCTATATTAAACTTAAACAAGATTATGAAACAAATTCAAGAAATAATCATAAATGATAAACAAGAAATCAAACTATACAAATTTCGGATTCAAGATCAACCAAACATAATATGAACATGAATTAAATCTAAAAATAAAAACGACGGATTCAAATGATTAAAACCAACATACTTCCATGTTACAACTAAATTCTTTTAGGCAAATAACAAAACAAAACCTAAGAAGAAACAATTATGAATTTAAACTTGAACTTAACAATATTAACAATTTCCAAAAATACATAAACACATGAAACAAATTGAAGAAACAATTAATTAAACTTCAATTTGTATCTCACCAACATTGGACTAACAACTTTTACCTAAACAACAAAACAAACATGAAATAAACAACTAATGAATCTTTCATTTGAAATCTGAAAAATTAATTTAACAAAGCAAATGAACAAACTAAAAAAAAAATAAATAAAAATTAATTCAAACGACATACATGAACAAAACAAATATTTGCCGATTTTAGATTCGAAAATATCAAAATAAAATACGGACAAAAAATAAAACTCAAAAACAACTAACCGGAGGTGAATCAACGACGAACTCGACTAGGTGGGGACTGTTTTGACGACCATCGACCAAAGCTCGACCAAAAAACGACGAACTCAACGACGAGCTCACCTCCCTTTTAAACTTGACGAACTCAACTAAAACTCGATGAAGAGTGCTGGCGATGACGATCTGTGGATGGACGCAGCAGTCATGCAACAGCCCAAAGCAAAAACGAGCAGCCAGTAGCTCAGAGGAAGGAGGAGAAACAACGGCGACATCGGGGCAGTAGATAAAGCAGCAGCTGCGGCGAGGCAGCGATGGCGACGAGGTCCGTTTGGGTCTGCGTGAAGAAGCTTCGAGCAGAAGCAGCTGGCCATGGTGAGAAATGGATGCAGCAACGGAAAGCTCAACTGTGGGCTTTCATAGTGGAGCTCGACGGACTGGTTGTTGGTTGTCGAAGACGAAGCAACGACGGGGTTGGAGAAGGTTGCTGGTTCGGTCGAGTTCAGAGGTCGTTTGGTTGAAACAGAAGCAGCAGCGTCGAGGACGGGAGTGGTCGTCAACGAAGAAGGGGTTAGCCATGGAGGTGAAGGGTTGAGGGCAGCCATGGCTGATGCTTTGGAGTTTTGGAGGAGAAGAAGCAACAGTGGGGGGGGGGGGGGGGTTTTTAGGTTTTTTTAGGGTTTTTTCTTCTTTTATTTTTCTAAAACTAAATTATAAAAATACTTAAATTATTATTAAGAACTAAATTAAGTTATAAAAGCGCAAATTAACTCCCAATAATAATTAATGCACAATTAAGTAATAATTAAGCATAAAATTGTATATTTGGACATTAAATGCTAAAAATGCAAACGATGCCTATTTTTGTAATTTTTATTTTTTTGTAAACCAAACTTAATTACTAACAATTATAGGATTAAATCCTACATGCAAATGTGACATATTTTTGTATTTTTTATTAATTTAACAAATAAACAAACAACAGACAAATACAAATAATTATTCAAAAATATCACAAAATATCACAAAATTGCACACCAAGAAAAATTACTTTATTTTTGAATTTTTTGGGAGTAATTCTCATATAGGGCAAATATCACGTGCTTACAGTAAGCTCAGCGATAGCTTGGTCATGATCGTGCAACTCCTTGTGCAAATGGATGACCGTGGGCTCACCTTGGGGCACGTTTGCTCGGCTTTGCCATGCCGAAGAGGTGTCGGCCATTTCATCAAGTACATCACATGCCTCTTGGTAAGAAAGTTTCATAAAGTTCCCTCCGGCCAATTGGTTCACGATGCATTGATTTGTGGTATTGATGCCCCGATAAAAGGTTTGTTGAATCATAACCTCGGTCATATCGTTATTAGGGCACTCTTTCACCATTGTTCTATATCTTTCCCATATCTCATGAAAAGGTTCCGTTGGATCTTGCTTGAAAGCTAGAATTTCATCCCGAAGAGCTGCCATATGACTTGGAGAGAAGAACTTGGCAATAAATTTGTCCACCAATTCATCCCATGTTGTAATAGAATGATTGGGGAGCCTTTCTAACCAATCCAATGCTTTACCCCGAAGAGAAAACGGGAAAAGCCTCAATCTCAACGCATCCTCGGACATGTTTGTCTGCTTGCTACCCCAACATGTATTCACGAACCCCTTCAAGTGCTTGTAGGAATTTTGATCGGAGGCACCCGTGAAATAACCTCTTTGCTCGAGCAAGGTCAGCATAACATTTGTGATTTGAAAGTTCCCCGCCCGGATTCGGGGAGGAACAATAGCACTGGCATATCCTTGATTTGGTAAAACTCTGGGAGCACTCTTGGCGGTGCCGGAGGAGGGTCTGGAATGTTGTTGTTCTCATTTGCATTTATATTGACATGTCGGCCTCTCCGTGGAAGTTGAGGTAAGACCTCATCTTGTTCTAGATCCTCTACCTCCTACCCCGCTATCACATTACCGAGAGGGTCATTTGCATTAAAAGCCATTGTACCTGATTGATCGACACAAACAAAATTAGTAAACAAGAAGGAAATAGAAGCAAAACACAATTCTAGCTACACAAATAGTCAACACCGTAAGCTCCCCGACAACGACACCAAAAAGTTGATCGCGGCAAACTCAACCTTACACAACGGTAGGAGGAGTGGGCGCTAATACTTTTACCCGAATAGTGGTATCGGGGTCAATTTCCATAGGGAGCTTGGAATGGAGTTGCGTATTTGTTTAGACTAGGAATGCGTGTTTGCTCCTAATTGTACTTCTACCATTTTTTGGGTTTTTGTTTAATCACTACTATTATCAACTACAAGTTTAAGCTAATTTATGCTAAAAGGGTATGTTCGAAGTTGTGATTAATATAGAGAAAGGCACTAGGGTCGTGGCATCACCTAGGTGGTTAACTAACGGGTAGAGGTTACTAATAATAGATTGACATATTTGGGATCAATGTTATAACCGTGCACATTTGTACTCACTCTCACACCTCTCGGTAGAGAGAGCGATTTTGCCCAATTGACTCTCTCGAGATCAATTGGGTAGGCCAATTAGACCAAACAACTAGGGTTCAAGTAGGGTGTTACTCTCTCGAGGTTTAACCCGTTAATTGGGACTACCATTTCTCATGGATCCACCCCAATCCCTTATTGGGTCAATTCTGGGGTCATAGACTCTCTTTCTCAAGAAAGGTCAAGACCCACTAAGCTAGAATCAATGTTTGCAACCATCAATCCTTAATTAAACCATAAAATTAACCCAAATAACAAACACCCAATATCAATCTATCAGTAAGAAGCAACACCCATTAATTACCCACACTAGGGTTGAGCCACAACCCTAGCTAATGGGTTTAGCTAGACATAATTAAAGCAGAAAATGAAGAAATAGAAGATGAAACAACTATATTAATTAATTGCTAATGCTAAACTACAATAATTTATGATGAAACTAAGCTAAAAATGCCCAAGATAGGCCAAAACATAACTCTGACGAGTGCACCAGCTGTTAGTTGTACAAAACTTGACCTAAAAATGGTAAAATGTTCTATTTATAGTGGGTTGGAAAAACTGGACAAAAATGCCCCTACGGGGTTAGCGTGGACCGCACAAAGATGGCACGCAGCCACACTGGGTTGCCTAACCTCTAAATCTTGCTCTCTGAAAATGGTGATATGGACCGCACAAAGTTGGGGTGCGGCCGCATGAAAACTGGCGCGGACCGCACAAAGTTATTGTGCGGCCGCATGAAAGGTTTTGCAGCTTCTCTGAACTTCACTAATGCGGGCCGTGTGACCATAGAGTGCGGCCGCATGGGGGGGAGCGCGGGCCGCATGAAGTTTGACGCGTCCGCGTGGTTTGCTTTTAGAATATAATACTCTCTGAACTTATTGGACGCGACCGCATAGCAAAATTGTACGGCCGCATGAGTAGACGCAGGCCGCATGAATTGGGACGCGGCCGCATGGGGCATGGCTTGTAAGTTCACAGTCTCTGAACTTTTACGGTGCGGCCACATGACATGATGGTGCGGTCCGCACCAAGTTCTGAATGTCTTCACTCTATTGATCTTTGGCACTTGAGCAGGTTTCACTCCAATTTGAGCCGATCTTTGATGATTTGTCACTTTATAGCTCAAACCTGCAATCAAGCGCAATCTGTAAGCTTTTTGGGACTATTTTGTAGCAATTTACACTCAAAGCGCAGGCAAGTATGGGTATAAAACATGTTAAAATCCTACTTATCAAGGGTCATTGAGAAATGCAGCGTCCTTGAAGGGACATTGAAAGGTAAGGAAGAAGAGATCGAAGTCAGCAAGGGGGTCGAAGCCCAGTGCAACGATCTTCAAGCCCAGGTAGTTAGCTTGAGGAGTGTCAATTTAGAGCGGATGCTCTCAGTGGAGAGGTCTCCGAGAAGGCAGAGGATATCGAGAAGATGGAGTTTGCTCGATCGGGGGATCTGAGGAAGGCGGAGGCTTTGGAGGTCGTGATATGTATTCTTCATTCTGAGCGAGAAAATGACTTGGAGACGGCTAGGCTTGATGAGAGGATTAGAGAGCTGGATAAAGAGGATTTTGGCCTTTACGACTGAGTTAACGCTCTTTAGGTCGAGAAGGCTTGATTGCTGGCTTAGCCGTCCTCTTCCCATACTTCAGAATTTCCTAATGTTCCTCGAGGGTTGTACGAGGAGTGGATTCATGCCGAGGCCCAGTTGGATGTGTTTAGAGATTTGATAAGGGTGGGAACCATTTCAGAGGCCAACTTCAAATATAGCGTGTTAAGGCTCGCGAAGCTCGAGTCAATTACGGGTATGACCCCACTACATTGGAGGCCAACGATGACGAAGGGGACGAAGGTGTGGACCGGCTTAGGCATAATGCTTGGTATGGCGTTGTATATCCGAAGGGTGAAGGCGGCAATGACGAAGGTGTTGAAAGTCGACGGGGCGATGCTGCTGAGGGCCAACTTGGCGAGGATGTCGCAGACCGTGACGGTGGTGGCCAGTAGTTTTCTTTTTTGACTTTTTGTATATTCTTATGTTTAGTTGGTGACATCTTCATGAGCCTTTGTACAAGAATATTCTAAGTATGAAATGCCAACTCTGATTCTCTTTATGTGTTCATTTTTGTATGTTTTTTTAATTCTGTTGCTTGGCTGCCTTGATTTTCTAAACGCGATCACTTAATGATGAATGGAGACCAGAGGTTGGTGGGTTGGTAGGTGTTGGTTCAAACAAGGTCAAACATAACTTAGGTTTAATTATGGCCAAGGGCTGGTGGGTGTTAGTTCGAATGAGGTCGAACATAACCTACGTTTAATTATGGTCGAGGGCCAGTAGGTGTTAGTTCGAACATAACCTAAGTTTAATTATGGCCAAAGGTTGGTAGGTGTTAGCTCGAACAAGGTCGAATATAACCTACATTTAATTATGGCCGAGGTCCGGTACGTGTTAGTTCGAACAAGGTTGAACATAACCTACATTTAATTATGGCCGAGGGCCTGTAGGTGTTAGTTCAAACAAGGTCGAACATAACCTACGTTTAATTATGGCCGAGGGCCGGTAGGTATTAGTTTGAACAAGACTGAACATAACCTACGTTTAATTATGTCCCAGGGCCGGTAGGTGTTAGTTCGAACAAGGTCTAACATAACCTGTATTTAATTATGGTCGAGGGTCGGTCAGTGTTTGTACGAACAAGGTCGAACATAACCTACATTTAATTATGGCCGAGGGCCGGTAGGTGTTAGTTCAAACAAGGTCGAGCATAACCTATGTTTAATTATATATGCCTATGGGTGTGAAGTTTGTCGACACCGTAAACTTTAAGCATTGTTGCCTTAGTTGTACACTTGGAGAAATAGAAATAAACTTCACGCATTGCTGCTTTGGTCATACACTTGGCGAAATTTACAAATTTTCTGGCATTGGCTGGCGTTCCAATCCTAGTCCCAATCTATCTAGTCTGTTTATTGGTCTATCTGGAGAGTGCTTGAGAGGCCGAGCAATGAACTAGCTATCCCGTGCCTCCGTTTTTTGCGTACTTCGACTTGAAGTGTTCCCTTCATCACCTTGTTAAAACCTCCTTGAGAAAACCTCCTTGGGACAAAACTCAAGTGAGGGGAAAAAAAAGAACGACTTAGGGGACGCTTTGTCTCTTAAAAGTTGAAGTACTTGAGGTGAATAATATTCTAGTTGTTTGGTAGCAGCTTTACTTCCATTGTTTCTAGTTGGAATGACCATTTGTTCGCTTTTGCCGTGATTTTGTACGGGCCGTCCTAATTTTTTCCTAGTTTGCCTTCCCGTGGGTCTTTGCTCGCTTTAGTTTTGGCTTTAAGCACGTAGTCCACGACTTTGAGCGGACTGACCTTTGCCTTCTTGTTATAATAGCATCTGCTTGTTATTTTTGGGAGATCATACTTATGTAGGCCATGTCCCTTTATTCTTAAAGTTTGTCGAGCTCGTGCCTTCTGTTTACGTCATTCCTTGGTCCGCTCTCATGGGAGTACCTTAGACTGCACTCTCCAACCTCGACTGGTATTACTGCATTGGTCCCATAGACCAAAGAGTGGGGCGTCTCTCCTATGCTCATTTTTGGCGTTGTTCGATAGGCCCACAATACTTATGGTAATATTTCTGGTCACATTCCATTGGCGTCTTCAATATTTTTCTTCATAATGTTCAATATTGACTTGTTGGAGGATTTTGCTTGCCCGTTACCTACAGTGTGATATGGCGTCGATAGTATCCTTTTGATATGCCATTTGTCAAAGAACTCGACAGTTATCTTCCCCGTGAACTATGGTACATTGTCGCAGTTGATCTCTTTGGGAAGGATGAACCGGCATATGATGTTCCTCCATATAAAGGTGATCACTTCCTATTCACGTATTTGGGCGAAAGCTCTTACTTCCACCCATTTAGAAAAATAGTCAGTTAAAACCAAAAGGAATTGTACGTTACCTCACCCAACCGAAAGGGGGCCCACGATGTCCATTCCCCATTTGATGAATGGCCAAGGTGAGGTGACCGAGTGGGGGTGTTCGCCTGCCCGATGAATCATCGGAGCGTATTTTTGGCATTGCTTGCATCTTTTCACGAAGTCTGTGACCTCCTTTTTCATGGTGGGTCAGTAGTATCATGCCCGTATGAGGCATCTGACTAGAGATTGATTGCCGGAGTGAGCTCCACAATGGCCCTCGTGGACCTCTTCAAAGACGAGTTGCGTCTGATTTGGGCCTAGGCATTTTGCTAGAGGACTGACGTAGGTCCTTTTATAGAGGTCGTTGTGGATGATACTGATCTGGCTACTTGCATTCTCAGTTTCTCGGCTTCTTTTTATCATCTGGGACTGTGCCGTCCTGCAAATATGTAATAATACGATTGCATCAGTCCCAAGTTAAGCTTATTGTTCTTACCTCAATTTGATCAAGCGATGAGTTGAGAAGGTGGATCTTGTCTCCGGTTGTGATGCTTTTGGTGGCTGTGGCTAGTTTAGCGAGACCATACACCTCAACGTTCTGCACCCGGGCAATTTGGTCGAGTTGGCATTCATCGAACTCGGACAGTAGCTTGTAAATTTCATTTTGATATTTTTGCAACCTTTGTTCTTTGATTTGGTAAGTCCATGTGACTTGGTTGACTACGAGTCGGGAATCACATCGTAGTTTAATCGTCTTACCCAGTATTTGAGTTCTAGTCTACAACCTGCAATTACGGCCTCATACTCGGCCTCGTTGTTAGTCATATCCGAGCACTTGGACTGGCAAATTACTTCACCTTTAGGGACTTCGAGTATGAGTCCTAATACGGCCCCTGGCGCTTTAGTTGCGCCATCGGTGTATAGGCCCTAGAGGTCTTGTGTTTGGGGGAAAGTTTGAGCGACTTCTCTCTAACTTCGGGCATAACTTTTGCGCTAAAGTCGGCGATGAAGTCAGTGAACACTTGTGACTTTATCATTATTCACGGCTGGTACTTAATAGCATGCTCGCTTGACTCGATGGCCCATTTAGCTAGGCTTCTCGATAGCTCGGGTTTATGCAAAATGCTTCTTAGGGGGGAAGTCGTGACGACCGAGATGAGGTGGCATTGGAAGTATGGACTAAGCTTTCTCGAAGCTATGACCAAGGCCAGAGCCAACTTTTTGAGGTGAGGGTACCTCATCTCGACGTTGACTAATGTTTTGCTAATATAGTAAATGGGTATTGCGTACCTTAGTTTTCACTAACCAGGACTGCGCTCACAACTACTTTGGACACAATGAGGTAAACGAGCAAACACTCTCCTTATTCTTGTTTTGAAAGCAATGGCGGCGATGACAAATGTGTTTTTAATTACTTCAGGGCTTGGATGCATTCTGGAGGCCATACGAGGCTGTTGTCATTCTTGAGTACGACAAAGAATTTGTGACATATGTCCGATGATCGTGAAATGAACCTTGACAAGGCGGCGATCCGGCCAGTCAACATTTGAACCTGCTTATTAGTGGTCAAGTGTTCCGGTATCCCCTCGATGGCTTTGATTTGGTCAGGGTTGACCTCGATCCCTCTATGTGATACCAGGAAACCTAGAATTTTCTCGAGGCCACGCCAAACGCACACTTTTCGGGGTTCAGCTTCATTTCGTACCACCTGAGTATGTCGAAAATTTCTCTCAGATGGTCGACGTGATCTTCTTTCTTTTTGGATTTGACTAGCATGTCGTCTATATAGACTTCCATTGTTTTGCTGAGTTAGTCCTTGAACATCCTCGTCGCTAACCTTTGGTAAGTCGCCCCCGCGTTCTTTAAGCCGAAGGGCATGACCCTGTAGCAATGATCAAGTCCAAATGCACACGTCAAAATAGGTATGACATAGTCGTATGCAATAATAAAACCCAACAAAGAGTCGGGGTTGAATCCACATGGAGCTAAGATGGGAGCTAGGAGTATATATTCGGAATGAGTAAGTGAGGTATCTAGATTGCACTTCCAGTATCTACCAAAACGGTTGATAAGAGCTCAAGTCGGATTGTTACTATCTCTAGGTTGAACCCTTCAACTAGGTTAATCAATTTCTCAATTAACCCAATTCCTTGTTAGCTAAGTTAGCCTAGACTAGGTCCCTCTTTCTCAAGAAGAGACTAAGTCGAATAGGCATGAATCAATGTTTGTAACCATCAATTATACAATTAAAGCATGAGCCAAGCTAAATAATAAACACCCAACTACAAACAAGCATAAAATTAATCACCCATAAGATTTACACACTAAGATTGGGTCACAACCCTAGTAAAAATCTAGCTATTCATAGTGGGTATTGAAGAAAACAAAGAAGAAAAGATAATAAAACTCATATTGGAAGATTAAAATAAAGAAATCTAATGTTAAAACATCAAAATAAGTTAAAACTTCCTAAAGAGGCAAAGAAAAACGGTTACAGTACTTCAGATATTCAAAAACTTGACCTAATTTGGTGAAACTCATCTATTTATACAAAGCTGAAAATTTCGAACAAAAATGCCCCTCGAGAGGTTCTACGGCCGCACAATTCCATGTGCGGTGCACAGATTTCTTCATCTTGGCAGGAAGTGGAGTTCTGCGACCGCACATTTCTAATCTACGGCCGCGAGGCAATCTTCTACAGTCCGCACAATTAGGTCTGCAACTACAGGGCACTTCTTCTGTGGCCGCACAATTATTATGTGGCCCGCAATTCACAGAGACTCCTGGACTTGGTCTTTTTGCACACTCTCCGATCTTCAACTCTTATCCCCGCTTTGCGACCGCACAATTCATATGTGGTCCGCAATTTGCATAAATGTCTGCTAAGTTTTTCTTCTTTGTTTGTGGCCGCATGTGGAATTCCGCGGTCAGCAATTTCTTCTATGGCCATAGAATTCCTTTTGCGGATCGCACATTTGTGCTTCTGTGCCCTTTATTTCCTTGTGCCTCGGACTACTCCTTTTTGAGTCAGATTTCATCTTGGGAAATCAACTTCCATCATTCCTACAATTTTGTAGAATTTCATTAGTTTCGGGAACACAATTCAATGCTTTTAGACTAAAACAAAAGCTAAAAGGCGCTAATAAGCAGTCAAAATCCTCACTTATCAAGCAATACGTCCCTTGATGGGTGTTGAAGGTGGCCTTTTCTTGATCCTCTTCTTCTATGAGGATTTGGTTATAACCTGAATAGGCGTCCAGGAAGCTCAGCAGTTCGTGCCCGGTTGTTGCATCAAATAGTTGGTCGATATGGGGTAATGGGAACGAATCATTTGGGCATGATTTGTTTATATCTGTGAAATCCACACACACCCTCTATTTCCTGTTCTTTTTTTAACCATGACCATGTTGGCGACCCACTGGGGCACTTTGATTCTCTGATGAAGCCATTTCCAATAGTTTTTCTACCTCTTCACATACTACGTCATTGATTGCAGAGTTAAATTTACGACTGACCTCACTAAGGGGTGGAATGGGTCGACGTTCAGCTTGTGCGTGGTGATTTCCTTCAGGATACCTAGCATATCTGCATGGCTGAGGGCAAACAAATCTGCATTAGTAGTTAAAAATTGGCAGAATTTACTTGGCTCCTAAAGTTTGCAGCTGATGTAAGCTTTCTTGTCGTGGCCATTGAGGTCTAGTTGAAAGGGGTCGAGGTCTTCTATGGTTGATCCTGCATCTTCTACCGTATCGATTTCTCTTATGACGTCCTCGCTGTCGTCACATATCGGCCTCGACCCTGCTTATTGCTATGCCTCTTTTTCTTGCCCATTTATTGAGTGACCGTATTATCTAAGGCGATGCGGTAGCATTCCTGTGATGTGAGTTATTCCCCTTGTATGCTGAGTATTCCTCAAGGAGTCGGGAAATTGATGACCTGGTACAAGCTGGAAGGCCCTAATGGTGTGTATTCACGGTTGCCTTATTATGGCGTTGTATGACGTGTCTTGGTCCATGATGTGGAACGTGGTTTCCAGAGTGACGCCACCGACTAGAATGAGGAGTGTAATCTCGCTAGATGTTCGCTCGACTGCATTGTTAAAACTAGTTAGTGTGATGCAATGTGACACTATATTATCTTCGAGTTTCATTTGTTCAAGTACTTGATGATGGATAATTCACACGCTCTCCCATCGTCCACCAGTGGCGGAGCCACATTAAATCAAGGGGTGTCAAGCGACACCTCTTCGCCAGAAAATTACACTATTTTGCTAGATAAATTTTTTTATCTTATGTATATTTACTATACATTGACTCCCCTTAACTTCTCGATGTATCTAATTATTTATTTTTAATACCCTTGATGAAAATTCTGGATCCGCCACTGTCGTCCACCATAATTCGTCTTACGTCGGTATCTAAAATTTGTAAAGTAATAAAAAGGGCATCATGGTCAAGGAAAGCCAAACCGTTGGTATCCGACTTATCGAAAATGATACTCTCTTCGAGTTCATTATACCATTCATGGGTGATCGACCGTTTGATCTTGTGGGTAGTGGTAAACTTCACATTGTTGATGGAAGCGTCATCGCCACCACCGATGATCATGTGAATGGTTCGAGTTGGTGACAGTGGTTTCGACGGTCCTTGGTGTTATTCATGGCCTCTGGCAAAGTTGGTCCTTCCCAGTCACTTAGCAACTCTTTGAGGTGTCTTTGTCTCAACATGTTCATGACCTCCTGCCTTATAGAAATGCAATCTTCGGTTATATGCCCTCGTTCTTGGTGGAACTCGGAGAGGGCATATGACTTTCTGGTACTCGGATCTAACCTCATCTTATGTGGCCACTTCACCTTTGATCCGAGCTTCTCTAAGGAGTAGACTATTTCTGTAGGTGACACATAAAAGTTACGAGCAGATAATAAATGAGGCATACCTATTTTTTTACGGTGAGTCCCTGTCCTTGATCTGGGTGGGCCTTCTTCGTGGCGGGAGGAGGGAATAATGGCCGCTCTAACATATGGTTGATATCGTTCTATGTTGGGTTGCGGAGCTACGAGGTCTCTTCTGGTATCATTTCTTCAATCTTTTCTGGATTCGGCCTGTACCGAGGTCAGTCAATGAGTTGGTCCATTGAGGTCACCCTCATATGCTCTGTCCTTGGCACAATATGCGTTGTGTATTTCATCCCAAGTGGTTGGGGGATACATCATCAGTCGACTCAATAGCTTTCTAGTTGCCATTGAACCATACCTGCTTAGCCCATTCTGGAAGACTACGACTGCCATCCCTTCTAACACATTCGGTAGAGTCATCCTTACTTGGTTGAAACGGGCGAGGAAGCCTCTCAGTCGCTCTCGCGGAGACTATTTAATAGAAAATATATCTTTCACTCTTGCCTCGTCTTTCTTGGCCCCAACATGGGCCATTATGAACTTGTCGGTCATCTGTTCGAAAGTTTCAATAGAGCGCAGGTAGTTGTGAATACTATGTCAACGCTCATCCTGTGATGGTTTCACCGAATTTCTTCAACAAAATGGAGGATACTTATTCTTTGCGAGATCATTGCCTTTCACAGCGGTGATGTAGTGAGTCACGTGATCATCAAGGTGAGTCGTGCCATCATATATTATTAGGTAGGGCGGCATTTTGAAGGTTTTCGGTAGGGCATGTGGGGCTGCCTCATCACTATATGGCTGCTCGATGAACCGGCTGGCGTCTCTCTTCGACAACAGTTTGAGGGTGCCCGGTATTTTATTGACCCTTTCCTAGTGTTATTTCATTTGATCTCGGAGCACCTTGTTCTCATTCTCCATTTCCTCCATCCTTTTCAAAATGGTTGCAAGAGCGTTGTCGCCTACATTATCATTGACGTTGTGAGTAATACCTGTCATTGGAGAGGGAGGGAGTTGATTATACTGCTCGTCTGTTGGTTGTATAGCGCAGGATCTTGTGTTCTCCGTACCCATGTTCCGAGCGGGCTTATGGAGTACGCTGGTTAATGTGTCAGCCACCCATGCCTCACAGAGTTTTTTTACACCTGGGGGCGTCTCCTTCGCCACAAATATGGAGGCTCCCTTATCGAGAGATTTTGTAATGCTACAGTGAGGGGGAGGTGATCCATCTCGCCTAGGGGATGCATTGGGCATCGCGTCTTCGTCGGTTGTTTCACAGCTTTCGTTGATGATGTTTATGAGGTTGGTTGGGAGGTCACCTATTACTCTCGTCCTTTCTTCCATGTTACCTGCCATGTTGGTACTTGTGCACACAAAGAAAGGAGATCTTGTTCCTTTTTTGTTTTTGTTTTTTTTACGTTAGTGATAGATCTAGAAGAAACTAAAAACTTAACTAGGAAATTCTCATAGATGACGCCAAATTGTTTGACCAAAAAATGCGGTTCTTGGCTCAAATAATTTAATTTATGTATTAAGGGGTTAAACCTAGTTAATAATAATATTTTTAGATGCGAGTCATGAAAGCGTGATTAATGTCGAACATATCTAGTAGAAAGATAATAACTGTGTGCGACAATCATTCCTAATAACCATAACAATAAATGAGCATTAAATAGCAATGAACAATAATAAATGGTATTTGGGTAAATAAAGGAATGATTCACCCAATAAAGGAGAAGCTGGATGTTATTCCTCCTAACAATAATCGGTGATAGACAAATCCTTGAATGTTTGAATTATCCTCGGATCTGGTAGAAAGTATAGAATAACGTGGACAAGAATTTTGGTAAAAAAGGTATTGTTTATATCTTAGTAAGAGAGAGAATCTTTTTTATCAAAGTGTGTTCTTACTAACGAATATCACATGCCATACATCATTGTCTTTTTTCCTATTTATATGAGACATATCTTTAACAAACCCTAATAGTACAAGTGCAGATAATATCTACTAGAATATTCTTTTTAATACCTTATTTTGAAAACTAGCCATTACAGCTCTGTCAACGGTGCTCGACCTCGACTATTGTTAACGTCTCGACCACGAATCTCGCTGCTTCCTAGTCGATCTCGACTGATGATGGCTTGAAGACTCTTCCTTTGGCGTTATCTGCTTGAAGACTCTTCCTTTGGCGTTGTCTTGTCTTAAATATTTTGGGGCAGATTTTAACCTATACAAGTTAGACGTATGTATTGGGAAAAACTGAATTTATATATGTTGAGACACATGGACTAGTCAAAGAATTATAATTAGTCAAAAGTCACGGGCAGCAATAGAAATGAGAAAAGGCAAAGGAAGAGGCATGGGAGGACATTTGAAGGATTCATCGCCGGTACCTATTTAGATCATTTATCAAAAGGAACGGATCTGACCATAATAAAGAGCGCAGATATGGAATTCGATAGACATTAAATATCAGATAAGTTAGAGAATTTGTATTGATTACAATGATTGTGTAACGTAGCATTCAATGTCTTTAATTATTCATAATAACCTCATTATGATTTGAAGGAAACACATATCTTCAAGATACCTATAAAAGGGAGGTATCTAGTCACTTGTAAGCACAGACACAATTGAAATATACTCTGATTCACTTGTTTTTCGCCTGATTACATTCTGGTTACTCCAAATTACTCTCTTCTACATATTCTTTTGATTATCAGTAACCCGCGTTCTTCTAAATTCTAGCTTTGACTGAAATTCTATTTTTTGGTTAAACAAATTGGTTCCGTTACCGGGAATCTGATAATCTATTTTCTTTTCACTTGACCTTCCTTGTTACATCAATTATATCAAATAACAATGACAACACCCCTAGAAACCAAGAGAACCAACAAAATCAGGGAGGCCTACAGAATATTAACATTCAAGTTCCTACTCCGCAGGACTCTCCACGACAATCTCGTGAGGGTACTCCCGATGGATCTCAAATAAACGAGTATGCTCAATTTGAAAATGCTGAAGCTGTTGATGAAGCTTTGCAGAAATTAATTACTGCTCAGGTCAACAAAGCTGTTGAAGCACTTGTTAACCAGTTACCTGTTGCAACACCCACACCTTCTCCAAATAATAACCTTATAGAAAACCCTCATTCCGGGCTTGTTAACTCAGGCAGTGGTGGAACCCCCAGTAAACCGCAGGAGAGAGAACCTGGTAATGTAATTAATTCTGTTTTACAAAATTTAGTACTAACCTTGCAGAAATAGCTCAAGGAGCAAAGTGAACGCATAGAGCAGATACCTGGGGTGCCGCCCATAATCAAAGGGGTAGACATGGACAGATATTCGCAACAACCCTGGAAGCCGAGTGCTGCCCCACTCCCAATTCCAAAAAGTTCAAAAATCCTGATATTCCAAAGTATGATGGAACAACAGACCCACGGGACCACGTGACTACATTCACAACGGGCGTAAAAGGCAATGATTTGACTAAGCAGGAGATCGAATCGGTATTAGTCAAGAAATTTGGTGAAACACTCACCAAAGGAGCACTAACATGGTATTCCTTTTTACCTGAAAATTCTATAAATTCTTTTGCTGAGCTTGCAGATCTTTCATCAAAGCACACTCGGGAGCCCAAAAAGTGGAAAAAAGAATGGAGGATATTTTCAAAATTAAGTAAGGAGATTCAGAATTGCTTAGAGAATTCGTGGACAGATTTCAACGCGAAAGAATGACATTGCCGCGTGTACCTGATAACTGGGCAGCTATAGCTTTCACAAGCAATTTGAATGAAAAAAGCTCGGAAGCTACGAGGAGACTAAATGAAAGCCTTCGAGAATTCCCAGCTACAACGTGGAACGATGTTTATAACAGGTATAGCATGAAGTTGAGGATTGAGGAAGATACTATTCCCCGATCTCAAAAAGAAGAAAGTATACGTTCAAGACGTGTAGAGAACGAAAATTGATCCGGTAAAAACATGTACGAGCCCTATATGGGACTGCGGGGAAAGACACACGGTCAAAACAGGATAATCAAAGGCACGATCACAGATCAAGAAACAGAGAATCAGGTTCTTCATCAAGATTTAGGAACGAGCAAAACAACTATGAGTCACGGGATGATGATAGAAATTTAAAAGCGAGATTCGGAGGTTACAACTTCAACGTCAGCACCTCCGAGCTCGTAGATGTTTTGAAAAGCATGTGAGATAAGGTTCGATGGCCAAAGGAAATGAGATCGAATCCAAACAGGCGCAACCCCGACCATTGGTGCGAGTTCCATAATGATCACGAGCATAAAACAGCAGATTGCAAATTTTTACAAAGTGAAGTTGATCATTTATTAAAACAAGGATATCTTACAGAGTTGTTCAGCGAGAAAGGCAAGCAAGCTTACATGAAGAACAGGCAGGAGCCTCCAAAACCACCTTCTCCCAAAAGAACTGTTAACGTTATAAGTGGGGGTGAAGACATCAATGGTGTGTCATATACTGCAGCTAACAAAACTTCTAAAATAACTATTACCCAAGGGAAACAGATGTGGCATGTTCTAGAAGAAGGCAATATTACATTCAATGATGCAGATACAGATGGCGTATTAATCCCTCATAATGATGCACTAGTAATATCTTTAATTGTGCATGATACTAATGTGAAACGAGTTTTGATTGATCCAGGTAGTTCCGTGAACATTATTTTGCTAAGAGTGTTACGTGAGATGCAAGCTGAAGATGGAGTAATACCAAAGGCGCATACTCTATCTGGATTTGATAATTCCAGTGTCGTCACAAAAGGAGAAGTAACACTCACCACTTTTGCTGAAGGGGACATCAAAGATACAAAGTTCCAGGTAGTAGACATGGAGATGGCTTACAACATGATTCTGAGGAGACCATGGATCCATGAAATGGATGTTGTTCCTTCAACCTTGCATCAAGCTATCAAATTCCCATCGCCATGGGGAATTTGTCAAATTCGCGGAGATCAACATACGTCCAGGGCTATTAACTCCGTTGCAGATACAAGCACGAGAAGTGGAGGCAAATAGAAATCACAAAAGGCAGTTGAGGACACCACAACACAAACCTCAACTGAACAAGCGCGAACAAATGTAGACTCAAGGCCTGATACTATTCAAGAACCAGAAGAGAATGAAGATATCAAAACAATGATAGAGGAATTAGAATCTGTCGTGTTGTTTGCTCAGTGGCCTGATAAAAAAGTCTATGTCGGGGCTAATCTTGACCAATGAATGAAAGGTAAGTTAATCGAATTTTTGAAAACTAACATGGACTGCTTTGCTTGGTCCCACTCCGACATGACAGGAATACCACCGGAGGTGATGACTCATAAACTAAATGAAGATCCATCATATCCTCCTATGAAGCAAAAGAAATGAAAGCAGGGAACTTTCAAGAATCAGGTGATTCAAGAAGAAGTCCAAAAATTGCTAAAAATTGGTTCCATTCGAGAGGTAAAATATCCTAACTGGTTAGCCAATACTGTTGTGGTTCCAAAGAAAAACGGTAAGTGACGGGTTTGTGTAGATTATACAGATCTTAACAAAGCCTGTCCTAAAGATTCTTTTCCACTACCACACATAGATCAATTGATTGATGCAACTGCAGGTCAAGAATTGTTAAGTTTTTTAGATGCATATTCAGGTTATAATCAGATTAAAATGGATCTGGTAGATGAAGAAAAAACTCCATTCATAACAGACATGGGAACTTATTGTTATAAAGTAATGCCCTTTGGTCTAAAGAATGCAGGTGCAACGTATCAGAGGTTAGTTACTAAAATATTTCAGGAATATTTAGGAAAGACAATGGAGGTATATATAGATGATATGCTTGTTAAAACTCAGTACTCAAAAAATCACATATCACATTTATCTGACACATTTTCAATTTTGCGTAAATTTAATATAAAGTTAAATCCCGAAAAATGTGCATTTGGCATTGCATCAGGCAAGTTTTTGGGTTTTCTTGTTTCTAACCATGGAATTGAAGTAAATCCTGCACAGATTAAACCATTGAAGAAATCCTTGACATACTTTCAAACAAAAAAGAAGTTCAAAGATTAACAGGGAGAATTGCGGCCTTAGGAAGATTCATCTCTAAATCATCAGAGAAGTGTTTTAAATTCTTCTCAACTCTTAAGAAGTAGGATCATTTTGAATGGAATGAGGAATGTCAACAAGCGCTTAGGAATTTGAAAATGTACTTATCAAATCCGTCTTTGTTGGCAAAACCAAAAGCTGGGGAAAAGCTACTCCTCTACCTTGCTGTTTTGGAGGTGGCGGTAAGTGCTGTTTTGGTCCAAGAAGAGCAAGGTAAACAATCACCTATCTATTACGTAAGTAAATCTTTGTTAGATGCAGAAACGAGGTATCCTTAGTTAGAAAAACTTGCACTTGCGTTAATCATGGCATCTAGGAAGTTAAGACCTTACTTTCAATAGCATCCTATCATTGTGGTAACTACCTACCCTTTATGTAACATATTACATAAGCATGAGTTATCAGGTAGGTTAGCTAAGTGGGAAATAGAGTTTAGTGAATACGAAATTGCATACCAACCTAGAACTGCTATAAAATCGCAAGTATTAGCTGATTTCGTGGCTGATTTTAGTCAGGGAATACAGTTAGAAGTAGAAAAAGAATTACAGGTGTTCAATGGAGCCAACCCAGGAACTTGGACTTTATTCACTGATGGCTCATCTACCGTGAGAGGAGCAGGTTTGGGGATAGTATTGGTACCACCTACGGGTGAAACCATTCGGCAAGCTATTAAATGTCATTCCATAACTAACAGTGAGGCAGAATATGAGGCTATGATTGTAGGTTTAGAACTGGCACGGGAACTTGGCATAAATTAGATTATAATCAAGAGTGATTCACAACTCATAGTTAATCAAATGATGGGGACTTATACAGCCAGGGAAGCAAGGATGCAGCAGTACTTAGAAAAGGTACGGGAATTGGTAAAACAATTTCAAGATTGGAAGATTAGACAAATACCCAGGGACGAAAATCTTGAAGCAGATGCCCTAGCTAATCTTGCATCTGCGGCTGACGTGGCAAATGATGCAAATGCCTCAGTGATACATTTATTTCATTCAGTTCTTGATCCTGATGCGAATGAGGTAAATTTTAATAACTTAACCTGGGATTGGAGGAACGAAATTGTTGCTTTTTTGCAGTATGGAACCGTCCCTGATGACAAGAAAAAGGCTTATACGCTTCGAAGGCAGGCTGCTCGGTACTACTTAAAACTGCAATCTATATCGTAAAATGTTTGGTGAACCCTTAGCAAGATGCCTTGGACCTTCACAAACAGAGTATGTAATGAGAGAAATACACGAGGGTCATTGCGAGAATAACGTAGGTGGAAGATCACTAGTCAGAACCTTAATTAGGGCAGGTTATTACTGGCCTAAAATGGAAGAGGAGGTAGAAAGTTGTGTAGCCAAATGTGATAAATGCCAGAGGTACGGTAACAATATGCATAGACCTGCGGAATTATTACATCCAGTCATTGCGCCGTGGCCATTTATGAAATGGGGAATGGATATCGTAGGGCCATTACCGCAAGCAAAAGGACAAGCAAAATTTTTGCTTGTTCTCACTGATTATTTTACTAAATGGGTAGAGGCAGGTGCATTCAAATAGGTGCGAGAAAAGGAAGTCAGAGACTTTATTTGGCGGAATATCATATGTAGATTCGGCGTACTAAAGGAGATCATATGTGATAATGGTCCTCAGTTTATTGGAGCTCAAATCACGGAATTTTTCAAAGCTGGCAAATTAAAAGGATTACGTCAACACCCTATCATCCGGTGGGTAATGGACAGGCAGAATCAACGAACAAAGTCATTATCAACAACTTAAAGAAACGGCTAGAGGGATCAAAAGGAAACTGGCCTGAAGTGTTACCTGGAGTTTTATGGGCTTATCGCACAACTGCAAAAACAAGTACAGTTGAAACACCGTTCTCATTGGTTTATGGAGCTGAGGCTTTAATTCCAGTTGAGATAGGGGAACCAAGTACACGGTTCACACATGCGACACAAGAGTCTAATGACGAGGAGATGCGGGTCAACCTAGATTTACTCGAGGGGCGGAGAGAAGCTGCTTTAATAAGAATGACAACACAAAAACAAGTCATAGAACGATACTACAATAGAAAAACATGCCTCAGGTTTTTCAAAATTGGGGACTTCGTGCTTAAAAAGGTTTTTCAGTCTACAAAGGTAGCTAACACAAGGAAATTAAGTCCAACATGGGAAGGACCCTACAGAGTGCGTGATGTTGCAGGAAAAGGAGCATATGAACTGGAGACAATGGATGGCAAGATACTACCTTCGCATTGGAATACTGTTCATTTAAAGAGATACTATTTCTAAAAGAAAATCCTCGGTCAGGTATAACCATTTTAATCTCATTTTTGAATTGTTAAGATTTTACTAACAATTTTAGATGATAGGCAAAACGCTAACCCGTACTAAATGATGAGTCACGACCTGCAAGACACATGGAGTAACCTAAAATTTCTGGCCTAGGGTTACAATTATTCTGATAGAAATGCAAACGGGTTATGCAGTCTTCATCTATAATCGTCCCTCCGAGTCTCGTATGTTTTTCCTTTTCAAGGAAAGGACCAAATGAGAGAAACTATCAAGTGCTCGAGGCTTCATACTTCAACACTCAAACACTTGGGGGACTACATAATATATACGGACATATGTATAAAGAAGGCAAAGAAGATTAAGAAAAAATCAAGCCTGAAAGAGTCAAGTGCAGAGTAAAAGTCATAAAGCCACGAGCTAAGACCAATCAAGTGCAGAGTAAAAGTCATAAATCCACGAGCTAAGGCCAAAGAAAAACCTCACTAAGGATAAAGACTATATACTAAAACGGGTTATAAGGAAAAACCCCGTGTATATTCTTCTTCTTTTAAATCTGTTACAAGAAAAACAGTTACGAGAAAGTTATAGATGTAATTCAAATACATGTAAAGTTTTATTCGGAACTAGACAAGGTTCAAAAATAAAATCTTGTCCAAGTTATTTCAGAAAAACATATGTATTCCTATTTCTTTTGTCGTATGATAATACCATTATGAAGTTGAGACGTCTTCTTCATTAAGTATTGGAATATAAAAGGGCCCTCTTTTATAAACTCATGTTTAAATTGATCATGAGGTTAACAGAAGCATTTTTCGGAAAATAAAAATACAAATTATTCTGTCAGTCCTTAAAAATAAAGGCGAGAATAAAGCAAGCAGAAGTTTAAGATAAAAAACTTCTTAATATGTAAAAAAAAATATTTAAGACTAAGTTCGAACTTAGTCATCAAACTACAAAATTGTTTAGATTACCCCATTAAAAGACTTGGGGACTGACATTCCTAAAATCAACCCTCAAATGAAGTTAAGGGTTTGATTACTATCTTCCAAAATCAAAACAAAAATAAAATCATTTGAATGATTAAAACTGGTCACTAAGAAGTTTGTGGTATTGAGGCAGGAACGTCGACAGCAGTAGGCTCAATTTGGGCAGGTGCATCAGCAGGCGCGACTTCAACTTGACTTGCAGCAACGGGCTCGATCGGGTTTGAAATAGTCATGACACCCGTATCAGCTTCAACATTCATAAGAGCTTCAGCCACGGGAACTTCATCCACAAGAGAAGGGAAGTCCTGAGTCTGTTGAGCCTTTTCAATAGTTTCGTTGATTTTAGCTAACTCTAACTCCAGGTTGAAGTTTTCTTGGCTAGCTTCAAGTAGGGTATCACGATGGGAATTCAAAAAAGCCCAACTTGCCTCAACAACATATTTTTCTTCAAGGATCTCATAATCCTTTTCCCAAGCAGTGATCTCATTTTTTAGCTCTTCATTTTCAGCCAAGGCAGAGCTGTGGGAAGCTTGAAGAGAGGCGTGGGAGCATTCTAAAGCACGCACCTTATCAGCAGATATTCTGAGGTCTTCTTGTGCTTGAGTCAAATTTTGCACAAGCTCCCCTGAGTAAACTTCCTTTTGATTTAAAAGAGCCTTTAATTCTCTGATCTCTTCACTAGCTTTAGATAGCTGCTCTAAGAAGGAGGACTCGAGACGCTCTTTGTCTTTCTCTGCTTGGTGTGAAGAAGCTTTTGTAACTGCCAATTCTGAGGTTAAGGCTTGTGTAAGCACGTGATTTTTGCTTTACGAGCAATCGCTCCAAAAGAAAATAAAAATAGTGACAAATGATTTCGCTGTACAATTTTTCGAGTTTTCCGTGACATGTGTTGTTAGTCATTTATGGGTCTGTCCATTTTACATCTAGTCATTACCAAACAAAAATACAAAATGCCAGTCGTTAAAAGAAAATTCAAAAAATATATGTATGTGTGCATCGTTCGTTCTAAGCTGTGATCTAACCATTTTTTATTTTTATTTTTTATTGTCCATTTATGTGTGTTTATCGTTGTGGGTGTCACTCAATATGTGTGTAGGTTTATTTTAATTTTTACATTGTTTTAGGAATTTTTGTTTAAATTGAAAAAAAAAGGAGAAAAGGAAAATCCGATTTGGGCCCCGAAACAAGGCCCAAAACCAAAGTACTGATCCAGTCCAAACCCAGCCTGCCCAAGCACGGACTCAAACGACGTCGTATCGGCGTCCCCATTTGAAGCCGTTGATCTGATTCAAAGGAACGGTCCAGATCAGGCTGTCCAACTCACCTCAACGACGCCGTTTCAGGCAAGTTGATCTGAGCCGTCCAACCTCATTGATCCAACGGTCCCTGGTTCCCTCATGACCCGACCTATTTAGCCGGTTTAACCCAACCCCTCACCTAAACCAAAACGACCCCGTTCCCATACCAAACGACCCCGTCCTGTTACCCACCAATAGATCTAAGCCGTTCAGATCACTTGATCTAACGGCTCCAATCTCTCTTCCCCTTCCATATATAAACTTGACCCTTTACCCCGCACCCCCTATCCGAACCCCCCCTTCAGTCATCTCCTTCCCCGAACCCTGAAACCCCCAAACCCTAACGCCGCCCTAGTTTCCCTTCCACCAAAACCCGGCGGCATGAACGCCGGTGGCCACCTCCCGAACACCCTAAGACCCCCTCACTCTCCTGAACATGGATCTGTTACTCCCTAGCCTCGAATCACTTTCGTTCGTCTCGAATCTTCATTTGAAGATTTGAGTCGAACCCGGATCTATGCCAAACCACCCCATCTTCATACCAGACACCCCCTGACCTTCCTCGTGACCAAACCAAGCTTGGTTTGGTCCGAATCTACCCACAACTCCCAAAAATCCAGATCTGAAAATCCAGACTTTAGAACACATGCACATGGGGAATCCGGATATCCTTAACGGGGGTTTGAGGTCTAATAGACCTTAATCAAGGTGTTCTCATGTGAGAACACCCTGATTAAAGTTTGTTCGGCCTCAAAGGGTCAATGTCGAGTCAGATTTGGTTCAGTTTTGTCTGGACATTTTTGGTAAGCTTTCTTTTCCTTTTTGTTTTATTCAACTGCTAGTTAAGTATGTTAGCATGTTCTGTTGTGTTTGTTCGGTGTTTTCTGATACTTTTCTTAATTTCTTCCGTCTTTGTAAAGACCTTTTATTTGGTCAATTGTTTTCTGTGTATGATTTAAATGTGTTCTGTGATAAACATGATCGTCGATTAGTTTAATCGGCAGATAAGTTAACTCATATAGGCCCCAGTAATTGAACAAAAATTGTCTGATGCCCTTTAGGTCCCTAAACGTATTGTTTATGTGAGCGATTGATTATTACCTGTTATAATTAGTATAGTCGACTCGATAAATATCGTCGATTAGCTTTCTATAACTAATAAATCGAATGAGCTAATAATGTCGCATGACTAATTGAGCTTTGCCACTGACTGTATGACCCAGCATTGTTTGAAATGGTTTGTTTTCACTGTAAAACTGACTGAAAAAGATTCAGCCCAGGCAGTCTTGAGTTCAAACTTTCGTCAGTTCAAAAAATGCCCTGATGCTGCAATAGGCAGAGGCAGTAATAATCAAGGTTGACAGGGGTATTCTGGGGTGTTAAAAAGAACAGAAGTAATTAGTTTAAGTGAGCTGACAAATGGGGTACTAAATTAGGATTAAACTAATGCCAATGGGGGGACAAGACACAAGAGTATGGGTTTAAAAGGAATACTAAAATAAGCCCATAATCCTTGATTAAAGAATAAACCAGGCGTGGGGAACAAGAGGGGCTGGCATCAAGAGATGCTCAAGCATGGGTTTAACAGGGTAGGGGCAGGCTGCAAGTTGCAGCATGGGGGCAGCTTAGCTGCACTTGGTCACTTTGGCTTATAAATAGGCCATTTGAGAACTGAAAAAGGGCTGGACTTTTAGTCTTCAGAAAAAGAGAAAAACAAAGTGAAAATTTTCAGTCTTAAAGCTAGAGTTTAATCTGAAGAGAGGTCTAGTGAGTCAAAAGAAAGCCAAAAAACATAAGTTAGTTTCCAAATAGATTGTAACCAAACACCATCTGAAAGTTGAACAAGAATACATATTGGTCAAGCTGTCTTGGCCAAGTTCTGTCGTCTGCAGTGACTGAGCTGTTTGTTGGTTGCTGAACTGATTGGTATTTGCTGCATTGAACTTATTTTACTTCTGGTGTTCATTACTCTTCGTCTGGAATTATTGGTTTGGCACTCGACTATTTGCTGGCTTCATTTATTCTGGGAATCATTGTTGGTTGTTCGTGGACTGTGGAAAACAATCTTGGTTGTTGGTTTGTTGCTGTGCTGTTGCTGTGTATCTGTTGATGCTGTGATTACTGCATACTACTCAACTGATCACTCTCCTTCTTCCTTTCCTTTCCTTACCAGGTACACAATTGATACCACCAATGTAACTGAGAGTTTGAGCATGAATGCAAAAGAGAGGACCTGCAGATTGTTTTTATGTATACATGAACTGTTACATTAAATGTCATAAAATAGTTACATTTTCGTTTGTATAATAGAAGTAGCCTACATGCTCAGTATATCAATGTAGGTTAATGAATGATAGTCATGTATGTATGCTGTTAGGTAAAAAACATTCCCAGGGTAATAGATTGTATTTTAGACTTAGTCTGATGGTGTGGTACATTCTATAATGTAGGCCAAAATAGGTAAACTACCCACATGAGTTAAAGTTCTTTCCCCTTTTGCTAGTTTGTCACATATAAATTGATAAAGAACAAAGAATCAGTTCTAGGCCTCAACCTCAGGAAGGCCGAGCCCAAATCAAAAAATCAGTTAGGCCTGTATCGGAAAAACAGGGCCCAAGTCTGGCCATCTCGCATGAGCTAGGTTTGGGCCCATAATTTGCGGCTAGTTGTCCATAAGTGCAGTCACGTTTTATGATTCTGTAAAAGCACTTTAAATCCAGTTTTATAATCAACTAAGGCTATTTACTGCTTTCAATTGATAGAGACAAACACGACAAGGAACGTAGTTGCTATAGGATATCCTTTAAAAATAACAACGAGATGAGCCTCGATAAAAATAAACAAAACGCAGATGCGGGGCCCTTGTTAAATGTATATTAGTAAAGCATTTAGCTTCCAGGACGGGTTGTTTAGCAAATCTCACAACCTTCCTAAAATAACAATACGCTAGACTTTTTAGGACGCGCCTTAATAAATCTTACCTTCGTAAACTCGGGTGCACATTGATGTGACCCAAATCCAAATCCCAACGGAATCGAAATGTGTTTCTAATCACGGGTACATTGATTGTGACGTGGTTCGAGATGCGTGTCCATGACGTTGCAAATTCATTTTTAAAAAAATAGAATGAGATGAGCTTCGCCAAATAAAAATACAAATTGCGGGGCCCTCAGTAGATATTTGTTTTAAAAATTATTTAGACTTCGGGATGGACCGTTTAGTAAAATTCCACGGTCCTACCCAAAATAAATACGCTAGTCGCTTTAGGCGCGCCTTTAATAATTTAATTTCCTTAAACTCGGGTGCACATTGATGTGACCCAAATCCAAATCTCAACGGAGTCAAAGTGTGTCGACGACCACGGGTACATTGATTGTAACGCAGTTCGAGATACATTTTCACAACGTTGCAATTCTTGATAAAAACAGTCAATGATAAAAGCGGTTAAAAGTTAAATTTTGCATATAAGTTCACACTTGTATAAAATCAGATCATCAAGCCGAATATAACAGTTGAGCGACCGTGCTAGAACCACGGAACTCGGGAATGCCTAACACCTTCTCCCGGGTTAACAGAATTCCTTATCCGGATTTCTGGTACGCAGACTGTAATATAGAGTCATTATTTTCCTCGATTCGGGATTAAAATCGGTGACTTGGGACACCCTAAATCTCCCAAGTGGCGACTCTGAAATAATTAAACCAATCCCGCTTCGATTGTCCTTTAATTGGAAAAACTCCCCTGCGCCCCGCGGGCGCGGAAAAAGGAGGTGTGACAGCTCTGGTGACTCTGCTGGGGACTGTATACCCAGAACCACTGGTTCAGGGTTAAGAATTCGAGCTTAGAATAATTGTTATTATTTGGCTTTATTTATTATCTGATTATTACATGTTCTGAGCCTAATGTGCTAAATGTTGCTTGTACCGCTTTGATATTATTTGAACTGTATATAAACTGTGCCGAAACCTTTCTCTTCTTGCCTCCGGGGATGTGCTCACTGGTTGAGACTCCCTATTCTGTTAGTGTCATACCCTAAATAAAAGAGGCTCGGAAAGTTTCTAAGCCGGCTGGCCTTTTGGTTCCCGGAAAGGAGCTCCTTCCTCAACTCGAGTTGTCCGCTCGGGTACACTGTCTAGAACACCGACCCAGGTTTTGAACATAGAATAACGTGACTTCATGCCAGATCCCTAGTAGGAACGCTTATTTGCATCATGTTGCATATGACTTAGGGGACTCAACACAGGGGTTGGGTCCGTCTAGGACTAGCAACCTGATATGAAAAGACCATTCTGGTGCATCCTATTGTTTTCCGTGCACTTATTTGTCCCATGCCCGCATGCTGACCGGTGTTTGAATATTTGGAATATTGTGAAAAAAAAGGGAAATAACGGTTAGGAATTGATTGTTTATTGTTGAAAAAAAAGAAAAAACAAATACTGTCAAAAACTCTGCCAAAAAAATGAAAAAAAAGTCGTTGTTCTGTTTTTCAAAAAATAAAATATCAATAGAAATATAGAGTTTGTCTTGTCATAAAAATTAAAAAAAAAAAGAGATCTTATTTTTAAAATGGTTTTTTTTTATGAAAATAATAATAAAAAAAAGTCTTGTGTTGTCTTTACTTTTATTATTTGTTGCAAATATATGTATATATATATATGAAAAATTCAAAAGTTTTGCTTTACTTCAAAATGTATATATATCTTTATTTGTGGCAAAAGTATTTGTCTTGCTAAAGGTCTAGAAAAGTCCTTTCAGGCTCCCAGTTTTCGAAACAAAAATCCAAAATATTTTCCGTTATTGACTTCTTTAGAAAGTTTTTATATATATATATACGAAAATTCAAAATTCACAAAAAATCGCATATATTTTTGTTTTTATCAGGATAAGTGTCGTTTGTTAAAATCTTATTAATAAATGTGCAGAATGAGCACGATTCCGAATGAACCCTTTTCAATCATGAATAAAATTCCCCTCCAATTGCGGCTCTGGTGGAATGATTTGGGCAAAGAAGGGCATGACGAAATCAAGAAGTATCTGAAAGGCCTCACGAGTTTGTTGGATATCAGGCCACGAGGAGATATCATAAGGGCACTAGTCCCCTACTGGGATCCTGCGCACAATGTCTTCCGTTTCTCAGATTTTGAACTTACCCCAACTTTAGAAGAAATAGCAGGGTGTATCGGCAGCGCTGAGACTCCTTTGAGGCACAAATATCTGATTGCTCAAAGAGCTGTAGCAATACACCGGTTCCTGGATTCCTTAAAGATAGTCAGAACAATTCATAACCCTGACTTGGCAAAAGGTTTTTGCAGCATGAGTTTCATATATCAAAGATATGGTCACATAGGAGGATTCGACAAGCCAGAAAACCAGTTGTGCAGCAAAGGTAATCGCCAAAAGTGGGAAGAACATAGACGGATTGCTTTCATGATAACTTTCTTAGGACTACTAGTATTCCCAAAAAAGGATGGGAATATTGACATAAAGATAGCAGGGGTCGTCAGTACGTTGCTCACACAGAGTGATAGTATGTTGGCGCCCATGATAGTATCTGATATATTCCGGGCACTCACTTCTTGCAAAGCCGGAGGAAGCTTTTTCGAGGGTTGCAATTTGTTGTTGCAAATGTGGATGACCGAACACCTATGTCACCGAGCCCAGTTTCTGAGCCATGGATCCGCTGGAAAGACCTGCATAGAGGAGTTCTATACCAGAGTTGATGAAACCTACCTACCAGAAGGAGTCACAGCATGGACCTCATATTTCCATACCCTCAACACCAGTCAAATACAGTGGGCGCTAGGGTGGTTACCGATCGACGAAGTCATATACATGCCAGCAGCCAGGCCCCATTTTCTCTTAATGGGACTTAAGAGTATTCAACCATACGCGCCGCATCGGGTTTTAAGGCAACTTGGGAGGTATCAGATAGTGCCGAAAGACGAGGATCTGAGCATCCAGGTAATCGAGATCAGTCCCGACGGCCAGTTTCCTGAAGCAAGGGTTCGTCAAATTTGGAGCTAATGTCAATACTTAGAAGCAAATACTTGTGTAATGAATCGGGCAAAAGGGGAAGTTTCGCCCGGGTATCAGGCCTGGTACAAAGGGGAGACATCATCTGGAAGACCAACCAAAAGACCTCACCTGCAAGAATTTGCCAAATCTTCACAAGAACAGTGGGGCTGGTTGGCCAAAGAGCAGGAATATCTTGTCAAAGCAGGCAAACTGAAGCAACAAGTTCAGGATATGAAGTTTGAGTGCCAATTACAGTCTGCTGCCCACAAGGGAGAAAAGAACCAGTTAATCAGAGAAGGCGAGATCCTCAAATCTCAGATCCGGAGAATGAAAAAAGAGGCTAATAGCCAGCTAAGAAGCCAGGCAGATAAAAGATTGATAGCAGGGTTAAAGGATCAGGTTGCGGAATGCCAGGAAGATTTGGAAAAAGCCAAGGCCAGCACGGCAAAATTGCGAACCAAGTGGGCAAAAGGTGCGATGGCTCGGAGGCAGCGCCTGCAACGAGTCATAAGGGAGTATGAACTGAGCGTCGGGACATTAAGGGAAACGAATGCCTCTCTTCGAGAAAGGATCCTCAAGCAAACACGAGATGCCCAAGCCGACAGAAGGCAATGTTACGATGCAATGACCAGAATGGAAAGACAAATGGAGATGTTCCAGGATCAGCTTTCCAACAATGCGCAAACACTGGGATTGAAGAACCAACAGATAAGGCATTTGTTCACAGAAAGGGACAACATCAGGGGAAAGATCGACGAGATTGGGCATTACATCTACATGAGATGCCTGGCATGCGAGCAAAAGCCTCAAAAGACCCTCCTTGTTTCCATCATGGGTTGCGTCCACCGAATCATGAATGAGTTGAAAAACCTGCAGAGGGACCTCACACCAAGGGCCGCGGAAAGGCCGAATGATGCCTCGCGGGTCCCTAAGTTGGAAAATTAATCTTTGGTTGAGTCCTGTTTATTTGGCTTTGTCGTTTTTCCATATGTTATTTTCCTTTCTTTTAGTCAAAACGGGTTAAGAACTGTGGAGTCTGTACTATTGCTATTCCTTGCTTGATGTAATTTGTAATAGCAAAATTTTGAGAATGAATTTAATGATTTCACAAGAATTGTGTGCTTTAAGGCAGAACTACGCCTGGTCTGATTCACGCGGGGACGTGATACGTAGGCAATCCCCATAAGATTCGACCGCTTTTAATAAATAAAGAGAAAAATGTAAAAAAAATAAAACGCGGGGTTTCGCAAAATACTTTAAAAAGAGACGAATGAACAAACCGGGATGACGCATGTGGTTTGAAGCAAAGCATGTAGAAACGGTTAACTGCCTAGGTGCATTGCATCCTCTATGTGTTATGATCAAATCTGTTAAGCTCTAACACTAACAAAGTTTGTTGTTGTCTGATACCAGACAGTTAGTTGTTAAAGAATTCTGGCAACACATTCATACCAAACCAGATCCAAAGGACCGGTAGCAACAAGCATGACTACTTCAGAAAATAGTAATGAGGAAGAAAGGCCGATGAGCCAGTTGCTAAAAGAGGCAATGGAAAAGATTGAAAGGATGGGACTAGAGATGCATGCAATGCAGCTAGCCCTGGCCAAAACACAAAAGAGCCCTGAGACACTGGGACACATGCCGGAGTACCCTCACTCTGGCCCTTCCACAAGCCGCCCAAATCCCCTTTATCATCAAGAAAGAAGCCCTCATGATTCCCAAGCTCCACCACCCCATCAACCTCTCCCAACACCCAATATTCCCATTTTTGTGGGACCTACATCAGCCCCTTTGCAGAGAACGACCAGTGAGCCATTGTTTCAGGCTCATGATACACAATACTATCCCCCTGAGCCCACATTCCATGCACCCGAGCCGCAAGCTTACAATCCCCATTTGGAAGTACCGGCAGAGGTTGAGAAACCGGTTAAGGCCCCTGAACAGGATGAAGTGTTGAGAAAGTTCAAAAGCCTGGAACAATCCTTCAGGAACTTGCACGGGCTGGGCAATCAAGTCAGCGTGGCATACAAAGATCTGTGCCCTTTCCCAGATGTCCAACTCCCGGCTGGGTTCAAGATGCCCAAGTTTGATTTATATGAAGGACACGGTTATCCCATGGCACATTTGCGGGGATTCTGTAGCAAAATGAGAGGGGCAGGAGGCAAGGATGAGCTTTTGATAGCTTATTTCGGCCAAAGTCTGAGCGGATCTGCACTGGAATGGTATACCAGGCAGGATTTCAGCAGGTGGTACACGTGGGATGACCTGGCGCAGGCTTTTGCAGGTCATTTCCAATACAATCTGGAGATAGTCCCTGACCGTCTCACGTTACTAAGAACTGGGAAGAAACCCGGGGAAAGTTTTCGCGAGTTCGGATTCCGCTGGAGAGAACAAGCAGCCAGAGTCGATCCTCCCATGAGAGAGGGAGAGATGGTGGACTATTTTTTGCAGACATTGGATCCAACCTACTTTGGTCACTTGGTGACAACGGTTGGAAAATCTTTCAACGAGGTGGTCAAAATAGGGGTCATGATAGAAGAAGGTTTGAGGTCGGACAAGATCTTGAACTATTCGGCACTCAAGGCCACAACCCAGGCTATTCAAAACGGCACGGGAGGTGCGCTGAGAAGAAAGAAAGAAGAGGTTGCCACGATCGAGGCAGGCAGTTGGTCCAGGGCTGGCAGGCCGCACTACAACCAACCCAGGCCTCACAGGTCGAACTACCCATACAACCCACCACAAAATTTCTATCCACCTCGAGAACCACATTGTTCCGTACACCAAGCCCAGGTATACACTCAGCCTCCGGTTCGCCCGCAATGGCGCGCACCGGCTCCCCAGAACACATATGCACCACCACAAAACACCTACCCTCCACCGAGGGCATATAGAAATCCTTCGAGGGCAGGTTTCCGGGGAAATCCAGATGCTAGGAATGACAGGTTGCGGAAGCAAAGAACCTTCACCGAACTGGGAGAAACTTACACCGCTGTGTTCCACAAGCTGCGGCAATTGGGTTTGGTTAGTCCTGTCCAGACTCGGGAACCAAATCCCCCACCTCAGAATTTGGATCGTTCAATTAGTTGTGAATACTGTTCAGGGATGCTCGGGCACGATACCGAGAAATGCTGGAAGTTAAGGCATGCCATACATGATCTTATTGACACCAATAAGATCGAGGTCCAGACACCGGAGGCCCCTAACATCAACCAAAACCCACTGCCAGCGCACCACGAAGCTCACATGATTGAGTTGGTGTGTGAGGGAGGAGAATTAAGAAAACCCTCACAAACAGTGATGATGATCCAAGCCGCCCCGAAAGAAGTCTTAACCAGTGGAGCAACGAGTATACAGCCGCAGGGTGAAAGCGTCAAGCCGGTAGTGATATTGGGGAAGAGCCCGTCCATCATAGCAAGCAAACCCGAGCCAAGCAAGTTGGTAATACCAGGGATCCTGCCCACACCGGCAGTCATGTTGAAAGGGGTATGTAGAGAACGGGTGACCATAAAGCCGGTGGTCCAACTGCCGATGATTGACAGCAGGGCTGTGCCCTGGAAGTATGAAAAGGCAGTGGTGACGTATCAAGGAAAACAGGTGGAAGAAGTCAGTTGTGAAGCGCAAGGGCTGACTCGATCAGGTCGATGTTTTGCTCCGGTGGAGCTAAGAAAAACCAACCCAGTGGCAACCAAGAAGCCAGTGTCTGAAGAAGAGGCTGAAGAATTCCTGAGGAAGATGAAAGTACAAGACTATTCTGTGGTTGAGCAGCTGAGAAAAACACCTGCCCAGATCTCACTATTGTCATTACTCCTCCATTCCGAGGAACATCGTCGGGCCCTGTTAAAGATATTGAACGAGGCCCATGTACCCAGTGAGATTTCTGTAAACCACCTGGAAACCATTGCCAGCAAGATTTTCGAGGTGAACAGAGTGACATTCTCAGATGATGACCTGCCGGTGGAAGGTACGGAGCATAACAAAGCTCTATACCAAGCTGTCAAATGTGAAGACTCGGTGGTAACTCGAGTATTGGTGGATAACGGCTCAAGCGCCAATATTTGTCCATTATCCACCCTGGACCAGTTAAAGATCGGCCGTGGAAGAATCCGGGAGAATAGCATCTGTGTCCGGGGGTTTGACGGAAACGGAACAGCCACTGTGGGTGATGTTGTGCTTGAACTGACCATCGGTCCAGTCCTGTTTACCATGGAATTCCAGGTATTAGATGCCACAGTTTCTTACAATCTGCTGTTGGGACGACCCTGGATTCATGCAGCCAAAGCGGTGCCTTCCACCCTACATCAGACAGTGAAGTTCGAGTGGGAAAGACAAGAGGTCGTGTTACACGGCGAGGATACAACATGCACCATGGGCGGAACCATTGTACCTTTCATAGAGACCGCTGATGACAAAGGTCCTTGGGTCTACCAGATTCTCGATACAGGGTCGGCCAACAAAATTTCTGAAGGAGAAATCATCCCGCACCCTAGGGTAGCTGCCGCAACAGTCATGATGGTATCAGAAATGCTGGGTAATGGGTTTGTGCCGGGAAAAGGCCTGGGAGTTGAACTTCAAGGGATAGTCCAACCTGTCTCCCTTCCTAAGAATCTGGAAACTTTCGGGTTGGGGTTCAAACCAACCACAGCAGACAGGAAGCAAGCGCGAAAAATGAAGAAGAGGGTCTGGTTTCTGCCTAAACCAGTGCCACGCCTCTCAAGGTCTTTTGTTAAAGCAAGTGCCAAGGGGTCAGCGATCCCAAAGATCCGAGGACCTTTGATCGGTATAAATGAAGACCTGAATCAGAGTTTTGAGAGGCTGTTCGCGGATGTCAGTGTGGTGGAAGCTGGAGAAGGTTCCAGCAGAGCAGAGATACAATTTGTGGGGCCTGAGGCCAAGACCAACAATTGGACGGTTACTCCTCTTCCTGTCCGAGGGGAGTCTTGGTAGTAGGCTTTGATTAATGTTTTGTTTGTTTGTTTGTTTGTTTGATCGGATTATTCAAGGGTGTAATCCAAATTTTACTTTCGTTTTGTAAAACTGTGAACCCTTTTTATCCCGCAAATTTAATAAAGTTCTTTTCTTTTGTCTCATTTTAATTTTTGTCTTGTTCTTTTTCTTTCTGAACAGTTCTCTTTTTACTGGTTCTAATGACATGGCATGCACAGCGGATCTTCGACCTAGTCTAATAAATCAATCTGAAACCGACTCAATGATGCAAAAGGTCATTTGTGACGATGAATCTGAATGTGACGAAGGTGAAGCCTTCGAAGAAATAAACAGAGAACTGTGCCAATTTGAAGAGAAACCCAAGCCTAACCTAAATGACACCGAGGCTGTGAATCTAGGAGACGCTGATAACGTCCAAGAGACCAAAATTAGCATCCACATTGAGCCAAATGTCAGAGCAGAATTGATCAAAACCCTCAGGGAATTCAAAGATGTTTTTGCATGGTCATATGATGATATGCCTGGATTAAGCACCAATTTAGTGGTTCACAAACTACCTACTGACTCGGCATACCCTCCGGTCAAGCAAAAACTAAGGAAATTTAAAACAGAAATGAGTGTAAAGATCAAAGAAGAAGTGATTAAGCAGTTGCAATCGAAGGTCATTCGGGTCACTCGATATCCCGAGTGGTTGGCCAATGTGGTACCAGTCCCAAAGAAGGATGGAAAAATCAGGGTATGTGTCGACTACCGCAACCTCAACAAAGCAAGTCCCAAGGACAATTTTCCGTTACCCAACATTCATATCCTGATCGATAATTGCGCTGGGCGCGAGATCGGATCCTTTGTGGATTGTTATGCGGGTTATCATCAGATCCTAATGGACGAAGAGGATGCTGAGAAGACAGCGTTTATTACGCCATGGGGAACCTACTGCTATCGGGTAATGCCGTTTGGGTTAAAGAACGCTGGGGCAACGTATATGCGAGCAATGACTGCTGTGTTTCATGACATGATACACAAGGAAATCGAGGTGTACGTTGATGATGTGATCATCAAATCTTGGCGTCAGGAGGACCATGCAGCAGACCTAAGGAGATTTTTCCAAAGACTCCGGAGGTATGATATCAAGCTTAACCCGGCCAAATGCGCATTCGGGGTTCCATCAGGAAAGTTGCTAGGATTCATCGTCAGTCGACGGGGGATTGAGTTAGACCCATCCAAAATTGAATCCATCCGAGATTTGCCACCGCCAAGGAACAAAACAGAGGTAATGAGTTTGCTGGGCAGACTCAATTACATCAGCAGGTTCATCGCTCAACTCACAGCAACTTGCGAGCCCATATTTCGGTTGCTGAGAAAGGATGCTGCGGTAGGTTGGACAGCAGAGTGTCAGGAGGCTTTCGACCAAATCAAAGGGTATCTGTCTAATCCACCCGTATTGGTCCCGCCTAAGCCCGGGAAGCCCCTAATTCTTTACCTGACGGTCTTGGAAAATTCATTTGGTTGTGTATTGGGGCAACATGACGACACAGGAAGGAAGGAGCATGCCATCTACTATCTTAGCAAGAAATTCACAGTGCATGAGGTCAAGTACACTCAACTCGAGAAAACGTGTTGCGCCCTAACTTGGGTAGCTCAGAAGTTGAAGCACTACCTGTCTTCATATACTACTTATCTCATATCCCGTTTGGACCCATTGAAGTACATCTTTCAGAAACCTATGCCCACGGGAAGGTTGGCAAAGTGGAAAATTCTGCTCACTGAGTTTGATATCATCTACGTAACGAGGACGGCCATGAAAGCCCAGGCACGGGCAGACCATTTGGCAGAGAATCCCGTTGACGAAAAATACGAGCCCTTAAGAACGTATTTTCCTGACGAAGAGGTAATGCATACAAATGAGTTGGAATTGCCTGAGGAACCGGGTTGGAAGCTTTTCTTCGATGGAGCTGCAAACGCGAAAGGGGTTGGGATAAGAGCAGTACTCATTTCTGAAACAGGACGGCATTATCCTGTTACGGCTCAACTACGCTTCTATTGCACCAACAATATGGCCGAGTATGAGGCTTGCATTCTGGGTCTGCGCTTGGCTGCTGACATGGATGTCCAAGACGTCTTGGTCTTGGGAGACTCGGACCTCTTGGTACATCAAATTCAGGGTGAATGGGAAACACGAGATCTAAAGCTCATACCATACCGACAATGCTTGCATGATCTGAGCAAGCAATTTCGATCGGTGAAGTTCAAACACATCCCGAGAGTTCACAATGAGGTTGCAGATGCCTTGGCCACCTTAGCATCAATGCTGCACCACCCTGACAAAATGTATGTGGATCCTCTACACATCCAGGTCCGTGATCAGCACACCTACTGCAATGCCATAGAAGAAGAAGCAGATGGCGAACCATGGTTTTATGATATCAAGGAATACCTTAGAATGGGGATATATCCAGAACATGCCTCTGGAGACCAAAAAAGAGCCCTTCAGCGTTTGTCGAATGGTTTCTTCCTCAGTGGAGGAGTATTGTACAAAAGAGCCCCGGATTTGGGATTGTTGAGATGCATAGATGCCAGTCAAGCAACGACGGTTATGGCAGAGGTACATGCTGGAGTTTGTGGGCCACACATGAGCGGATATGTATTGGCAAGAAAGATCCTTCGAACAGGGTGTTATTGGCTCACCATGGAACACGACTGTATCACTTTTGTGAGGAAATGCCATCAGTGCCAGATACATGGAGATTTGATTCATTCTCCGCCAACAGAGTTACATACGATGTCAGCACCTTGGCCGTTTGTGGCATGGGGCATGGATGTCATTGGGCCCATCGAGCCGGCAGCATCCAACGGTCATAGGTTCATCCTGGTGACCATTGATTACTTCACCAAATGGGTTGAGGCTAAAACCTTCAAATCGGTAACCAAGAAGGCAGTGGTGGACTTTGTTCACTCCCATATCATTTGCAGATTTGGGATCCCAAAAGTGATCATCACGGATAATGGTGTGAATCTTAATAGCAGCCTGATGAAAGGGGTATGCCAACAATTCAAGATTACACACCGCAATTCCACCCCATATCGTCCCAAGGCGAATGGAGCAGTCGAAGCAGCCAATAAGAATATCAAGAAGATACTGCGAAAAATGGCGGAAGGGTCCAGACAATGGCACGAGAAATTACCCTTTGCCTTGTTGGGTTACCGCACTACCGTCCGAACTTCCACAGGCACAACTCCTTATTTGTTGGTGTATGGAACTGGGGCCGTGATACCAGCGGAGGTCGAAATTCCGTCCCTCCGAATTACCGCTGAAGCCGGGATTGATGATGATGAATGGGTCAAAGCTCGATTGGAACAGTTGAGCCTGATAGATGAGAAAAGATTGGCAGCAGTGTGCCATGGTCAGCTGTACCAGAAGAGAATGGCAAGAGCGTATAATAAGAAGGTGCGCCCCAGGAAGTTTGAAGTAGGGCAGCTGGTATTAAAGAAGATCCTCCCACATCAGGTCGAGGCAAAAGGCAAATTCGCCCCAAATTGGCAAGGGCCTTATATCGTGACCAGAGTATTGTCCAACGGCGCTTTGTGTTTGACAGATGTCGAGGGTAGATGTGTCGACATGGCTATCAATTCAGATGCAGTCAAGGGATATTATGCGTAATTTCTTTAATTATGGCAATTTTTGGTTTATTTGTTTGTATTTGGAATTTGTTGGATAATGAGATGACGGAGGCAATTCTTTCTTCTATCCAAACACTGTTTAACCCTTGCTTCCCCTTTTGAGCCTTAAGTTATTCTTTCATACCCCTCCTTTGGAATCACTAATGGGAAAGATATGAAAAAAAAAGAGAAAAGAAAAGAAAAAGAAAAAGAAAAGAAAAAGACATGAAAATAAGGAAAAGAAAAAAAGAAGAAGATAAAATCACAAGAAATACAAAACCGATGGGAACTACGTTTGACCTGATTCCTCAAAGAGGATACGTTGGCGCTTCACGGCTCGGTCATAGTATGCATCATAGCAAATATAGGATGCATAATGTACATAGTGTGCATAATAGGCACAATGTGCGTAACGCACATAGCTCAACATAAGCATAAAAAATAAATTCCCCAAGCAAGAAAACTGGGGCAGAGGTTATGTTTTAAGTTCCAACAAAGGTTTGATTCCAAAAGTTGTAGCACATCACCCTTCAAATTGTTTTCATTTTTGTAGCCTTTCTTCAATCCCACACCAAAACCAACATCAACATCCAAAAGACCTCCCGATCAATGTTCGAGAGATGCCAAATCCGGCAAATAAGGCCGAGAATAATACACTGATCCCCAGCAAAGAAGAGGATCGTAAGACTGGGAATGAGTTGATAGTCAAAAGAATCCCCGGAAGAGAGGGTCGCACCTACAACACCCCGGATCCTCGAAAGAAATAAAATGAGAGAGTCTTATCGGTGAAAACCTTCACAGGCACCGAGAGGCGATGTAAGATGAGGGATATGAAATGAGAGAGTCTTATTGGTGAAAACCTTCACAGGCACCATAAGGCGCCGGGAGATGAGAGAAAAGAGAGAGTCTCATTAGTGAAAACCCCTCGAAGGGCACTATGAGGCGACAAGACGAATCAACAAAAGCTACCACATTTGCAACAGCATGGACAGTCATTTATCATCCCCAGCAAGTCAGACCATCCGGTAAATCGATTGATACAAATAGACTGGGTCGGGAATCTATGGTGCACGTCATGATCACGGGGACCAGTCATGTCCTCCAGATAAGTTCTTTTGATTGTCTCCTCCCACAAAAAATATTGGTTCAGAAAGATTTTCTCCTTTCCGTATCTTTTATTTCTTTCCTTAAAATGTGTCTTGAAAGGATTTTTCAAAGCTTACTACCAGAAACCAAAGGGGAATTCATCCAATGCAGGATAATACAAACAGTCTTAAAGGCCGGTCCCAGGCAATGCAGGGATTGTGCCCGGAAATTTTGGAAGAAGTAAGCTCCAAAAGGGAGTGGTTTCGGGAGTTAGAAGCAGACTCCCACATCATGTGTTTAAAGAGAAAGCAGGAAAGGGGATAAATTGAAAACCAATCCCCAGCAGGCTAGAGACCCCCAACAGGCAACTTTGCCCGCCAACCAATTATGGGGACAAAGAGCAGGAAAAGGGGAAGAGAGAAAAATTGCTCGTCAGAAAGGCACCCTCTACCACCACGATTAAAACTGACTAAATCCTTTTGTCTGTTGCAGGAGAGCAAAGAATTGATGACGGCAGCAAGATGCAACGCCATGGAAGTCACCAAAAACCGGGGCAGAAAATTTTCTGCCAATTGTCGAAAATTTTCTCGGAAGAACGGGGAATCAATTTCAATACATTTAAGTTCTAGGTCGCCCACCAGTATAATGCGGGAATACATTTAAGTTCTAGGTCGCCCACCAGTATAATGCGGGAATACATTTAAGTTCTAGGTCGCCCACCAGTATAATGCGGGAATACATTTTAAAGTTCTAGGTCGCCCACCAGTATAATGCGGGAATACATTTAAGTTCTAGGTCGCCCACCAGTATAATGCGGGAATACATTTTAAAGTTCTAGGTCGCCCACCAGTATAATGCGGGAATACATTTAAGTTCTAGGTCGCCCACCAGTATAATGCGGGAATACATTTAAGTTCTAGGTCGCCCACCAGTATAATGCGGGAATACATTTAAGTTCTAGGTCGCCCACCAGTATAATGCGGGAATACATTTTAAAGTTCTAGGTCGCCCACCAGTATAATGCGGGAATACATTTAAGTTCTAGGTCGCCCACCAGTATAATGCGGGAATACATTTTAAAGTTCTAGGTCGCCCACCAGTATAATGCGGGAATACATTTAAGTTCTAGGTCGCCCACCAGTATAATGCGGGAATACATTTAAGTTCTAGGTCGCCCACCAGTATAATGCGGGAATACATTTAAGTTCTAGGTCGCCCACCAGTATAATGCGGGAATACATTTAAGTTCTAGGTCGCCCACCAGTATAATGCGGGAATACATTTAAGTTCTAGGTCGCCCACCAGTATAATGCGGGAATACATTTAAGTTCTAGGTCGCCCACCAGTATAATGCGGGAATACATTTAAGTTCTAGGTCGCCCACCAGTATAATGCGGGAATACATTTAAGTTCTAGGTCGCCCACCAGTATAATGCGGGAATACATTTAAGTTCTAGGTCGCCCACCAGTATAATGCGGGAATACATTTTAAGTTCTAGGTCGCCCACCAGTATAATGCGGGAATACTTTTAAGTTCTAGGTCGCCCACCAGTATAATGCGGGAATACTTTTAAGTTCTAGGTCACCCACCAGTATAATGCGGGAATACATTTAAGTTCTAGGTCGCCCACCAGTATAATGCGGGAATACTCTTTAGCTCTAGATTTTGGAATCAGTCACCCCACCTGAAGACGGAAGGGTACAACAGAGAGCCCCAAACGGGAAACAATAAAATCCCCAGCACCAAGAAGCAGACAACTGCAGAAGCAAGCGCGCAATTCAAAAGGAAAAAGGAACGCGTCTCAAAAGAAGTAGTTTGGGAACGTTGTAGCATGCCCAGTATAACAATTCTGATGAAAAGCCATACCACTGAAGAAACCATTGGAAGATCTAAAGAAGAAAGTCGTGTCCCCAGCAAATCAAGCAAAGTGATGAGAACTGGCATTCAGAAAAGGTGAAGGACCAGCATCATCTCCAAGTTCACAAAATAAAGGCGTCAGAGGAAAGCGTTAGCCGACAAGAAAGCAAGGCAACAAGAACAAGTTGAAGATGGATGAGATTTCAGGATCCTCAGTTTAGCTTAGCTTCTTGTTTTCCTTTTAGAGCAATGTAATAGGGAGATCGGTTGAGCAGTAGCATCCTACAGCAGCATACAACAGCGCACAACAACAACAAACACTACAGTCACACGGTAGTCCCAGCTACCAAAATTTCCCGAACTACATTGGCCTGATTCCTGTTCAGCCCAGGATATGTAGGAAACCTCTGAAGCAAAGGTTCGGTCAAATCTTTTTCAAAAAATGCTTCACACAGAGTATTCGGACGGGCAAAAATCACTCGCTTTATCTTTGCGCGAAAACCCTTCGTGTCTTCGTGCAAAGAGGGGCAGCTGTAAGCACGTGATTTTTGCTTTACGAGCAATCGCTCCAAAAGAAAATAAAAATAGTGACAAATGATTTTGCTGTACAATTTTTTGAGTTTTCCGTGACATGTGTTGTTAGTCATTTATGGGTCTGTCCATTTTACATCTAGTCATTACCAAACAAAAATACAAAATGCCTGTCGTTAAAAGAAAATTCAAAAAATATATGTATGTGTGCATCGTTCGTTCTAAGCTGTGATCTAACCATTTTTTATTTTTATTTTTATTTTTTATTGTCCATTTATGTGTGTTTATCGTTGTGGGTGTCACTCAATATGTGTGTAGGTTTATTTTAATTTTTACATTGTTTTAGGAATTTTTGTTTAAATTGAAAAAAAAAAGGAGAAAAGGAAAATCCGATTTGGGCCCCGAAACAAGGCCCAAAACCAAAGTACTGATCCAGTCCAAACCCAGCCTGCCCAAGCACGGACTCAAACGACGTCGTATCGGCGTCCCCATTTGAAGCCGTTGATCTGATTCAAAGGAACGGTCCAGATCAGGCTGTCCAACTCACCTCAACGACGCCGTTTCAGGCAAGTTGATCTGAGCCGTCCAACCTCATTGATCCAACGGTCCCTGGTTCCCTCATGACCCGACCTATTTAGCCGGTTTAACCCAACCCCTCACCTAAACCAAAACGACCCCGTTCCCATACCAAACGACCCCGTCCTGTTACCCACCAATAGATCTAAGCCGTTCAGATCACTTGATCTAACGGCTCCAATCTCTCTTCCCCTTCCATATATAAACTTGACCCTTTACCCCGCACCCCCTATCCGAACCCCCCCTTCAGTCATCTCCTTCCCCGAACCCTGAAACCCCCAAACCCTAACGCCGCCCTAGTTTCCCTTCCACCAAAACCCGGTGGCATGAACGCCGGTGGCCACCTCCCGAACACCCTAAGACCCCCTCACTCTCCTGAACATGGATCTGTTACTCCCTAGCCTCGAATCACTTTCGTTCGTCTCGAATCTTTATTTGAAGATTTGAGTCGAACCCGGATCTATGCCAAACCACCCCATCTTCATACCAGACACCCCCTGACCTTCCTCGTGACCAAACCAAGCTTGGTTTGGTCCGAATCTACCCACAACTCCCAAAAATCCAGATCTGAAAATCCAGACTTTAGAACACATGCACATGGGGAATCCGGATATCCTTAACGGGGGTTTGAGGTCTAATAGACCTTAATCAAGGTGTTCTCATGTGAGAACACCCTGATTAAAGTTTGTTCGGCCTCAAAGGGTCAATGTCGAGTCAGATTTGGTTCAGTTTTGTCTGGACATTTTTGGTAAGCTTTCTTTTCCTTTTTGTTTTATTCAACTGCTAGTTAAGTATGTTAGCATGTTCTGTTGTGTTTGTTCGGTGTTTTCTGATACTTTTCTTAATTTCTTCCATCTTTGTAAAGACCTTTTATTTGGTCAATTGTTTTCTGTGTATGATTTGAATGTGTTCTGTGATAAACATGATCGTCGATTAGTTTAATCGACAGATAAGTTAACTCATATAGGCCCCAGTAATTGAACAAAAATTGTCTGATGCCCTTTAGGTCCCTAAACGTATTGTTTATGTGAGCGATTGATTATTACCTGTTATAATTAGTATAGTCGACTCGATAAATATCGTCGATTAGCTTTCTATAACTAATAAATCGAATGAGCTAATAATGTCGCATGACTAATTGAGCTTTGCCACTGACTGTATGACCCAGCATTGTTTGAAATGGTTTGTTTGCACTGTAAAACTGACTGAAAAAGGTTCAGCCCAGGCAGTCTTGAGTTCGAACTTTCGTCAGTTCAAAAAATGCCCTGATGCTGCAATAGGCAGAGGCAGTAATAATCAAGGTTGACAGGGGTATTCTGGGGTGTTAAAAAGAACAGAAGTAATTAGTTTAAGTGAGCTGACAAATGGGGTACTAAATTAGGATTAAACTAATGCCAATGGGGGACAAGACACAAGAGTATGGGTTTAAAAGGAATACTAAAATAAGCCCATAATCCTTGATTAAAGAATAAACCAGGCGTGGGGAACAAGAGGGGCTGGCATCAAGAGATGCTCAAGCATGGGTTTAACAGGGTAGGGGCAGGCTGCAAGTTGCAGCATGGGGGCAGCTTAGCTGCACTTGGTCACTTTGGCTTATAAATAGGCCATTTGAGAACTGAAAAAGGGCTGGACTTTTAGTCTTCAGAAAAAGAGAAAAACAAAGTGAAAATTTTCAGTCTTAAAGCTAGAGTTTAATCTGAAGAGAGGTCTAGTGAGTCAAAAGAAAGCCGAAAAACATAAGTTAATTTCCAAATAGATTGTAACCAAACACCATCTGAAAGTTGAACAAGAATACATATTGGTCAAGCTGTCTTGGCCAAGTTCTGTCGTCTGCAGTGACTGAGCTGTTTGTTGGTTGCTGAACTGATTGGTATTTGCTGCATTGAACTTTTTTTACTTCTGGTGTTCATTACTCTTCGTCTGGAATTATTGGTTTGGCACTCGACTATTTGCTGGCTTCATTTATTCTGGGAATCATTGTTGGTTGTTCGTGGACTGTGGAAAACAATCTTGGTTGTTGGTTTGTTGCTGTGCTGTTGTTGTGTATCTGTTGATGCTGTGATTACTGCATACTACTCAACTGATCACTCTCCTTCTTCCTTTCCTTTCCTTACCAGGTACACAATTGATACCACCAATGTAACTGAGAGTTTGAGCATGAATGCAAAAGAGAGGACCTGCAGATTGTTTTTATGTATACATGAACTGTTACATTAAATGTCATAAAATAGTTACATTTTCGTTTGTATAATAGAAGTAGCCTACATGCTCAGTATATCAATGTAGGTTAATGAATGATAGTCATGTATGTATGCTGTTAGGTGAAAAACATTCCCAGGGTAATAGATTGTATTTTAGACTTAGTCTGATGGTGTGGTACATTCTATAATGTAGGCCAAAATAGGTAAACTACCCACATGAGTTAAAGTTCTTTCCCCTTTTGCTAGTTTGTCACATATAAATTGATAAAGAACAAAGAATCAGTTCTAGGCCTCAACCTCAGGAAGGCCGAGCCCAAATCGAAAAATCAGTTAGGCCTGTATCGGAAAAACAGGGCCCAAGTCTGGCCATCTCGCATGAGCTAGGTTTGGGCCCATAATTTGCGGCTAGTTGTCCATAAGTGCAGTCACGTTTTATGATTCTGTAAAAGCACTTTAAATCCGGTTTTATAATCAACTAAGGCTATTTACTGCTTTCAATTGATAGAGACAAACACGACAAGGAACGTAGTTGCTATAGGATATCCTTTAAAAATAACAACGAGATGAGCCTCGATAAAAATAAACAAAACGCAGATGCGGGGCCCTTGTTAAATGTATATTAGTAAAGTATTTAGCTTCCAGGACGGGTTGTTTAGCAAATCTCACAACCTTCCTAAAATAACAATACGCTAGACTTTTTAGGACGCGCCTTAATAAATCTTACCTTCGTAAACTCGGGTGCACATTGATGTGACCCAAATCCAAATCCCAACGGAATCGAAATGTGTTTCTAATCACGGGTACATTGATTCTGACGTGGTTCGAGATGCGTGTCCATGACGTTGCAAATTCATTTTTTAAAAAATAGAATGAGATGAGCCTCGCCAAATAAAAATACAAATTGCGGGGCCCTCAGTAGATATTTGTTTTAAAAATTATTTAGACTTCGGGATGGACCGTTTAGTAAAATTCCACGGTCCTACCCAAAATAAATACGCTAGTCGCTTTAGGCGCGCCTTTAATAATTTAATTTCCTTAAACTCGGGTGCACATTGATGTGACCCAAATCCAAATCTCAACGGAGTCAAAGTGTGTCGACGACCACGGGTACATTGATTGTAACGCAGTTCGAGATACATTTTCACAACGTTGCAATTCTTGATAAAAACAGTCAATGATAAAAGCGGTTAAAAGTTAAATTTTGCATATAAGTTCACACTTGTATAAAATCAGATCATCAAGCCGAATATAACAGTTGAGCGACCGTGCTAGAACCACGGAACTCGGGAATGCCTAACACCTTCTCCCGGGTTAACAGAATTCCTTATCCGGATTTCTGGTACGCAGACTGTAATATAGAGTCATTATTTTCCTCGATTCGGGATTAAAATCGGTGACTTGGGACACCCTAAATCTCCCAAGTGGCGACTCTGAAATAATTAAACCAATCCCGCTTCGATTGTCCTTTAATTGGAAAAACTCCCCTGCGCCCCGCGGGCGCGGAAAAAGGAGGTGTGACAGCCTGTACTCGCTGCTCTAAGGTATTCTTGTTCTCTTGTAAGCTCTCTATGTCAAGCTGAGCACTCTCAAATTGCCCCTTCCAATTGGTTGCTTCCAATTGAGAGTCGCGTGCTATCTTCTCCAAAGGAGCAATTCTTTTCATCAACTCTGTGCCGATGAGATTAGCCTAAAAAAGAAAAGAGAAAAAATAAGAATCTCAAAGATGAAAAATTTTGCAAAGTAAAAAAGGGAGAGAAGGAAAATACCTTCAGAGTGGCATGCACGATATCATTTATTAAAGTTAAGGAACTGTGGCTTTCCAGCTTTACTTTTTCAATTGGGCCAATAAGAGGCTCCAGCCATATATCCGCCTGACCTGATTTTCTCAAAAGGCTATTCTCAGTATGAATTTCAATAGTTACCCGCCTCATAGCGACACTCCTACTTGAAGAGCCCGTTTCAGTATGATGAACTATAGGGGGGATAGCCAAAGGAGGAGCTGGAGAAGAGGTAAGAGCAATGGAAGAAGGAACGGAAATAGCTGGGGTCGGTAAAGAAGGAATCACAGGCACAGGTAATGAAAAAGATGATAAAGGTATGTCGTCTAAAATAGGCCCGACATCTTCACGACCAAATCCACTAACAAAAAGTTGGTCGATAGACTCACGAGTATTGTAGGGAGTGACATCATCATCAGGAATTATTATTGGGGTTTCAACAGGTTCGGTGAAAGAAACCAAGACTTCAGCTTCGTCATCGGAAACAATGCGTCTCCTAACTCGTGGCCTAGTTACCAACGGACTCTCGTTTTCCTCTTCTTCAGAATTTTCCTCTTCAACAACCTTCCTTTTCGCAGAAGAGGAACCCAAGACTATTTCTCGGGCTCTCTCTAGAGAGATACGGGTTCCCGAAGGAGTACGGGTCCCGAAGAGACACAAGAGGCTGCAACCGCTTCCGCAGTAACCCCTCGAATAGCAAATCCTGACAAAAAGAAGGATAAAAGTTAAAACAATAAATGAGAATATAGGCACGGAAAAAAAATGTGAACTCTTACCGTGAGTCTTAACCTTCCAACCAAAGCGGTTAGAAAGTGTTTTCCAAGATCTACTGTCCATTGGCGTGATCTTCAGCAATTTATCTACCCAACCACGGAAATTGGGAACATCCTCCACAACTCCCATGGTTGCTAAAAAGAAAAACAAGGGGGGGGGGGGGTAAAATTAGTAAAGCTAATAAATTTGAAAGAAGAAGGTACGAGAGGGATAAAAGACCTACGTGCAAAATTCCACTTCTCAGGGAAGGGAACATTATCTTCACCCACTAAACCAACAGTGGGGGCAACAACAAATCGGGCATACCAGCCACGATCCTTGTCATCTTTATGGCTCACCAAAACCCTCTTACTCCTGGCCACTAGTGTAAAAACACCATTACGAAAAAGCCTAGGTGAGTAAAGATGTATCAAGTGAGGGAAAGTAAAAGGAGCTTCAGCTCTAGTGGCTAAATGCCTTAAACAGGCAACTGCCCTCCATATGATTGGGCCAATTTGACCCAAGCAGACATTGAAGAAGCGGCAAAATTCAAGAATGACTGGGTCAATTGCTGGTCTAAACCCTAAAGTAAAAGGGTAAGTGTAAACAAAAGAGAACTCCGTTAAATAGGAAGTAATTCTCTGATTCGGATTAGGGATAATAATGGGAAAATCATTACTCCAATGACAGTCCTTATGAACCACATGAGTTAAAACCTCTGTAATTTGAGTAGGGTAAGTATCGACACGATCTAATGCGGAAACTTGGTTTCTAAGAGATTCCCTGTCATGGTAAAAAGACAATTCTGAAGGGACTATCTCATCTACTAAAGGTTCGCGTAAAGGTTCAGAATGGTCTTTACCCCTAGAAGAAGATTTTTGAGAAAGGGAACCTCTGGTTCTAGAGGAAGGACCAGAACCAGAAGAAGGCATAGACGAACCACCTCCTCGAGTAGATCCTAAACTACAAAGTCTACCTCCCCTTCTGTGCCTAACAGGGGCATTGGGGAAGGAGTCAGTAATGGAAACTCTCTCAGGGTTAGGGCTTGGAGAAGACATATCGAAGAGGAATGATCTAAGGAAGAAGTCAACAAAGATTTGGAGAAATAAGTGTTCAATAAGCTTTATGTGATAAAAGACAAAGGAAAAAATTATATTTATACCGATAAGCAACCGCCAAAGATAAAAGTGCAGAGGTGGAAAGACCATAATTATGATAACTGGCACTTCGTTAATAGTGGCACCGTAAAAACCTTGAAAAAGGCTGCAAAAACTGCAGAGCCAATGGAAAATTGACACGTGCATGAAATATTAAATGGAAGTGACAATTGAAGCGTCAATTTTGTCATAGCATTAGTGGTGACAAAAATTCTCGTTTTAATGAAATCCACTTCCCAAATATTCAATTGATGAATAAATGGAAAGTGGGGAGACTATCTGTATTGGGAAAAATTGAATTTATATATGTTGAGACACATGGACTGGTCAAATAGTCAAAGAATTATAATTAGTCAAGAGTCACGGGCAGCAATAGAAACGAGCAAAGGCAAAGGAAGAGGCACGGGAGGACATTTGAAGGATTCATCGCCCGTACCTATTTAGATCATTTATCAAAAGGAACGGATCTGACCATAATAAAGAGCGCATATACGGAATTCGATAGGCATTAAATACCGGACACGTTAGAGAATTTGTATTGATTACAATGATTGTGTAACGTAGCATTCAATGTCTTTAATTATTCATAATAGCCTCATTATGATTTGAAGGAAACGCATATCTTCAAGATACCTATAAAAGGGAGGTATCTAGTCACTTGTAAGCACAGACACAATTGAAATATAATCTGATTCACTTGTTTTTCTCCTGATTACATTCTGGTTACTCCAAATTATTCTCTTCTATATATTCTTTTGATTATCAGTAACTCGCGTTCTTTTAAATTCTAGCTTTGACTGAAATTCTATTTTTTGGTTAAACAACGTACAATTAATTTTAGGTAAATTCTAGCAAAATTACCTTTATTTTGGTGTTTAAAGTTATTAAAAAAAATTCATACTTATGTCATTTTTGAAAGACAGAATGAACGTTTGACATATGATTACATGACAAGTTGCTGTCACATTTTACGCGGACCTGACGGGTCAAGATTGCAAAATTCCAGCAATAAAATTGAAATAAGCTAGTCAAGAGCTTTTGCAGACATTATGAATTTTTTAAATCTAACTTAACACATTAAACCCACTTTTTCAACCAATTGGTCGTCAGCTCCTCTTTGCCGACTCCTAATTTTACATCTGTTCTCCGTCTCTTCCTCTCTTAATTGTTCTTCTTCCCTTATAATTCTCTCGATTTCTTCTCCCCTTGCCAAAACCCTATTCCTATAATCCTTAATTCCAATCTTCTTCTTTCAATTTATCAATTTATTTGCACGTTGATCAGCCATATTGATTCTCTCTGAATTTCTTTTACCCTTTACAAACAAAAATCCCTGCTCTCCATAATCTTCAATTCCCAATTTCTTTTCTTTGTTTAAATTTGTCAAATAATAAGCACATAGATCAGCCATGATGATGCTAGTAAACTGTTCCAATTGTCATACACCATTACAGCTACCACCAGGTGCACGATCCATTCGTTGTGCGATTTGTCAGGCAGTAACACAGTTGGCTGATCCACGTACTGCTCCTCCGCCACCACCTAATCAATACAATCACCCACCACCTGCTTCCTCTGCTGCTGCTGCACCTCCCTCTCCCTACAACCACGCACCTCCCGGTCCCCCACCCAATGCTCATGGTAGAAAGAAAGCTGTGATTGTTGGTATATCGTATAGGTACTCTAGGCATGAGCTGAAAGGGTGCCTTAATGATGCTAAGTGCATGAGACATCTCTTGATGAACAAATTCCATTTTCCTGAGTCCTCCATTCTTATGCTTACTGGTAACATACCCAATCTTGATTAATTCTCATTTCATAGCAATTATATATATTAACCTTGTGTATAAACTAGGATAGTTTCTTTGATCTCGTTTTAAAATTGTTTTGTTGCTTAGGATTAGGAGTTCATTTAGCTGAGGGAATTAGCTTGGGATTGAGACACAGTTAATTGATATAACTTCTTGGATATATAATGAAAGGAAAAATTGGGGTAAGAGTATCTAATTCTGCTCGACCTTAATATTTATGTTTTTTTTTTCTAGGACCTTCAGCAAAAAGGGACTGTTCAGATTGTTTTTACAGCTGAGTTGGTAGTTGTATCCTAGGAAAATTGAAACTGGTAGTTACTTTGTTCAGAATTGTAGTGAAAGAGTGTTATCTTAATAGGCTGTGATTGTTGTGAGATTAATGTACCAAGAAATCGTGTTTTATCGAGTATTTAATGTGTAATTTTTTTTTTTTGGGAAAAATGATTTAAGCTTGTGGAACGGGTAATGTATGATCTGCAGTTTAGGGTTTGGGAGGCATATATGCTAGGAATTCCTTCCTTTCTGTAGGCAAGGTGGCGGCCATAATGAGCTGAATGATTTTCTAGTAAGTTTAGGGAAGAGAGATTAAAAATAAATATTAATCAAGCTGCCAATGTAAATAACACTACATAAGCTTATATGATAGCAACTTTATCAAAAACAAAAACTTCACATGGTGTCAAGCGGAACTTTGATTGAGTGATCTACACCTCCCGGAAGATATCAGATTGCAGACAAGTAAGATTGTGGTTAAGTTTTCTTTTTTTTTGGGCAAATCTATACACAAAACCCCTTTTTCCCTATATACGTATGGTTGCCAAACAATATGAAATGCGTAAATTACCTTCCCAAAGAGTCCCTTTTAAGCGTAGGAATGATTGTCAATAGCATTTTGGTGCTCAAGGGATAGCCTAGTGTGGTAAGGGTCATCCACCATCAACGATCAGGGCGGTTAAAGTCACCAAGGGAGCAACTGAGGAAAAGCCACTATTGGGCTCCTAGGTAGGGGTGGCGGATGTTGTCTTCAAAATCTAACATCTGACATTAAGGGTATTGGTGGACCAGGAGTCATATTAATAGCTTTTTATCATTGTTTTTTCTTTGTTAGTTTAGTCTTGGAATCTCTAGAGTTTTTTAATAACTAGAAACATTCTAAGGCATTACATTTTCCTTTGTACCTAACAAATTTTCTGGGATGAATAGTATTATGATTTTAGGTCGACATGCTTCTATTGGCTGAAACAATTATTTATCATAGTTCATCCATTGTACCTTAGCTTGTCTAAATTCATGATGCAGAAGAGGAGACCGACCCATACAGAACTCCGACTAAACAGAACATGCGCATGGCATTATATTGGCTTGTACAAGGTTGCCAACCGGGAGACTCGCTGCTATTTCATTATTCTGGTCATGGCTCAAGGCAAAGGAATTACAATGGAGATGAAGTGGATGGATATGATGAAACTTTATGTCCCCTGGACTTCGAAACTCAGGGTATGATTGTTGATGATGAAATCAATGCGACAATTGTCAAGCCTCTTCCTCATGGTGTAAAGCTTCATGCAATAATAGATGCTTGCCACAGTGGAACCGTTCTAGACCTGCCATTTCTTTGCAGAATGAGTAGGTAGGTCACTGCTCCTTAGTACTTTGTGGTATCTTTCTTTGGTAGAAGTTGCTGTCTATTGTTTGAAACATTTAAGAGTAACTGGATGTACAAGAGGTTGAATTTCGTGAAATATGCTTAATGGGTATTCATGTGACACCTATGAGAACCTAACTGGATCAAAGGTTACGGAAGTATATGTTGTTCTGTTTCATCTAAGGTTGGGGCAGATAAATGAGAGCTGTCTCACTGATAAGTTCTTCTGACATTTGAGGAATGATATGTTCCATGTCATGAACGATTTTTCAGTTCGAGTTTAATTGATTTGACTGAACAGAAAAATTTACAAATATCATGAAGTTAGGCAATACATATGGTGCACTATGTTACTGTTTTGATTTATAAGACATCTTGGGATCATAGGCAGATCTACATTATAAGTTATGGGTGATTACTTACAGAACCAAACACTATTATTTATTATAAAAACTAGAAAATTTATACAAATATATTAACTGAGCACCCAGTCTTAGTAGCAATTTTGAGATGAAAAATAGTTAAGCACCCATGATTTAAAAATTCTAAAACCGCCACTATTGGGATTATCATCACTGAAAATGTTTTATGCTTTTCTCTTTTTTTAGAAGTCATATCAACTACTTGACCATTCTAATGATTATTATTCCCCTTAACCATCAGTTATCTTCAGCTTTTTAGATTCCACTCTTTTTTACGATAATGCTTATTCTTTTAACTTCCTGGAAATAGGAGCGGACAATATGTGTGGGAAGACCATCGTCCTCGTTCTGGTATTTGGAAAGGAACTAATGGTGGTGAAGTAATCTCTTTTAGTGGTTGTGATGATAATCAAACTTCTGCTGATACATCTGTAAGTTTGATTAATCTTATTTCGATTTAAGTAGAAATTATTAGGAGACACCTAATGACTTTGATCTGCAGGCTCTTTCAAAAGTAACTTCAACGGGTGCTATGACTTTCTGTTTCATTCAAGCAATTGAGCGCGGTCATGGAACCACATACGGAAGTATATTGACCGCAATGCGAAATGCCATTCGGCAAGCCGGAAGTTCAGGGGGTGACTTTGGTGGCGGTGCTGTCACATCTCTCATTTCCATGCTTTTGACAGGTGGTAGTGCCGGTATGGGTGGAGGCTTTAGTCAGGTAACTTCAGCATATTTAATTAATGTACTACTAAAGTGTAATGCATTCTTTTACCTTAGTTCCTGAATTATAGAATTCAAACATAGTTCTTGACCTTTTCTCTTTTATGTCACACTTTTTCCAGGAGCCCCAGTTAACAGCTTGCCAGCCATTCGATGTGTATGCGAAGCCATTCTCCTTGTGAAACTCCTTCTGGCCTCCCCCCTCCTTGGTGTGTTTGGATTTGGATTGTTTGTAAAGATAGAAATTTTATCGGCTTCCATGATATGCTGCTTATGCATGAGAATGCGAATAACTTTCTGATGGAATTCTTAATAATGGAATTATTGTTAACATAACTTGCCCTTTAACTGTTGCAGTATCTACTGATTTACTGAATTTTCTTAAGGACCTTTGTTCAAGAAATTAGCTGAGATGTAACCTTTTTCACTACTGGTTGTTCAGACTTCAGAAGTTTGATGCTTACATTCCACTTTTGCTCCTCTGTTTGTTAAAGAAGTTGTGTTTGAAACCTTTCTTGGATTAGACTACACACCACCTCTTGTCCTTTGCACGAGATGTGAAGGCTTGTAAACCGAGTCTCAATTTTTATCATCAGAATACTATTTTTGATCGAGCAAAAAACATAACTAGGCAAAATTGTAGGAAAATTTGCGCACATATAGCAGCATTAGGTCTTTTACACATAAGGCAAGAAAATATTTATATCCATAGCCAAAACCCCTTAAACATGGTAACTTCAATCACGCATCTTAAATGGTTTCAGTTACATACTTCTACTTAATTAAGATAATTAGTTATTACTGTCAGCCAATCTTCTTAGTCGTAACTGACGTATTCCGAATATTCCATATGCCATATAGTATTATTATATAAAGAGATGGGAACCACATAATTGGAAGCAAACAACTGAAAGATCATGTATACTTCTTCTGCCATGGATAACAGAATCACATTTTTGGTTCAACATAGCGGTGAATGGGATATGCAACACATATTTAAGAATTTTAGCGTCGATGGGGTGTTGATCAATATGGAATGGGATTTTAAATCGATTGTTCGGAGATATCAAAGATACTTGGAGTCAGACGCACAAATTGATATGATGGATATTGGATATTCCGTGAAAGAGCATTTTCCACCGATGAAAATATACGACGACAGGAGTTTGGGCTTGTACATGGAGTTGAAAAGCAAAAATTTATCTTTCACTGATTATCCATTGTGTATAACATTTAAAGAGCAGGGTAACGATGATATATGCGCGAATCCAGTTGTTAACAAGGCAAACTCCAATCTTTTTCAGAATTTGTCAATGGTTGACAATCTGAAAACGGTTGAATGGATTAATTCCGGAAACAAAGAGGGCTATGATGTTATGCAGATCGATGAAGAGTGTGTAATCGGAATCAGTACACATCAAGAAGTTAATGAAGGACAGCTGTACAAAAACAAGGATATACTGCAAAACGTCATGAAACATCTTGCAATCCGAGAGAAGTTCCAGTTCAAGGTTGATCGTTCAAATAAAAATTTCAAGTGAACTTCATGTCACTGAATATATGTTTGATATGGTCGGCTGAAGATACATGTAGATAGATAATTGTATCAAGTGAACTTCATGTCTTGTAAATTTAGTATTTAGCAACGCTATATTCCCATATAACACAATTAAATGGTATAAATTTAGTATAATATTTGGGTAAAAAGATTAAACCGATGCTTTAGATTATATGCACGGATTATACATGAAATGGTATGTGTATGATTTATACGTGCTGTGAGTTAATACATTCGAGTTTTTTACCCAGTTAGAGAATTAATTTTTATATTTGAAACCAAAAAAGTAATTAATGTATTTATACTACAGGTATTATCTTGTATGTGTGGATGATCAATGCTCATGGAATCTTAAGGCATCAAGCCTAAACACCTCGAATATATTTAAGGTGAGAAAGTTTGAAAAAGTTCACACATATGGAAATAATTCCAGATTATTTTCACAGCGGCAGACTACCTCTAATCTTGTTGGAAATTTGATAATGAACAAGCTAGATGATCCAAAGTTGGAGTATACTCCAGCAGAAATACAAGGTGGCCTCAAGAGGGATTATGGAGTTGATTTGAACTATATGAAAGCATGGAGGTCGAGGGAAAAAGCTTTTGAACTGTTGAGAGGTAAACCAAGCGATTCGTATAATAAGTTGCCAAGGTTTTTGTATATGTTAATGCATACAAATCCTGGGTCAGTGACAAGGTTGGAAAGGTCACACGACGGGTGCTTCTTTTATGTATATGTAACACTCTACTCATCAATTAAAGGATGAGAGTATTGCATGCCTAATGTTGTTGTCGATGGTAGCTTTCTAAAATCAACATACAGAGGGACCTTACTGACGGCCTGCACACAAGATGCAGCAGGTGAGTTGAAGTAAACATTCATAGGTAGAAATAATTTCATGTATAATTACACGTGATGCATAACTGTGTATAAATTATACCCTAAATAATCTGAATATTTTGATGGTATCACAGCTTTAACATGTAGTTTTTTTAGTATAAATCATGTATAATTTATCATATCCTCGTTTTTATCCAACAAATCTTCTTTATCGTATTTGATATGTTGTATAATTTACGTTTTAAATAAAGTTAATTTTTGTGATGTTCAATAAGGTAAAATATTTCCGCTCGCGTATGTTGTGGTTAATTCGGAGAATGATACATCATGGGAGTGGCTCTTCCGGAATTTGCGAGAAACATATGGTATAAGGGAAGGAATGTGCATCGTATCTGACAGGCATGAAAGCATTTTGAAGGCAACATCAGTTGTGTATCCAGAAGTGCCTCATTGTGTATGCATATTCCATCTATGGAACAACATAAAGTTGAGGTTCAAGAAGAGCCAAAAGAAAATAAGGCCCTTATTTTTTGCTAGGGCTAAAGCATACAGAGGAATTCAACCAATACATGTGAGAAATATGTACTCTTGATGGGAGAGTTAAAGATTACTTATTTGACATTGGATATGATAGGTGGTCGATAGCGCATTCAACGGTTAATAGGTCCCCTCAAATATTGCGGAATCCATGAATTCTGCGAATAAGGCGGCGAGGGATCTACCTATCTACGATCTGCTTGACTACTTGATGAAGCTGGTTGCGGCTTGGAATAACACAAACAGAAACGGAGCACTGGCATTGCGTGGAGAAGCATGACGGTAAGTTAAATTGGCATACAAGGTATAAAGTTAGAATATATAATGATATTAGAGTGTACTGTAAAAAATGTTATTATATATTTGATGGAATATAATATAGTATGTATCAATATACCGCATATAATGATTTCACTGTATATACTTTATACAATGAAATATGGATTATCTTAAGCATCGAACAAAGCAGCAGTGCTTGTTTAGTTTTCTGGATATGAATTAGAAAGTCTTATCCTATCTGTTGCCCTCTTAGGAAAGAATATTTTTGAGATATTTGAAAATTTGCTTCTTTGTTCATATGTCCACCATTCACTGGTATACATGCTTATAGTGTGAAACTCCTTCGAGATGTATTTTGGAGTCATTGAAATACTTGTATGGGGCCGTCAGCTATCTCTGAGTTTCAGATGCTAGAAAGTATATGCTGATCTTGGTTTAATTTATCAAAAGTCTCTACCTGAATGCATTATGTTATCCTGCTACCCACTTCACTTCATTAATTTTGTTTTGCTTCATTTTATTTTTTTCCCAAGCGACGAGTTTCACCGTGAAACTTTCACACTTAAGTCTATCCTGACTAGATTGCAATTATAAGGTAATCCAACCTCAGTTTTCTCTTTGTCGTCTAATTTCGAAAAGGATCCAACTTAAATGCATTGATTGTACAATCTATTTTTACAGTATCAGTGCTTCTAGATCTGTCACTAAATTAGGCTTACGGTAGAGAATTACATGTCGTAGGTGTATAGGTCGAAATTTGCAGATCTAGATACCATCATTTGTGTGATGCTACTTTTTGACGAAGCAATTACTACTGCTCTCTGTTTTTGATGATTGATGCGCCATTCTTATAATGCCCTTGCAGAATGTGTGATGAAAACTGGTTTTGTATAATGTAGGTTACTCCATCAAATGAACACTTGTATACAGTCGTACATGAGTGCATGCGGGAAAGAAAATGTAGTTGCAGAAGGTTCCAACTGGATGTGATACCATCCATGTGAGCATGCGGTTGGCGATTGTGACAAAATACCACATGGATGAATACAAATATTGCTCGGTATACTGTAGCAAGGATTACATGATGAAGACCTATGAATTTCCGGTTTATCCAATTCCTGACGAAAGTCAATGGGAAATTCTTGAAGATGTCTTAGGGGATGCGGTTAAGCCACCAAATGTAAGAGTTAAACCTGGAAGGCCAAAGAAGTCGAGAATCAAAGGTGCCGGTGAGTCCCAGGAAAAAGGGTGTAACATTACATGTGGTTTGTGTGGACAACAAGGTCACAACAGGAAAACCTGCAGGAATCCTCCAAATAAATGTGTTTAGCTCTTATGCTAGTCTGCTAGTGATATCTCTAAGGAGAAGCTTTGTTCAAGCTTAAACAATATAATAGTTTAATACAAAAAAATGCATTATGTATTATGACAGATCTATTGGGTTCATATAAATGTTGCTATTTCCATATGTACTTCTTATGTCTTATGTCCCTTGTGCAAAAATAAAAATAGATGGCAATGACTAAATTTGACGGCACAAACACATATATATTTCAATTTATCCATATCAGTATTTTATAGTTGTAGATATTGACTTCTCTGTATCAATAATTCTCGTTTATAGAAGTCTGAATGATGTCTTTATAAATATACCTAACAAAAAACTTGCCATAATCAAAACTTTTCGTGAAATATGAACCATATTGATAGTCAAGTTGTAGTTTGTTAAGGTTTATGTGTTGATATATTTCCGACCGTAGTATCAAGATTGAGTGGCATGAGCTGCCATGGGATTACAGTGGAATATGAGTGTGAGATAATTTTGCCCCGAGATATGCTTTTGTGTGACTGATCTTCCATGGAGGCACTAGTATATGGGGAGTAAGATACATTTGCTAACAAGTTAAAGGGAAAAAAATTTCCAATGCAGAATGTACAGTGATTGGGAATTCAAGGTTGTTAATGTTTAATATGGTAATGTGAATCGTAGGTTTGTGGGACAATACATTACATGCTACAAGGTTTACACATGCAACAGATGTGAAGAGGCAGTTTATCTGTTTGCAAAGATTTTTTAACGTTACCTCCGTTAATGTGCTGTTGTTGTAGATTAACGATTCTACACGGTATAATGTCACTGATTTACTTTGAAAAATGCAATTAATAATGTGTGTTTGAAAATTCTTGTGCATATATAGGCGTGCATCCATGTTTTTGGTTTAAATTTGGTTTAGTATGAAAATGGATAAATATTTGAAAAAGTTATACCATAAATAATTTATCCCTAGATCTGTGAAATATTTGAAAAAGTTATACCACAAATAAAATAATCCTTAGTGAGGGTATAATATATACATGTTACAAGTGATTTATCTTCTGGTTGGGAACTGGCTGTAGCACTAGCACAGTATAAATCTTTATTTCATAAAGGATCAAAAGCTGATAACACAAGTAAAAAGACATCGTAAAAGTATATTTGCAATTACTAATGCAAGTACTATTCTGGTATATGGATAAGACATAAATTCCAGTCATATATTGACAGCATAAATGCACTTGTTCATGGACATTATTCAACTTCATAAAACGTATATACTTAAAGACAGTTAACTTCACACATAGCTCCACTTGTTTAGTAAAAGAAAACATTATATGAAATGCATCTGAAACAAATTAAAGCAATACTACATAAATTAGTAAAGCTACTAATTATTCATATCTACACTACCCTTTTATATTATTTTCGTAGGGACTTCTGCTTCGCTGACAACCAGATGATCTTGCTTCATTCTTCCGTAACTCCACAACAACGACGCAAACCTTATTTATGCGTTGAGCAGTGATATCACACACATTTTTGCTCGCGCTTTGACCACATATGAAGGATTCTGCAAACATCGCCACAAGCACACCTGATTCTCTGCATTTAAAGCATACTAATTTTTGTAAAAAAAAATGCAGTGCACACTAAAAAATTATGTTGTACTCTAAAAGTATAATATACAAAAATATAACTCATAGTATGACTTACGCATCTTGCTGCCAAGGGTGGCAAGTGAAGCTCTTGCTTTAGGCCCCCAAATATTTAAGGCCCCTAAAATATATAGTACTACTATATCATTATATAATACATGTAATTTATATTTATACAATTATAATAAAATATTTTAAATTCTAATATTTATTTAAATTTGGTAGATGTAGGATTGAATGAGTTAATATGATAAAACTTTCTCCCACTAAATTAAATAATATAGTTATCTTCTTATCAATTCTATTTTTCTTTCTTTCTTTTTTCATATTTTTTACTATTTTACTTTCTAATTTAAAATCTAATTCTCTAAATTAGCTATTCCTTTTTGTCACATTTGATAGATCCTCATATCAGTAATCAAGTTCTTTTGTGTCTCTTTTTTTTTTTAACTAAGAAATCCCAGAGACAATTATCGTAAGGTTCAAAATATGATCGATAGTAGGCTCAATCCTTTTACCATTTTCATTTAATGCTATATTTTTTTTATATAGGGAGTTCAATAGCATATGGCTTACGCCTAACCCACATATTATACGTTGTTCTCTCACCACTTTTTTTGTCTCAATATTATATGGATATTATGAAAGAAATTTCAGGGTCTTTTAATATATTTTAGTTTTAAGCCACCAGTTCCATTGAGACGCCCTCATTAATGATCAACAATTATTTATAGACCACTGCCCATGAACGTGTTATTCAACAGCTTCATTCACATTTGATAACTAAATAACACATTCACTGATTGTTGTCTTATCTTAATTGAGACTGTATAAAATTTGATTGAGAATAGCATGAGGATGAACATGTGGCTCGATTAGGAGACTAGTAAAGCTTTAATTTAGGTCCCCAAAATTTTTTAATAATGAATTTTATGATTTTATTTCAAGTTAGACAATATTAAAGTTTGCAAAAGAAAAATACAATAAACCTTGGACAAAAGAAAGAAAGACGGACTATCTACTCTTTAACACTAAAAATATTTTAGAACTTTGAATTAAATTACTTAGATTTTCATATTAGTAAATATATTTTTTTACAACAAAATCAGAGGTAACATATTAAAAATACATATCTTACATCCAATTTATTTAATAAATGATAATACTACTATGTGAAGTTAAAGGTTTCATCATTTAAGCATGTTATACTATAAATAATAAGTATAATGGCAGCACTATTTTTTTGTATAAGTGTGTGTATATATATTAATAAAAAAGTATAAGGCCTCTTATTAAATTTCGCTTTAGGCCACAAACTTTATGGAGCTGCCATTGCTTGCTGCACTGGCAAACCATCAACCATAACAACATCAAATTGTTCTTCTTGTGTCTTATCTTTATATGATCCCTTATTCAATTCAATATCATTCCTTTTGTTATAAAAACCAAGAGCGCACAAGAAGTATGGGATAATAACAGCATATGCGTCTACTCCTTTGCGAACTTTGGATTTGTGAGATGCATTTTCCTTTGAATCATAAAGAAATATGCATCTTTCTTTGAAAGACATTACTGCTAGTACCCAGTAATCATTGTATACAGCATTAATGGGGAATAAGATGTGGTCGACGGTGTGCCACGGGCTGTTACAAAGGATTTCATCACAAAGAATGTAACGGACAATATCGTGCTCCAGGTTCAAAATAAGGTTTTTTTATTGTGTGCAATGAATTTCTCATACAGAGCCTTAATCTTCAGATCAAATAGATAATTTGTACTCGTGAACTTGATCTGAACATCAGGATCATATTTGCCCATTTTCCTCAAATAGTAAAATAAGACGTCCACATACTGTCAATAATACAAAAAAGATATTTATAACATCATGTATAATAACAACATATACTTCATTTATGCACAGAAAACAAAACTATTGTTCTGTTACATTCATTCTATCTAAATAAATACTCCTAAATTGGAAACAATTATACCTAAATATTCGATGTATTTTACTTTAACGTACCGAATCAGTTATGGGTTGACCTTTGTAGGCAAGCTTGTGGAACCACTCCTTCTTGCCGACATGCAATACACCAAATTCAAACAGAGGGTGTAATGCATTATCCTTCTTGGCGTAAACACAAGTCCTGTACAAATATCACGATTATCCAGCGTCAACAGAATAAACTTCAAAAGAAGAATATGTATCATAACTAAAACGAGTACTCACTTCCTTTTTGTCCTCAAACCTGTAGTAACCCATGTCTTGAACTCGCTCGTAATCTTGTTGTAATCATTATCACTGGCAAAACACACAAACGGGTGCCCTCCAGTGATAATAGTCTTCATTGATGATCCTCCAGCAGAACTAGCGCCTGACGGAAAATTAGTCAAGAAAGGTGACTTATAGATCGATGCAGGGCGCCTCTCTCTTTTAGAATATTCTGGGGTATGTTCAGATGCCATAGAATTTGTATATTTAACAATCTGAGATTCGGGGACGTCAACATAATATTCATCCATGAGGTCTTTGGCTGAATAGCAAGCACAACATTAGCATATTGATTAACTTAAGAAAACGTAATACACATTCGAGGGAATATAACATGTAGAAGGTGTATAATAAGTTATACGTATTCGGATAAAATATAACATGAATATAATGTGTAGTAAAAAATATACATGTGGTTATAAGTAAAATTATAACTAAATTGATACTACGTATATGTAAAGATTTAAGGAATATGACTTGGGGATATCTATGACATAATTACTAAAATATTACAATATATCAAGCATACTTACCAGCTATCGAAGGGTTTGTATATTTAACGATATGGGATTCGAGGACGTCAATATAATATTCCTCCATAGGATCTATTGCAGTTTCTCCAGCACCAAAATCAGCATCTTGATATACTTTACGTACGTAATAAACAGTTCAAAAAATCCAATAAATGTGAAAATTAGAACAATTAGCTATAACTATTAAAACTAATGATATAGATAGCTCTGTATGTTCATGATGCAACTAAGATATATTTAATTATAATAAAAATATTGTGTAGTGGAAGAATAAAAAGTGGGGATATCAGTGAAATACTAACTTAAATGATTATTGTATAAGCGAATGTACAAATACAAGTTATATCATTGTGTATAAGCATGATCAGCAATTCAGTTCCATTTGTTTATACTAGGAATATTACATTGATCTGCATGTGTCAAATAAACAAAATGTAAATTATATGTTGTATAAACGTGGTTTCGTTAAAAGATAATTGATATAAAATGAAAAATATATCTACATATGCAACAAATATATATCATAAGTCAGAGGAAATGTAACAATTATTACCACCAAGCCCATCGATATGAGCTTCATTCTCGTCATTTTTGTTGTCGAAGCGATATGTTTCATTGTATCCACAGTCCACATCTTCCTTGTCATGTAAACCATCACTGCCAACGTACATGTCTCGTTTGCAAAGTCCTCCCTCATGCTAGTTTAAAAAATAATAATTAAAACTTTTTAATCCATCCCATGAAAGAATTAATAAAACATTTCCACCATAGGTCAAACATTGACAAAATTAATAGTAGTTGTCATAAATACCTCAGAAGCACTGGATATATCCACTTTCTTTGACAATGACTCAACAGCGTTAACTAAATTGGAATTAGATTCCGCAATGAACAAATTCAGCATCTGAAGTTCCTTTTTAATCTAGTGAAACAAACTTAAAATATTAAATAGTATATTTAAAAATAATAAATTAAAGGTTAAACCAATCAGATGAACATACCATCTGAAAATCTTCCTTTAATTCCTTCTGACTCTTGGATAGACGTTTGACCTCAGCTAACAGATCCATACTATCAGTTGCATCCTTTAAATTTGATTTTATGTATACCTTAGGTGGCAGATGCGGAGGAGATTGAAAGACATCGTCGCCATGTTCTTATACAAAATCATCCCTAACTGTTGCATTGTCTTCCAACGTATCGTCAAAAAACTCAAGGACATCCATACTTGATTTCTCAAGTGTTGTTGGGAAAATATTCCTCATCTTCAACTAAGAAGTAATGTAGATTAACATATTAAGATAATATACAAAATATTTGATATTTATTAACATGAAAGAACTATAACTCAAATTACCTTTCTGTCAGAAAGTAACTTTGACGCTTCACTTGATGTAGGATTATTAATCACTTTCCAACTAGTTATGCGAGGGATTCTGTGCTGAACAAACACAGCTATTTGATCCTTAGCTAGAGGACAACATTCATAAAACCATATTTGGAATGACAATGGAAGTCCAATTCAAAATGACCAATTGAGACGAGACTATCAGGAAGTGATGATAATAAAAAGGAATTTATAAAGTACAACACAACAATCTTCATTGCATCCTGATCGGATGACCATCTCTTTCCTTCAAAACAATCGATTATAGCTTGACTATTAAGCTTCTTAATTCCTGGAAAACAACGATCAATCAAACCACAACTTTTGTTGTAATCATAACGCTTATGCGCTACACCGGTACAGTTTAGATCGGTAACGAGTGCAAACTCACCAATACCAAAACGTATTTTACTACCATTCAAGGAGAGCCACAGTTCATCTCTATTATCATGAACAACCTCTCTCAACAATAGAGAGTGAATCAAACGGGGTTGCATACCTACAATCGGCAAATCAAGGAAGTACCCAAAACAAGTTTCTCTGAACATTGCAAATTGTCTCGAATTCAGATGTTTCATCAATGTTTTGAACAATGCAAATATTGCTGTTAGCACCAATCTTCAATTTAGAATGATCTTGTGGTTTGAAATAAAAATCCCAAACCTGCAATCAATTATAGTATAAAAAATTTATTCATTTAAGAAGCATATAACTGTTTTACAACTTAAACAGACATATAAGTCAAAAACTATTATACCGAATTAGAGGCAAAACAAATGGATATCCAAGGTGAAATTCACTAAGACATTTATATATGATTGCATCCAATGTTTTGGTTAAAATTGGGTTTAGTATGAAGGTTTCCAATTGCTGTAGTCATGTGAAATACATGTAAAGTGGTTATACCATATTATTAAGTGTATAATTTAACCGAATTCATATGAAATGTAGGTAAAGTTGATCCTTCATCAAAATAGTCTGATTATTGAGGGTATAATTTATACATGTTATGAGATGTAGGTAAAGTAGTTATACCAATAAAATAGTCTGATTGTTGAGGGTGTAATTTATACATATTATACATCATATATAAATTATACATGAAATAATTATGTAGTACCATACTTATTTCAATGTTGGTAGACAGAGTAATCACAATCTATCCAACAACATATACCAACATATACTATAGATGCCAATTACTCTCTATGATTGTGAAACAATATAGAAGTACAGCCAATATACAAGCATGCCAAAGTGCGCACCTACTAGAAATGCGTTCGATAAATATAACAAGTATAAATAATGTTTAATTAAATTGTAATATAAACATACAATGCCTTAAGATTCAGTGTCTGTTCTTTAGCCTCATCAACCTTTCTCTTTTTTTGTGCTTCACAACTCGGATAGTATATCCACAAATTCATATTCTACATCTTTTTTCTCCTTAAACTTTATTATCCTTTTATGCTTCTTTGTATCCAATGCAACAACATTTTCTTTTTCAACTTGATTATAATTTTTTGGAGTGATATCTGGCACACACTCCTCCCTCCCGTCTCTCAATAATTTCCCCTTGTTCCGCCGCCTCTGGTTCGCATTCGTTGCAGGAGTTTCATGCAACAAATCAAAAGTGGGATGAGTAAGAGGTATGATATTTTTATCGCTGTCTGATGTAGAATCAGAGTAGGTATCCCTAATAGCCTTAACAGCGGAGACATCCAAATTCGAACTACTACCGAAATTGTTCTTCGATTCTTGTTATATGAAGAAACACTTTGAAAGCCTAATAGAAATAATTCAAAAACAGATATACAATTCAAATATATATATATATACCATTTCTATGGATTGTGGATTTATTTGGAGGGGTTGATTGAGCACATTGATGAAATCACGGACGAAATATCTGTGGATATTCTTCAAAAATAAACAAAATCCCAAACAATTGATCAAAAGGATAAGAAGAGTGGAGCTAAATCTTTGTGAATTGTCGGAATGATTGAGCAATCTCTCCGTGATTTTTTTGAATAATTGGGTGAATTCCGAAAATCCATATGTTTTAATTTTATGGAACGATTGAGAGAATTATGCATGCCTAATTGATTGCATATTATGATAGATTGAGAGATTGGAGAAAATAAGATTAGAGAAATAGATTGAAAGATTGTAGAAAATAAGATGAGAGTAGGGGTGTTCATAAAAATCCGAAAATTTGAAGCAAACCAAACCGACCAAAAAAACCGATACTTTTTGGTTTGGTTTGGTTTTGTTTTGGTTTTGAAATTTAAAAACTGATCAAATTTGGTTTGATTTTGGTTTTAATTAAAAAAAACCGAATATAGGAGTAGTTATTTTAAATTTATTATTATACCTATATATATGTATACTTTTATACAAAGTTTTAAAAAATTTATAGTAAATATTAATCGTTTGCACTTTTAGTACAATTCTTTACCTTTACATTCTAGTTTAATTGGTAGTTTTCTTTTGTTAAGTGTAAGAATCTATTTCATGTTAAAAATAATATATTTTTAATTGAGTCCTTAAATTATTCATCACTATTTGATTCAATTATCATCAACATATCTTGGTAAATAATAGATTTCTACGTTGAAAATGTGGTCGCCGAAATGTGTGTTTGATAGTGTATTTCTTATATTTAAGAAAAAGCCGACAAATAACCGAAAAACCCGAAAAACTGACATAAATCGAATCGAGAAAAAACCGACTTAATTGGTTTGGTTTGGTTCTAATATTTGAAAAACCGACTTAATTGATTTGGTTTCTTTTTAGAGAAAAATCGATCCAAACCGAACCATGAACACCCCTAGACGAGAGAAGGAGATAATAGAATAGAAAGGATATCTGATCTCTTTCACACGATGAGAGAGAGTGTGAAAATTCCAAAAATCCCATGATTTGTGCCTTTTGCCTTGGTCATTAATTATTTGGTTATATTTACGATATGCTTCAAATGTAAAAAAATCTTCCATTTATGTAATAATTAGAGATTGCTAATATTTTTTTAAATATTTTTTAAAAAGTACTTAGCCATGTATATTTCTCTTGGCATAGAATATCCTTGTCTTTCCGAAATTTCTTCTTTTTTAATGATCTGGTTTGCGCTCTTTATTTTCTCTATGAATTCTGATAAATATTTCTCTTTTATTCAATCCATTAATCATAGACGTTTTAGTCGAGAGGTCTACCTACTCCCTGAAGTCTTGGCAAGGATTACTTAGGTGAGCTTGTATATTCAGTTTTTGAGCTTTCAAGAAGTGTTTGCTTGAGCTTTTTTTGCAAAAGTAAAAAAAGTTAAAATTTTCTCTTAATTTTTTTTAAAAACAACTCAAACAAACAGAGTTTGCTAGCAGAGGTGCAGCCATAATTTCAACTTTATGAGTTCTTGATTTTAGAACGACTACTGCAAATGCCAATAACTGGATTCTAAGTTTAAATTACAAAAACTAGTGGGGCAAACTATTATTATGTCTACTATGAGAAAAATTCAGGAGAGTATTAATGGAATTCTTACCGCATTTTGTTTACGTTGATGAATAAGATACAGAAAGTATAGAATAGTTTTGCTTTCCACCCCTTCTACAGATGGAACAAGGGAGAAATAACCCTTTAAATGTGTTACTGATTTCATATTCTTTTCCTCGGTTTATGTTGTATACTCCCCCCCCCCCCCCTTGTATTGATGCTCAAGTTCTTTTTTTTAATCCAAAGGAGAATTTTATTATATATCAATAAGTAGCACAAAAAGGGACTTTGTGGATTTTCTTTGGGGTGGGGGGGTGGGGTGGGTTTCTTCTATGTTAGGGCAACTATACATGATTATTGATTAGGCACTTAAACTGACACCAGGTTTGGTTAGGAGGAAGGGAGAAATAGAGGGAAATTCAGTTGTTTATTTCCCCTTAGTAAAGAACTATTGACTTGCTTTTTGTTGTTTGGTATGGATGTAATGAAAGTAATTGAACACATTGTGTGGGCTAAAAATATTACAATTATATGTGGTCCAAGTTGATATTAAGAGAGCCTTCGAATGCTGTCATGCGTCATCAATGTGCTTTCAACAGAGGATGAAGGCGAGGTCGAGGTGACCTAACAAAAGTCGAAGACGAAGTCGAGTCGACTCAATAGAAGGACGCGAACAAACACTCCCTTTAGCAGGATAGTAATGACTAGTTTTAGAGATAAGACCTTATAGAGAATATTTCACGAGTATTCCTCCCATCTATACTATTAGAAATTTTATGGCTCATGTGCCCTTATAAATAGAAAGAGAAAGAATTGTAGAGTGGATTGGATACTCATTGTAAGAAACAACACATTGATATTCTCCGAAGATTCTTGCTTTATCATTAACATACAAAATACACCTTTTCTTTAGATCTGTGCCTATTATTTCTCCCATGATCCAAGGAGTATCTGAAGATTCTAAGGCTTATCATCATCCATCTTTGTCAAAAGGAATATCAAATAATCTCACCTTTTTTGGGAGAGTCACTTGCATTTATTTACATAAATATCATTCATTATCATTTATTGTTATTTAATGCTATCTTTTTTGTTCTTGGGCCATTAAATACACTAAATAAGAAATTAATTTGGAAGGAACTCTCAAGGCGCATGTTAAGCGAAAATAGCTAACGTGCACCATCCATGGCACACCAGAAACGTTTCCTCAATCAAAGATGAATCATCTAGAGTTGTTACACCAAAGACGGGAGTTCTACAGAACTTAGCCCCAATTCAAATAGGGCAATGGATGATGGGTATGGGTAGTGCTCCAACGATATTACAAGCACTAAATCGAGATCAATCGGAGGTTCCAGACAAGCAACAGATGGAGGTAGAAGACCAGCAACCAGGAGCTCAAAATGTAGCAAAAAAATTAACATTCTCTGCAAACTCTAGTGCGGTCAAGCCAACCATGGCGGATATAGTCAAAGGTAATCAAGCTCAACATCTAGGGTAGGAACTTAATTACTTCCCCGACCCTGAAAGATAGAATTAAAGTCGTCAAGCTCAGTGCTAATGCCATAGAATTGCAAAATAAAAAATGGAGGTCAGCCCTAATTGGCTATGTAATTGGGGGTAATCCTTCATTTAAAGATATGCTCAAATTTGTCTATGGGGTATGGAATACTGTCACAACTCCGCAGGTTTATCTCCATGATGAAGGCTACTTCATATTTAGATTTGATGATGAAGAAGACAAATTGAAGATTATGCAGAATGGGCCTTATACTTACAATAATAGGACTATGATTTTGAAATAATGGGTACCAAACTTCAAAATAGCTGAAGAATCACTGAATGCAATACCAGTATGGGTAGTGTTTCCAAACCTACCTATCCAGTATTGGGCGATAGAAAATTTGGGACGAATAGCTAGTTGTTTGGGGAAACCAATATGTACTGATAAGCTCATAGCAAAAGAAGAAAGATTCTCCTATGCCAGGGTACTCATTGAAATGGATGTGGCTCAGCCCCTTCCTGAATCAGTAACACTAGAGGAGCCTGATGGTAGCTGCATTTTGCAATCAATTGAGTATGAGTGGAAACCATAATATTTCCAGGAATGCTTGCAGATTGGTAAGCACAAAACAAACTGCAAAGCACAAATCAAGACACATTCAGGAATAAATGATCAGCAGCAACCAAGGAGACAACAGAAGAAAACCAAACAGCAACAATGGAAGGCCAAGACTAATACAGGACCACCTGCTGAAGTTGCTGAAAAGGCAAATGAAGGACCAAAGGAAAACCATAAGGTAGTGAATCTTATGGAAGAGAGTCGGGAAATTCAAAGATGTAATAACAGAGGCAAGCAGAAGATGAAAGAAAAGAAGGATAACAGGTCAAGGGCTTCAATAGTCACTAAAGATGTTGAGCAATTCCTTCAGAAAAATAGATTCAGTGTGCTAAGGATACAACCCGAGAAAGCTAATACCAGCATGGTAAAGGGGGATACTGGCAACACAGATCCCCCATGATCATTTGCTCATGGAACATAAGAGGGATAAACAAGCCCTATAAGCAAAAGGAATTGAAATCCTTTTTGCTTAAAAATAAAGTGGTATTACTGGGATGACTAGAAACTAAAATAAAGCAAAAAAGAGCAGAAAAATAAAAAGGAAGTTAGGAACTGAGTGGAGGATATATGCAGATTCTATAGTCAGACCTAGAGGTAGATTGTGAATTTGCTGGAAATCTCACAAGGTTTTAGTAAACATCGTAGTATCTCAGATGCAACTGGTGCACTGTAAGGTCGAGGACAAAGAGTCATAATTTGCTTGTGACATAACCTTTGTATATGGAATGAATACAAAAAATGAGACACAAAAGATATGGAGACAATTGAAGCAAATTAGTACCTTGATGACAGATCTTTGGGTTGTACCAGGGGACTTTAATACAATTCTCTCTGTGCAAGATAGGGTTAATGGACTGCTTGTGAAACAATTAGAGATGAAGGACTTTAAAAATTGTATTCATGAAATTGGTCTTGGTCAACTAAGCAGAAAAGACTGTACTTACTCATGGTGCAATAAGAGAGAGGAAAATGATAGAATATACAGCTTAATTGATTGAGCATTTGGGAATGATCAATGGTTTATGAGGTATAAAAGGTTGGAAGCATTCTACCATCATCCGGAATGTTCATACCACTCACCAATCATTATCAGAACAGAGGTGGCCAAACAGAAACTATCAAGACCATTCAGACTTGTTAATGTGCTATTGTCTTAGGAAAACTTCAAGGAAGTAGTACATAAAATGTGGGGGCAACATGTACAAGGACATACCATGTACACAATTTGGAGGAAACTGAAGTTAATAGAATTGGAAACCTCCTAGATGAATAGAGAAATGTCAACATTGGAGAGAAAGCTAAATGAACTACAAGACAAACTAAAACAAGTACAGTTGGAACTGAATGCAGACCTATTAATGGAGACTCGAACACAAAAAAATTTCATGCAGCATTGAAAGCAAGGCAAGCAAGAAATAGAATATCCTCAATCTGGACAGAAGATGTAATTCAACTGCAGGAGCCTGCTTTAATCCAAAAAGAATTTATAAGTTTCTTTTAGAAACTATTGGGCATAAATGTAGTAGAAATGTCGTGTCTAGACCCAACCATAGCAAGATATGGACCTTGTCTTACTACTTAACAGAAACTGCTCCTTATATAGGAAGTAACAGAAACATAAGTGATTCAGGCTTTGAAGGACCTACCAGCTGATAAAGCCCCTGGCATTGACGAATTTCCAGCTGAATTCTTCAAGCAATACTAGCATTTGATAGGAAAGGAGGTGACTAAGGCAATAATGCAGTTCTTTCAAACGGGTAAACTGCTGAAAGAGGTAATGGCATTACTGTAACTTTAGTTCCAAAAGTAAAAAAACCCACCTTTGTAAAGGAATTCAGACCCATAGCCTGTTGTACTGCACTATACAAGCTGATAGCTAAAGTCATTATTGCTAGGTTGAAACTAGTAGTTAACTATCTAGTGGGGCCTTCACAGTCATCATTCATTGAGGGGAGAAATATTCTAGATAATGTGATTTTGGCTCAGGAAATAGTGAAGGGATACATACAAAAGGGAGTGTCTCCTAGATGCCTAGTAAATGTGGATATTAGAAAAGCATATGATACAGTTGAATGGGGCTTTCTTAGAATGGTCTTACTAGAATTTGGGATTCTTGGGAAATTTGTAAGTCTAATTATGGAGTGTGTAAGCACAATGAGCTACACTTTGCTATTCAATTGAGGACTTACACCTAGATTTCAAGCCAAGAGAGGTCTAAGACAGGGAGACCCAATGTCTCCATACTTGTTTGTTCTTGTGATGGAGTATTTGAATAGATCCCTCAATCAGCTGAGACACAATCCAGATTTCAACTACCACCCAAGATGCAGCAAGTTAGAGATAGTCCATATATGCTTTGTTGATGACTTAATTATGTGTTGTTGAGCTGATCCAATTTCTATAAAGTTGATACTTCAACAGTTCAACCACTTTTCAGCAGTATCTGGACTCAAGGTAAATTTGGAAAAAAGTTCATTGTATGTGGCATGGGTTAGTTCAAAACTAAAGGACCGGTTATTGAATGAAATGTAATTCTCAGAGGGAGAGATTTTATTCAGGTATTTGGGGGTTCCTTTGTCCTTAAAGAAGTTCACAGTTCAACAATGCTACCATTAGTTGAGAAAATGATTGCAAGAATAAGATGTTGGTCCACTAAGTACTTATCATATAGTGGAAGGGTGCAACTTATTAAAAGTGTGTTGTTTGAGATTCAGACATACTGGGCCCAGGTATTTTTAATTCCAAAGAAAGTCATCCAACTCATAACAAGAGTTTGCATAATATTCCTATGTACAAGAAGTCATGAGAGATCAAGGAGAGCACTGATTGCATGAGAGACATTATGTAAACCGTATTCATCAGGTGGATAGAGCATCATAGAGTTCCATACATGGAACAAAGCAGCTATCAACAAGTTATTATGGGTTGTAACAACCAAGAAAGATGCAATTTGGATAAAATGGATCCATACATACTATATCAAAGGGAAAAAGGTACAACATCTAAATACACCTGCAAGGGCCTGCTGGTTGGTAAGGAAAATATTGGATGCAAAGAAATGGTTTCTGAACATGGACCTTAATATGACATTACAAAATTTCTGTGACAAAGGTAAATTCAGAATCAAAAAAGCTTATCAATCATTTCTACCACAGTATCAGAAAGTTCAACGGAGAGGACTAGTGCTGGGACCAAATACTATACCAAAACACAAGTTCATCATATGGCTGACACTTATGGTTTGATTGGTTACTATTGATCGACTGCAAAAATGGGTATACGCGTCCAAATAGACTATGTCCTATGCAATACTGGAGTTGAGGAAAACCTGCAGCATTTATTCTTTCAGTGCTCCTACTCATCCCAAATCTGGAATACAATACTAGGTGGCTAGGAGAGAAGAGGAGAATTAGCAACTGGGAGGAAGAAACTGAATGGATAAGCAGGAAAATGAGAAACAACAGACCACGAGCATAGATCATTAAATTCCTATATGTTGCAACTATTTACTATGTGCGGAGTGAAAGAAATGCAAGAAGATTCCAGGATACAAAGAAAGTGGGTCAACAGATTCTTAAAGAGATAACCATACAGTTGCACACAAGAGGACAACATTTCAGCAAATGGAAGACAGACTTAGAGTCCTTGAATAGTTATCCTATCTAGAGGTAGTTAAGAAACTAGAAAGAGGAATTTATACCTTTACAAATAGGTAGTGAGATTTTGGAAGACTAGTTATAGAGTCCAATGTAACTAGTGGATGTACATAATTATACTTGGTTGAAATAAATTTTTTAACTTTTGGCCAAAAAAAGAATAGTATTAGCGACATCTTGTTACAAAATCAGTTAAAGGGTCTTTTAAATATTAATGTTGGCTAAGATTAACTCTATTCTATTAGAAAATCTAATTTTTTTAAACCAAGATCTAAATTTTGGGTCAAACAGTTTGGCGCCGTCTGTGGAATTTTCTCAGCCAATCTTTTAGTTTCCGTTAGATCCATAACTCACGTGACTTGTTAATCTAACCAACTACAAAGTTTATCTCTTGTCTTTGTGCGTACAAAAGCTTCCATGGGAGGTGACCAAGGAAAAGGAACGAGGGCAACATATAATGTTCCCCTTAACCTCATGAACTCCATCAATGAAGGCTATGACACACGGGGAGAAGAAATGACACCACTGCCTCCCCCAGGCAAGAGAGGTCGCTTGCCCCTTTCTGCAGCACAACAAAACCAAATGGGTAAGGAGCCTCCACGTCCACGGGAGAAGGGGTGCCACCTGCTATGAAAAATCTCCTTGAAGCATGGCTAACTGATACTCTAGTAAGCGTACTCAGTAAACAAGCTCAATTCACGACCATAGAAATCACGAGAATCCATGCAGCACAACGTGGGAATGAACATGATAACCAACTAGACCCTCCGACTCCAGGTAAAACTCATACTATTACTGACAATGCAGGTGACAGCGTCCTCGCCGCTGTACTTAAAAGAATGGAAGAAATGGGAAATGAGAACAAGGCGCTCAAAGACCAAATGAAAGATCATCAAGAATGAGTAGACAAAATACCAGGTGCCCCTAAACTATTACCAAGAAGGGACGCGGACAAGTTTGTGGAATAGTCGTACAACGAGGAAGCGACCCTACATACCATACCAAAGCCCTTAAAGATGCCCTCATATCTCAGAACCTACGATGGGACGATTGACCCCGAAGATCATGTGAATCACTACGTTATCGCTGTGAAAGGAAACAACCTACCCAAAGAGCAAGTGTCCTCTATCTTGCTGAATTTTTTTGGCAAAAGGGCGTTAACATGGTATTCACAATTACCAACCCGTTCCATAGAAACATTTGAAGAGATGGCTGACAAGTTCATGACGGCGCACGCCGGGGCCAAGAAAGTTGAAACAAGAGTAAATGACATCTTTGCCATTAAGCAATCCCTAAGAGAAGGACTAAGGGACTTCTTTGTCCGATTCAACTATACCTGTTTATCGGGGCGGGCTGGCCCGTTTTCAGCCCGCTTCTGCCCGGGTCAGCCCGCTACTGTTCACATTGGACCGGGTTGGGATGGGGGTCGGGTTGTGTACGTTCACGTTTAGACTAACGGTGCCCCGAACCCGTTAAACCCGAATTTCCTTAACGGGCTGAACACGGGCTGCAGCCCGTTAGCATCCCGATTTCCGTTTGAATTTTTTTTAATTAAATTGGACCGTTCCCAACGGTTAAATTCAGAAATGACTGTTGGGGAACGGCCAGAAATTGCAAAAATGGCCAATTTCGGCCCCCCATTAATAATATAGCCCTCCCACCCCAAAATCTATAAATAGCCCCTCTTCTTCTTCATTTTTTCTCACAAATTCACTCTCTTACTACTCTAATTCTCTCTCAAGTATCAAACTCTCAATTCTCTCTTGATATTATAGTTCTTAAATTCTCAAATCTCAAATTCTCAATTATTTATTATTTCAAGTTTCATCAATTATTTAGTTTAGCCATTACAAAATTATTATTATCAAATATCAATTATTCAAGTGAAGTGTGGTATCAATTATCAAGTATTCAAGTATTATCAACTATCAAGTTTCGGTCTATCAATTGAAGTTTAAATTTTGATATCAAAAATTCAAAATTAGTGCGGCATAAGGAATCCCGGTACACTCGTTCCATCTCTTTCTCTTATTTGGTGTACACTTATTTTATTAATTAGTTTCTTAATTTAGTTTCTTAATTTAATTTCTTACTTGAATTTCTTAATTTAATTTCTTACTTTAATTTATATAATGGATTTACTTAGAGCGGCCAAAAAAGCATGCACTAGAGGTGGTAGTAAGAAAACTTCATAAAGAACAAGAGGTGGTGTTGGTTCTTCTAGTAGCTTTACACATATTTCTGAAAGTTCACCTGAAAATTTAAATGTAGATTATGAGCGAATGCAAGAAAATTATGGTGTAGATGATGATTTAGATGCTTTGTTAGATGATATTCAATCACCTGATAATCTTGACACACCACCACCTACACCTAGTAATGCTAGTCAAACTCAAAATGTTAGGGGTGCAGGTGCAACAAGTAGGTCTCCTCTCCCTATTAAGAAGAATCGACGATTAAGAGGAAAGTGTTGGATATTTTTTGAAAGACTAGAAGATCAAAAAAAATATGTAAAATGTAAAATTTGTAGTGAACATTATAAACATGAGCCCAGTAAAGGAGGGGGAACGGGTCAACTTCGTAGGCATATGGAAGATAAACACCCTCTTGAATGGGGAGTAGATGAGTTATCTGGGCAACAAAGACTTAACCCGAGTACTAGTGGGTTATATGGAAAATATGATATTAAGAAAGATCGGGAAGAATTAGCTAAAATGATTGTTTTAGGTTGTTTACCTTTTAGTTTTGCTTCTTTACCGTATCTTGGTACTTATATTCAAAGAATTTATAACCCTATGTTTAAAGGTATTCCTAGAAGTACTTGTAGAGCTGATATCTTTAGGCTTTTTGGACAATATCAGACATATATACGTTATTTGTTCGCAAGTCTTCCTTGTAAAGTTTCTCTTACTTCTGATATTGGTCGTGCTGTGAATGGAAATGATTATTTGACTGTTACATGTCATTGGATAGATGATAATTTTTGCATGCAAAAACGTATTATTGCTTTTAAATATGATGAAGATCAAAGTCATACTGGTGCATTTATAAGTAATATTATATATGAAGTTGCTATATTTTATAATCTTGCAGAAAAAGTTTTGTGTATGTCATTTGATAATGCTTCTAACAACACTGCTGCTATTACAATATTAAAATTGCATCTACACCCACTAATTCCTGAAATATTTCATGTTAGATGTGCATGTCATATTTATAACTTGATTGTGAAGAGTGGCCTTGAATTATTTAGAGATGAAATTACTTTAATTAGGAGAGTTGTTGGTGTAATTCAAGGAAATAATAGAAGTGCTAGATTAAATGCATTTAAGGAAAAATGTGTACACTATGGACTAAAACCAAGACTCATGCCTGAAGAAATAGTTACTAGGTGGAATTATACTTATTTGTTCTTAAGATGTTGTTATAAATATAGAATGCCTATAACTGAAGTTGCTAATTCTCATTGTACCGATCCTAACCGTTTGTTAACATCTAGAACTTGGGAAGTCATTCATGATGTTATACAATTTTTACAAAAATTTTATGTGGCTACACTTGAGTTTTCTGGAGCTTATTATCCTACCATTTCAAATGGTTTAGTTCATATTGCTGAAATTTCTCTTTTACTACATAATTTGAAGCAGAAAGAAGGATATGCTACTGTTGTTGAATTTATGCTAGATAAGTTTAAAAAGTATTTCTACCCAATTCCCTATATTTACCTAATTGGTGCTATTTTAAATCCTACTGTCAAAATGATAAAATGTCGCCAATTAATTAGAGCTTTATATACTTATATGGATGTTGGCCCAACTGAAACTCATGATATTGACACTTGTATTTCTGAGCTACACACACATTTACAAACTTTATATAATTATTATGCTAACATTGTTGATGCTTCTTCGGTTGTAGATGCAAATATTCCTTCAACTAATCCTTCAACATCTGGAACAACTATGGATGATGATGATTGTGTTCAAGATTATCAGATTTGGTCTACACTAGGAGATCATCAACAAACCAGTAGCAGAAATATTGATGAACTACAATTCTACTTGCAAAAGTTACCAAAGCCCCTCACAAAGGATTTTCTATCGCTGAGTTGGTGGAGGAGCAACTCAAATCAATTTCCTGTTCTTTCGGCCATGGCTCGAGACGTGCTAAATGTGCCGATTTCAACAGTCGCATCAGAGAACGCATTTAGCTAAGCAAGGCAGCAACTAGGAGATACCCGTCATTCATTGGGCAGCAATGCTTTGGAAATTCTAGTGTGCTTAAGAGATTGGATAAGATCAGAACGACGAAATCAATGGCGTGACGAGGTAGACGAAGAGGAGGACCAAGAAATTGGAGATATAATGGTTTATGGTTCCGATTCAACCAATCCCGGAAACCAAGAATCTCATGTTGACATGGAAGAACTTACAAAAATGATGCAAAACATGTGATGTACTATTTCTTATTTTTTATAATTATTGTAAACTTTTAAGTTTTAATTTGCAAGTTCAAAAATAAAAAAATAAAAAAAGAACTTGCAAATTAATTTGAAATATTAAAAATATAAATGAAAGCATTCGGAGTTTGTTCCTTACATTTGCCTATTGGTCTTATACTCTTATTAAATAATTTTTTGTAGCCACTAACTTTCCAATTTCAATTTTATAATTATAAAATACAAATTTCAAATTTAAAACTTTAAACTTTAAACTTCAAAGTTTAATTCTAACCCTTAAAAGTTTGTAAATACTTAACTATCAATAACATTGAATAAGAAAAATAAAATTTAAATTAAAAAAAAAATGAGCTCGGCCGGCCCGAGCCCGTGTGAGCCCTAACCCGTACGGGCCCACGAAAACATGAAAAATCCCAGCCCTATAACAGCCCGTTAACCCCAGACCGCTAACAACCCGCCCGCTAACCGAACGGGTTGGGGTTTTTCCCGTTCAGCCCGTCCCAGCCCGCCCGATCAACAGGGTGAGGATGACCTTACCAAAAGTTTCTGAAGGGATGGCCATGACAGCCTATCAGAATGGATTGAGCAGAGATGGTTCGAGGTCGACCACAAAGCTTTTGAGTCGACTGATAAAGTATCCATTGGCCATTCGGGACGAAATCCATAATGCCTACTGGGCCGAGGTCACAGGGATGACGATGACCCTAATGGACCAACTCGACGGCTAACCTTAGTACAATCTGAGCCCGGGAAAGAACACAAAGATAGTACTAGGAGAGACCACCCAATGTCACGGCCGGGCAGGGAACGATACCAATCTTATGTCAGGACACTCATTCCCTCCTTCCGATATGAAGATGGCCCATCTAGGCCAAGATCAGGCACTCACAGGAACGATTGAGGTATGCCCCCTGATTATCTGCTTACAATTTTTGTGTATTGCCTACAGAAGTGGTCTACGCTCTCGAGAAGCTCGGAACAAAAGTCAAATGGCCACCCAAGATAAGGTCGGACCCAAACACAAGGAATCTGATGCCCTCTATGAGTTCCACGAAGAACGTGGACACAAAACAGAAAGTGCATTGCCTTGGGGCAAGAGGTGGAAAACTTGTTGCAGTAAGGGCACCTCAAAGAACTGCTCACCGATAAAGACAAGAACACCTTGGCAAGGGGTCGAGAACGTCCAGGCCCGCTAAAGCCCCCTTCACCAGCTCGTACCATCAATATGATTATTTGTGGCAGCGATGACGCCTCTACCAACGACATCAAATCCAATGCCACCCACAAGCTCAAAAGATTGATCACTCACAAACGGTATGACGAACTTGAAGAAAGTATCATCTTCAATGAGTCAGATGCCGATGGTTTGAGTTTCCTTCATAATGATGCACTTGTCATTATTTTACAAATTTTAAATACCGATGTTAAGAGAATTATGGTAGATGATGGAAGTGAAGCATGCATCATCCATCCCCAAGTCCTTGGACAAATGAGACTCAATGACATGATAGTGCCACGTTGTATTACACTAACCGATTTTAATAATGTAGTTGAACGGACTTCAGGAGAAATCACCCTCCCCATTCTTGCCGGTGGAGTAACTCTAGAGACGACATTCTATATCATGGACTAGGACACCGCATACAATGCTATCGTGGGACGACCATGGATACACCTTATGAGAGTTGTCCCCTCCAGTGTATACCAAGTGATCAAATTCCCAACACCTTGGGAAATATTCAACATATGAGGGAAACAACGTACATCCTCAGAATGCTACTGAATTGCCATGGATAGCACGACAACTCAACAAAAGAGAGAAAAGGAACATGAAACATAGCAATCAGTAGGGTCGAGGTCATCACAAGGCTAAGCCAAAGAAGCCATTATGGGTCCCGAGATGGTCGAAGTCGCTGAATCAACCATATATGACCTCAACACCATTCAACTAGATCATAACGACCCCAACAAAAAGGCCTATATCGGCTGCAAACTTTGAGAACCAGGTAAATTTAGTCAATTCTTATTAACTAGCATAGATTCGTTTGCCTTTAGTCATGCATACATGCCATGTATCCCCAAAGAAATCACCATACACAAGCTGACTGTCAACCCCCTTCTACCGCCGATAAGGCAGTTCTGACTAATGTCCAACCTCGCCATTAATGAGGTCGTCCATGAAGAAGTATAGAAGTTATTGGCAAACGGCTCCATCAGGGAGGCGAAGTACCCCAAATTGATAGCCAATGTAGTGATGGTTAAAAAGAAAAACAAGAAATGAAGGATGTACGTGGACTTCACAAACCTAAACAATGCATGCCCAAAAGATTCATTCCCACTACCACACACCGACCAACTCATCGACGCAACGGCTGGGCATGACCTGTTAAGTTTCCTAGACCCATACTCAGGTTACAACCAAATACTCATGGAGGAAGAGGACCAAGAGAAAACCACGTTAATCACCCATATGGGACACATATTGTTATAGGGTCATGACATTTGGGTTAAAGAATGCAGGGGCTACCTATCAAAGGTTGGTCAAAAAAATATTCCAAGATCAACTTGAAAAAACCATGGAGGTGTATATCGATTACATGATGGTCAAGTTCGTGAAGGTAGAGGATCATATCGACCACCTAAAGGAAGCTTTCGATATACTAAGAAAGTACAAAATAAAATTAAACCCCGAGAAATGCGTGTTTGGTGCAGGCTCAGGAAAGTTTTTAGGTTTCTTGGTATCACATCGAGGGATTGAGGTCAATCCAGATCAAATCAAGGCTATCGATGGGATGCTAGAACAATTGATCACTAAAAAGCAAGTCCATAGATTGACCAGTGGAATTGCCGCCCTATACGGATTCATCACGCGGTCATCTGATAGATGTCATAGGTTTTTCAGCGTACTCTAAAAGGATAACGGCCTCGAGTGGAAGCCTGAGTGTGTACAAGCACTACAAAAACTAAAGGCATACTTGTCATCACCACCCTTTCTCTCAAAACCCGAGCCGGGGAGCGCCTCCTTATTTACCTCGCCATTTCAGAAGTAGCAGTAAGTGCGGTCTTGGTTCGAGAAAATAAAGGTACGTATCTCCAATTTATTGTATTGGTAAAACACTTTTCGACGCTGAGACGAGGTACCAACACCTTGAGAAATTAACCCTGGCCCTAGTCGTAGCTTCATGAAAGCTTAGACTCTATTTTCAGTGCCACCCTATCTCGATTGTCACCACTTTTCCTTTAAGAAGCATATTACACAAACCCAAGCTATAAAGGAGGCTGGCCAAATGGGTCATCGAGTTAAGTGAGTACGACATCACTTATCAGCCCCGCAAAGCGATAAAGTCGCATGTACTCACTGACTTTGTTGCAGGCTTTAGCGCAAACGTAATGCCGGAGGCTGAAAAGGAAGCCACACAAGCTTCTCTTCAGACACAGGACCTTTGGGTCCTACACATCGATGGTGCATCCAATATATGCGAGTCCGTGCTAAGACTCGTACTCGAGGTTCCCACCGGTAGAATTATTCGCCAATCCATAAGATGCCCGGATATGACTAATAACAAGGCCGAGTTTGAATTCATAATTACATGATTAAGACTGACACTCAAGTACGAAGCGAAACGATTAAAACTACATTGTGATTCTCAGCTCGTAATCAACCTAGTTACTGGGACTTTCCAAATTAAAGAGCAGAGGTTGTAGAAATATCATACCGAGATTTATTTTGTTACCCAGTTTCGACGAATGCTAGCTCGAGCAAATTCCACGAAATCAAAATGTGGAAGTAGACGGTCTCGCCAAGTTGTCCGCCACCACCAAAAGTGTAACCCCTGGGGATAAGAGCTTAGTTCACCTTCTTAGCTCCGCGTTGGACCATATCGAGGTAAAATCGGTAAATCTAACTTGGGACTGGCACAATTATATTGTAAACAATTTGCAGAACGGCACCCTCCTAAATGACAAAAAGGAAGCCAAAATCTAAGAATGGAAGCTACTAGGTACATCCTCCTTCACAACGACTTATACAAGAGAACGTACGGCTGTCCCTTGGCAAAATGCGTAGGCCTGAACCAAACACAACGCATCCTCGAGGAAGTCCATAAAGGTCATATTGGCAGTCATTCCGATGACTGAGCACTCGTCAGGTACCTCATAAGGGCCGGGTGTTATTGGCCCACTATGAAAAAAGACGCTCTAGGATTTGTGAAGAAATGCGAGCAGTGCCAAAAATACATCTCGATGATTCACCAAGCAGATGAGCACCTCCACTACATCACTTTTCCGTGGCCTTTCATTAAATGGGGAAATGACATTGTGGGACCACTTCTATTAGGACGATGTAACATAAAATTCCTTTTAGTTTTAATTGACTATTTGTCCAAGTGGGTGGAAAATGGAGCATTAGCCCAAGTGCGTGAGTAAGAGGTAATCGCCTTCATATGGAAAAACATCATTTTCCAATTCGGCCTATCCAAAGAGATAAGATGTGACAACGGGCCCCAGTTCATGGGAAGAAAACTTACCGAGTTCTTCAAAGAAAATGGCATATTAAGAGGATACTTTCAACTCCTTACCATCCAGCTGGAAACGGACAAGCGGAGTTCTCCAATAAGTCTATACTGAACATCATGAAAAAGAAACTCGAAAAGGATAAGGGATTGTGGCTAGAAGTACTCCCAAAGGTATTATGGGCACACATAACTACCCCGAAGACGAGCGTATGAGAAACACCTTATTTTCTAGTCTATGGAACAGAAACAGTCATACCATTTGAGGTTAGAGAACCCGATCTAAGGTACTCCCAAGAAAACGGCACCAACAATTACGAGAGTAGGAGACAGATCTCGACAAGGTCAATGAGCGAAGAGATATGGAATACATAAGGATGGTCACCCAGAAACAACAAGCAGAACATTACTACAATAAAAAGGCAAATTCCCGATTGCTCAAGAACGGGGACTACATACTCTAAGCCAAAACCCAAGCAAACAGGGATCCACGAGAAGGCAAGATGGGAACCAACTGGGACGGTCTATATAAAATTATAGGAAAAGCAAACAAGGGTTCGTTCCAACTAGAAACCATGGAAGGGAAACCCTGCCAAACAATTAGAATATCAGCCACCTCAAGTACTTCAACTTCCAAAAAATAAGAAATGCCCTATAAGTCGTACTATTTTTTCCCTCACTTGAGTTTTGTCCCAATAAGGTTTTTCTTAAGGAGGTTTTTAACGAGGTGACGAGTGGGACACTTCGAGTTAAAGTATACGAGAGCATACAAATTTTTCATTGCCCGACTCCTCAAGATTCTCCAAGTCAAACAATGAAGGGACCAGATATACTGGGACTGGAATGCCAGCCAATCATAAGTAGGAATTTTAACCTATTATTTGCTCTCTTTTACTTGTGTTTTGGGCCAAAAATGTGTGAAGGTATTCCCGAAAACTAATGTAATATGCTTGCTTGCAGGAATTATTCAAAATGAGCCAAATGAGTCATAATCAACTCATAAAGAAGTCAAAACTTGAACAAAAGCCAAGACTAGGCCAAGAGATCTCAAACACGGACCGCAAAAATATTGTGCGGTCGCGAAAGCCACAACGCATCCGCGATCAGAATTACGCTGTCTGTGAAAGGGATGTTCAGAGAGTTGCATTTTCAGGTTAAATGATAAGTGCGGTTCGCATCAGAATTACGCGGCCGTGATTGAAATTATGCGGTCCGCAAAACTTAGCTCAACCAGATCCAGATTTGAAGAATGCGGACCACAGTCAAAATTACGCAGCCGTGAAAGCAAGAATGCTGTCACGCTCAGAATTACACGACCACACAATCTCTGCGGGGGTATTTTTGTTCGAAAATTTTAGCTTAGTATAAATAGATCTTTTTGAAATTTTTAGGGTATGTTATGTATTATTTGAGCACATGAGTCGGTTGTACATTCTGCTTTGGACAATTTTGTACTAGAATTATCATTCAACATTAGATTTTCATCTTTTAGTCTAGTATTATGAATTTTATCTGCTTTTCATCTTTGATTTCTTTTATTTCCATGAGTAGCTAGACCCATAGCTAGGGTTGTGATCCAAACCTAGTGTGGATATTTAATAAATATTGAATTCTAAGTCTTGATGTGTATGGATTAGTGATATTTAGCCTAATTCTTGCTAGAACTATAGAGTTAGTAGTTGCAAGAACTGATTCATGCTTTTATGACTTAGTCTCTACTTGAGAAAGATGGACTAAGTTTAGGAAAACTAAGCTAACAAGGAATTGGGGTGAGCTCAAGAAATTGATAGCCCCAATTAAAGGGTTAAACCTAGATATAGTAATACCCGAATTGAGCTAATATCACTTAAATTGCATGAATACCCATTTAGACTTGAGAAAGCCAAATTGGGCAAAATCACTCAAACTACCGAGAGGTATAGAGTGAGTACCCGGGTGTGATATCACGAGCTTGCCCTAGATTTTACTATCCGTCAGATATCCACATAGGTAGAAGTCACGACCCTAATCTCTTTAAACATTTGAAAACAACAACAAAAATATTGTCCTTACTTTCAATTATTGAAATCTCTAGAGTAAAGATTAGAAGTAGAAATCAAACCCAAACATTTGTGGAAGTTTAATTAGACTCAAAGCCTACATTTAGCTTAGATATAAACTAATTCTAATTATTAACTCCATGTGGAGTCGATCCCGACCTAGTTGAGTTAAAACTGCATCGACCATCTTCTCTACTCAATAGTAGTGTAGGCTTGGACCCGATCAGCCAACACCTAAAACTTGTAACTTTCTTCAAAAATTGCCAAAAGGCAAAAAACTATAATCAGAGAAACGACATCAAAATAATAAAAATACACGTTTACTAAAATTTCTCTCTTGAATGGTTAAGTTCAACTAAGCTCGAATAATATATATCGGCCATCGGCCATGACTTAATGAAAGGTTATTTTTGACCAAGCTCAAACAACACCTATTGGCCCTCGACCGCGATTTAATAAAAGGTTAAGTTCGACCAAGGTCAAACAACACCTATCAGCCCTCGGCCATGACCTAATGAAAGGTTAAGTTCGATCAAACTTGATCAACACTATCGGCCCTCGGCCATGACATAATAAAAGGCTAAGTTTGACTAGCTCGAACAACACCTATCGGCCCTCAGTCGCAACTCTTTTAAAGCTATGATTCTACCAAGATCGAACAACACCTATCGACCCTCGGCCGCTATTTAACTTAAAATTATGTTCATTTGACTCGAACAATGGCCAATACACCCACGGACACTCAACGCCATGGCTATCGCAACTTAGAAAATAACAATGAAGGAAACACATAAGCAAAACACAAGTATAAAAACAAGGACGCACAAAGACAGAAGGCACATACGAAACCAAAAGAACCTTTATATTCATAAAGAAAGTTTATATAGAGGCATTCGAAGGAGCCAACAAAAAATACAAGAGATGAGCAAAAAACACAAAAAATCAGTCGTTGTCACCGCCTTGAGCTTTGTCATCCTTTCCTCCCCTATCTCGACCGTAAGCGGAGACGCACTATATACTATCCGAGAGCTGGTCCACAACTCTCTCATCACCTCCCTTAGAGTCAGCCTGAAGCATGGCAGGGTCGTAGTCACAAGCAAGTCGGGCCTCACGAGCTTTGACTCGAGCCTCCTCGATAGCCGTCTTATAAAAAAAGCTCGTCTTATTCAAATCATGAATCATGTCCAGCTAGGCTTCATCTAGGATCCACTCCTCGTACTGCTCTCGAGGAATATTAGGATACTCAAAGGTAGTAGATGTAGAGGGTCGTGCAAGCAATTGGGTATTTTCGGTCTCAAGAGTAGCAATTCGGTCATACAACTCAAAGTTCTCCTTGCCTAATTCTCCAACTTGTTCCTTGAGCCTTGCCTCTTTAGATTCGACCACAGAACGAATATTGTCCCACTCGGAACGGAGAGACCAATTCGCCAACTCCAAAATTGTCGTCTCCTTTCGAGCCTCCGATCGAGAGGACTCTGCCTCCTTGAGCATCCACTACTTCTCAGTGATATCCCCCCTGAGAGTGTCAATCTCAAGCTAGCATTCGTCCAACTGGATTCACAATTAAGCCAGCTGATTTTAAAGATCGCTACATTGGCCCTCCATACCATTATTTAGCTCTAGCTCCTCCTCTTTTCTCCTCAACTCCCCCTCGAAGACGTTGAACCCTCTCCATGGTCGCCATCAGCTCCTCGTCTTTCTTCTCCAGTTCTTCTCTCTAGGCCGATACGGTGCCCTTCTCGTGAAGCTGCCTCTGAAGTTCCGGTAGTTTTCATGCTACTCTTTTTATTTACCCTTCTACTTCACACAAATTTCTTTATGTCTCGTCTCTCTCCGCGTACTCTCAATTTCGAGAATGTCTGTCTGTAAATCAAAGAAAATGAAAAAATTAGAACTTTGAAATGAGTTAAGACAAAGGGAAAAGAACGAACAACATTCATACTTACCCTAAGAGCAAGACTGGCAATGTGCTATGACATGGTACTGTCATTTATCTCCTTGAAGGTGGCGTCGAAACAAAGAGGACTGAGAGCGGGGACTACCACCTCAGTATTTCTCAGCAAATCAGGATCCATTAGGATCGTGATAGTCCTCTAGCATCCCTCTATTCTCACCTCGATTTGAGTGAGTCCCTCATCAATCATCCTAAGGTCGTCAGGGTCCATGTCGGAACCTGACTCATCGCCCTCAACAATGACATTATTTTCTCTGTCCTCGTTGGTCAGAGAAGCATCCGCTGTCGACCTGGAAGATGAAGCCTCCTATTGCCTTGCAGACACGGAGCTGCCACCAAGTGTCCTCTCTACAGCCAACTCCCCCTCAGGACACATCAGTACGCCCTCGTTTGCCTCTTCTAGTTATGGCTCCTCAAAGGTCACCCCAAAATCCTCTCTGATATGTATCATCGATGTCTCCTGAAGCGTGAATTCACCCTCCACTAAATCGACGGCCAAGGGAACTTCCCCTACCCCACAACATTTACAGCCTTCGTCTTGTAGGGCCTTAGGTCCCTATCACAGAAAGAAGCTTCATCATCTTCATTGATGAGGTAAAATGTCTAAGTAGAGGGTACCGTAACTGGGACTGGGGCGGAGGCGGAAGGTGTGGCAGATCTTCTCCTCCTGAATGTAAGCACGGGTGCCCTATTCATTCTTGAAGTCACCCTAACTGAAACTAAAGAAGAAAAAGCATAGGGGTTTACAACGACTCACGCCAATAAAAAATAAGATAAAGACCAGAAGAGAAAAATTACATGTCGAGGGGAGGGCAGGTCTGAACTTTCTAAAAGAAGCTCGGCCAGTCACGAATCCACGGTGTAAGGGAGAACCTGCTTGACCCAGTCAGCGATACGTATCGCATAGGAGGACGACTAGTAGTTGCATAAGGAGAAGAATTATTTGACCAATTTGAAATGAACAAAGTGTTTCAAAGGTAAAAACAAAAAAAAACTAGAAAACTTATGTGTATGGTTCAGGGCCTCAGGGGAAACCGTCGATATTAGCCACAACGGTCTTAGTATTGACATAGAAGTAGTCGAGTTAGAATTGCAGACTACCCTTCGTCCATCTTCACCACCAAGAATTTGCCTCCACAATGTCGAAGGTTTAATATCATCCCTCTGTAGGAGCTAGTACGAACAGATGCACCAAGTTTTGCACCGTGACTTCGACTCTAACAAGTTCAGCAAATGTTGACAGCATCTTGATGACCTAATAAACATAAGGGGCAAGCTGATCGGGGAAAATGCCATAATGGCGGCAAAACTCCTCCACCAGTTGGAGAAGGAGGAACGAGTAACCAATGGTAAACGGGTAGTCATAGAGGGGACGGTGAATGTGTAGTTCGTCCTCACCAACAAGGATCAATTCAAAGTGGTTGGGAAGGCCAAACTTGGCTTTGAATTTAGCCAAGTTCTTAGATGGCATCGATGATAGAAATTTTTTGAGCGTCGTGTTTGACGACTGTTGAAATCGGACCTAGCCTTAGGGTTGCGAGGGATGATCTCCTCCACTAAAGGAAGAGCTTCATCTTCTACGACAGTGACTACGCCCTCCCCTTGAGTAGGGAACACAACAGCCAAATGAATGGCGTGGATCTCTTCATCAATGTTAGAAGAAAGATTAGATATGGTTATGAAGGTTACAAGAAGATAAGAGTATAAAAGAAAGTTAAGGCTCATAGGGCAAAAAAGATTCAATAAAAGAACGGAGTTTATGAAGAGCAAAGATGGTATGAAAGGAAGTAAAGTTTGAATAATGAAGAAACAATCCCTATTTAAAGAGATTAAGGTACCGAATCTGAAACGGTTCATCATAATTAGCACTAGAATTGAAATGGCAAAGACAATCAAGGCCACACACAAATCGACGCAATGTGTCGGTAATCAGCATCATCATGACATCACTTCCTTTCTTGAACTAGATGGTTCCAACAAATCACCCTGGAAATTTAGGGGTTTGAAATATGCAATCCACACAGAGCCATGTCGCCTGTTTGTCACAATGATCATGGCCGCTATTATCTATTTATTGAACTCTCCCATGAAGACGACTATGAACTCTATTATCCGCTTATTGAACTCGCTCGTGATGATGACCTCAACAAGCGGAGTGAATAACTATATGTGCTAAAAATTATTATAATTATATGTGGGCTAAGTCGACATTAAGAGAGCCTTCAAAGGTTGACATGCGTCATCGATGGGCTTTCAACAAAGGATGAATGCGAGATCGAGGTGACCTAATAAAGGACGAAGACGAGGTCGAGTCGACTCAGCAGAAGGACGAGGACAAACACTCCCTTTAGTAGGCAGTAACGGCTAGTTTTAAAGATCAGACCTTAAAGAAAATATTCTCGGGAATATTCCTCTCATATGTACTATCAGCATTTTTGTGGCTCATGTGCCTTTATAAATAGAAAGAGAAAAAATTGTAAAGTTGATTGGATACTCATTGTAAGAAACAATACATTGACATTCTCTGAAGATTCTTGCTTTAGCATTAACATACAAAATACACATTTTCTTTAGATTTGTGCCTATCATGTCTCCACGATCCAAGGAGGATCTAAAACTTCTAAGACTTATCATCATCCATCTTTGTGAGAAGGAATATCAAATAATCTCTCCCTTTTGGGTGACTCACATGCATTTATTGAATGTCATTCATTATTATTTATTACTATTTAATGCTATCCTTTTTGTTCTTTGGTCATTGAGTATTGCTTTATTATTGTTATTTATTATTATTCGAATAGTATTCGCGACATCTCATTATATAATTAGTTAAACGACCTATTGAATATTAATATTGGCTAAAATTAATTCTATTCTATTAGAAAATCTAATTGTTTAAACCAAGATCTAAATTTTGGGTCAAACACACACATTTTTATTTTGGTCCAGCTTCTGTTATATACATTTTTATTTTTCTCTAGTATTAAAAAAAGTTTTCATGGAGAAATACTCAACATCTTCAATTTCACTTCACTCCTTTTTAAACTTCCTTACAAAACAAAAGAAGTTAAATGACCTATATTCCTTCTTTTACGTTTGTTCCTCTGTCTCTTGTTTTTACATCCCTACCAAACATATTGATTTTGTTATTTGAAAGGATGCCTTAATTATATACTCGAGGTTATATAACCATTAGGATTGCTAAGTTTGAATTTTCTTGCAAACTAAAATAATTTCCTAAACATTTACCAAGCATCTAAAAATGTGTGTATCTCATGAGAAAATACTTATCTTTTATATATGTCATATCACAAGCAGGTCTAAAAAAGATTATAATGCACTCGAAGGTCAGAAGATGTGTATTTCATGTGAAAAAAGTCTTATCTTTTAACATACTGGACTTGCAAGCATGTCTAAGAAAAGAATATAAACCAACCAAAGTATAGTTTTTATTTCAATGACATTCTGTAATTGCACTAATAGTAAAAAGAAAAGGCGAGAATGGAACATTCGTAATGTCTGTACTGCTTGAAAGTGTACACTAATAAATGTATCTCCAAATAGTTGTGTTGTTGATTTATGTTTTTACTATTTTTAGCAGGGTCAGCTCTAACATGAAGAACGGTAAGGCTTGTTACTTAGGCCCCCCAAATTTGGGGGCCCCATTTTTTAAAAAGGCAGAATAGGCTAGTAGACCATTGTACTTATTCTGGTTTGACATCCCGGTCCTTCTACTTTACTTATTTTCATCTAGACACTTTAACTTGATCAAAGTTTATATTTTAAACCCCTCTGACCGTGTGGGTATCTCACTTGCTTGACGTGGATGATACATCATATTCTACGTTATTTTTTATATTGTATCAACTAAAAATACTTATTATATACTATTTTCATAAAGAAAAAGAAAATCAATGCCTCCATCTCATCTCCCTTCTCTCAAATTAGGGTTGAAGATCAAAATTAGATGAAAACAGAAGAATATAAGTATTGATAGCAGAAATAGCGACTTTTAAGGGATTGTTTTTCTTTTTTTGAAGGAGAGAGAGGGGGTGGCAGCAGGGAAGAAGAAGTAGGGGAAAAAACGAAAAGGGAGGGGGCGGGGGTGTCTGTAGGGGGGAGTGCGGAAGAAGAAGGAGAAGGAGAAAAAGCGAAAGGGGGTGTCGGGAGGGGGGGGGAATGGGGAAGAGGAAGAAGCGTACACGGAAAAGGGAGAGGGGGTGTTGTGGGGGTGGGGTGGAAAAAGAAGAAAAAACGTACAGAATGTCTATTTGCTTCTTTTTTTATACTTATTTTATTTTCCATTCCTATTTTAATGATTTTTTCTCCTTATTTTAAATATTTCTTCTTCAAAATCATCATATTCATGCTCCTGTCGGCGTGAATTACACACACTTAATCCAGCTCAATTGTCACGATACAATTTCTCCCTCTGTTTGGGTGACGTGATGGCACATAATCTCAGGGATTAGGTAAGCCTATCAATTAATTGAAACAACAATAATATTTAAATAATATCTAACAATAGATATAGAAGTCTCTTTAAAATTTACAACCCCAAAACCGGTAGTACAGGTCATAAGCTCTACAGAGTGTTTACTAGAAAACTACTAAATACAATTGTTCAGAAATAAGGATAAACGGTGTAATACAAAACTAGAAGGTGACTCTGAAGCCTGCGAACACAGCAGCAAGTTTACCTTGAGTCTCCACAGCAATGATCCGCACAACTACTAATTGCACAAAAATATGTAGAAGTGTAGTATGAGTACAGCACAACAGTACCTAGCAAGTATCAAGTCTAACCTCGGTGGAGTAGTGACGAGGAACAATCAATACACCTACTGACTAAATAACCTGAATGAATATAAGTGTAGGAACAACAGAGTACAATATCTATATAAGAACTACACATAATGATAATGACAATATTATGGTAATTGCAGTAAGAAATGAAAACAACAACTAATAGTAGAACACCATAATAATGACACAGTAGAATGAGCGGAACACAATTTGAAATCCGGTGAACACAGATAGAGGAAAGGTAAGTAAAAACTCAACAAACACGACGGTTTTCACACCAGGCTCCAACCAATAACCATTCAAGAGGTATCGAACCACATAATATTCACATTTCATCGGTCCCAATTCTAGAACCCTAAATACTTGGCATCATGTGCCCTCTTTACTAAATTAATATTCAACAATATTAAGGTCCATCCTTTTTGCCGATAAGAGTGAATTAACTACGTGTATGCTTGTACAAGTGTTCTAACATAGTTCATGCCCGCTAGTAAGTATAGAGAAAATGTACATCACGTATGTTTTCCCATAATTTTCAGAGAATAGAACTCACACATGTAAGTGCACGACTACAAAAATATCAACAATAAGAACACCCCCATGCCATCACAAGTCATCTAGAAGTAACCCCTGATACAGACCACCTTGTCTCGCCACATGCGCAACAATAATATAAATACCTGCCTTATTTCGCCACACGTGCATAATAAAATTCCCACCTTGTCTTGCTACATGCACAACCCCCCCCCCCCATATATATATATATATATATATATATATATATATATATATATATATATATATATATATATATATATATATATATATATATATATATATATATACACACACACACACACACACACACACACACACACACACACAGCACGGCAGAAACCTCGTGCAACCCAATAACACCCGCATGGTAGAAACCTCATGCGTCGCAATAACAACAACCACACGGCAGAACCTAGTGCATCTCAACAACAAGTACAACAACAACAATGACAATAAATACAAGAGTACGACAAGTAAATCAACTCAAGAACCTTTGATCACAAGGAAACGGTAGACTAGTTCACAAGGAATAACCATAATAGAGAATACTAGGCGTAATAAGAACATCTCAACAAGGGAGAAAATAATATGTAACAACGATCCCATAATATACGGTTCAACAACAAGAGAGCTAACACGAGTCAAATAATTCCAATTAAGGACATGTCAACTAAGATATGGATATCTAAACTTCTTTTAAGGTTGGGCGATTACGAAGAAGATACAACAAATTCACTTAAGGATAAGCAGCGGAAAGATAAGCATAACCTCAATTAAGACTAAACAATTACATAAGAGATAATAATAATTTCAAATAAAAATAAGCAGTTATGAAAAGATAACATGATAATAGAAGAGGTAAAAATCTTCAGTTAAGTCAAATAAGAGTCAAATAAGCAATGATAGTGGATCATGAAGCAATTAATTCCAACTAAAATAGGTAGGGGTGAAACTAGTAATTAAGGAACTTAATCATAACAAAAACAACTTCATACTCAGTGAATATAAGGACCTAAGAACTCAAAAGGCCAACTTTTCACAAATAAGCCCGCACATGTACTTGTCACCTCACGTACACGGACTACAATTAGCATAAAAGACTCAAATCCAAAGGGGTAGTTCCCCCCACACAAGGTTAGGCAAGATACTTATCTCAAAAAAGACAGATCGATACTCTAAAATGAACTCCTCGGGTGAAATGACCTTTGGACGACTCAAATCTAGCCAAAATAACTTCAAAGCATAAATAAAACTCATTAGAAACTATTCCGGATCATAAAGTCTTAATCTTTATCAATATCTAAAAATCGACCCAAAAGTCGACCCCTGGGCCCGCACCTCGGAACCCAACAAATTTTACAAAACCCGAACACTCATTCCGATACGATTTCAACCAAACAAAAATTATCAAATTCCGATACCAATTCACCCCTCAAATCATAATGTTTCATTTTGAAAGTTTTTTTTTTTTTTCAAAAATCCCTATTTTCCTCAACTCAAAACACAAATTAAATGATAAAAATAAAGATAAAATCATGAAATATAATAAATTCTAGGTGAAGAACACTTACCCAATCGATTTTCTTGAAAACCCCACTAAGAATCGCTCAAAACTGAGCTTTACAAGTTAAGATATGATAAAAATGGCCTAACCGTCGATTTAGAAGATATATTCTGTTGCCCATGTGTCTTTGCATCGCGAATGCGAAATAACAATCGCGTTCGTGAAGAAGAAAAATAAAAGCTGCCTAGAAGACCCTTCGAGAACGCGAGTAAAGGGACGCAGAACGCGATGAACAAGGGATAGGAACTTATGTGAACGCGTAAGGGACATGCAAACGCGAAGAGGAAAATGATCACCAGTGCCCAGGGCCTGGATTGCACTATGCGAATGCGAGAAGGAGAATGCGAACGCGAAGAAGGAAGTGGCAGAACTTCCCAAACGCGAGAGGATGATTATGAATGTGAAGAGGAAATATTTCACCCTCCAAAAAACACTACGCGAACGCGAAGGCAAGGACGTGAACGCGATGAAGTAAACTAGATGATAGAATACAACAGTCCAAAAATAATATGAAATGGCTCGTACCCAATCCGATACTCACCCGAGGCCACCAAAACCCCGTCTAAATATACCAACAAATTCCATAACATAACATGGACTCGCTAGAGGTCTCAAATCACATCAAACAACGTCGAAACTACGAATCGCACCAAGAATCGAACTTATGAACTTTCAAATCTTCCAACTTCTAAAACTCGCGCTGAAACCTATTAAATCAATCCAGAATGTCGCCAAATTTTGAATACAAGTCCCAAATGATAGAATGTCGCCTAACCCTCGATTTGGAAGATATATTCTGTTGCCCGGGTGTTTATGCATCACGAACACGGAAGAACAATCGCGTTCACGAAGAAGAAAATAAAAGCTGCTCAGAAGACCCTTCGCGAACGCGAGCAAAGGGACGTGAATGCGATGAACAAGGGACAGGAACTTACGCGAACGCGTAAGGGACACGCGAACGCGAAGAGGAAAATGATCACTATTAACCAGGGCCTGGTTTGCACTACGCGAACGCGAGATGGAGAACGCGAACGCGAAGAAGGAAGTGGAAGAAATTCGCGAACATGAGAGGATGATTACGAATGTGAAGAGGAAATATTTCACCCTCCAAAATAACACTACGCGAACGCGATGAAGGAAACTAGATGATAGAATACAACAGTCCAAAAATAGAAGGAAATGGCTCGTACCCAATCCGATACTCACCCGAGGCCACCAAAACCCCGTCTAAATATACCAACAAATTCCATAACATAACATGGACTCGCTAGAGGTCTCAAATCACATCAAACAACGTCGAAACTACGAATCGCACCAAGAATCGAACTTATGAACTTTCAAATCTTCCAACTTCTAAAACTCGCATTGAAACCTATTAAATCAACCCGAAATGTTGCCAAATTTTGCAGACAAGTCCCAAATGACATAATGAAGTTGTTACAACTCTGGAAATCGCATTCCGACCCCGATATCACAAAAGTCAACTATTGGTCAAACTTCTCCATCTTTCAAACTTCAACTTTTCCAACTTTCGCCGGATTACTTCAAATTACCCCGCGGGCCTCCAAATTCAGGCGCACGCCTAAGTCCAAAATCCCCATACGAAGCTGTTGAAATCATCCAAAACTCATTCCGGAACCGTTTACATAAAAGTCAAATTCCAGTCAACTCTTACCGCTTAAACTTCCAAAACGAGAATCCCTCTTCCAATTAGACTCTGAATCATCCAGTAACTGAACTTGACCATGCCTGCAAGTCGTAACACATAATACAAAGTTGTTCAAGACCTTATGTCGTTGAACGGAACTTAAATTCTCAAAATGACCGGCTAAGTCGTTACATCCTCCCCCTATTAAACAAACGTTCGTCCTCGAGCGTGCCAAGATTCGCCTCGAAGTCATCAAATCATTGAATGCACACTTCCAACATACACCTGCAGGTGACCCCACGTCACCCCAATCCCCATAAACCTAATGACACCATCTCAACTGTAATTTATCCCTTCCATTAATACCAAAAAGACTTAGATTCGAAATTCTCACCTTCCGTTCACCTCCAAAAGATTTGATTCTCACATTCACCCCCGGTATCAGTCTTAACCAGCTGCAACAACTTATGCCTACACCCACAAGGTATCACCTGTCACGCCTCCTTTTTCCGTCCCCGCGAGGGGGGGAAGGAGTTTTTCCAATTAAAGGACAATCGAAATGGGATTTGTTTGTTTATTTTAGAGTCACCACTTGGGAGATTTAGGGTGTCCCAAGTCACCATTTTAATCCCGAATCGAGGAAAAGAATGACTCTGTATTACAGTCCGCGAACCAGAAATCCGGATAAGGAATTCTGTTAACTCGGGAGAAGGTATTAGGCATTCCCGAGTTCTGTGGTTCTAGCACGGTCGCTCAACTGTCATATTCGGCTTGTTTATATGATTTTATACAATTATGAGCTAATGTGCAAGTTTTAACTTTTAACCGCTTTCGTCATTATTATTATATATATTTTCAAGAATTGCAACATCATGGAAATACATCTCCAACCACGTCACATCAATGCACCCGTGGTTGTTGGCACATTTCAACTCTGTTGCGATTTGGATTTGGGTCACATAAATGTGCACCCGAGTTTTAAGAAAATTAAATTATTAAAAGGCGTGCCTAAAGCGACTAGCGTATCATTTACTTTGGGTAGGGCCGTGAAATTTTGCTAAACGGTCCATCCCGCAGTCTAAGCAATTTTTAAAGCAAATATTTACCGAGGGCCCCGCAATTTTGTATTTTTATTCGGTGAGGCTCATCTAATTCTTATTTTTTAAAGGAATTTGCAACGTCATGGACATGCATCTCGGACCACGTCACAATCAATGTACCCGTGATTAGAGATACATTTCGACTCCGTTTAGATTTGGATTTGGGTCACATAAATGTGCACCCGAGTTTAAGAATGTAATTTAATTAAATCGCGTCTAAAGAGTCTAACGCGTTATTTTCTTTGGGGAAGGCAGTGAAATTCACTAAACAGTCCATCCCGAATTCTAAGTATTTATTATGACCAATTATTGAGGGCCCCGCAATTTGCATTTTTATTTGGCGAGGCTCGTCTCATTTTTTTTTTAAAAGGATAATCTTAGAATGACTACATTTTTTTATTTTTCGTTTTTCTCTAAAATAAACGAAGAAAATGTCCTACTTTATTTACATACTTTCGAGTTATTATAGTTAAGTTTCGAAAGTGAGTCGTTTAAAGAGTTTACATGGGCAGCGCATAGAATGTTCTACATACAGACAATAAAAGAAAGAAAAGGCTACATTAAACTACAACTTCAAATCTTTCTCATTTTTGCATTCATGTTTCGAGTAGCTTACAAGATGAACCAGTGTATTGTTTGTGTACCTAGTATTGTCAATACAAGAAGAAGAAGGTCAGCAAAGTAGTATGTAACACAGCAACATACAACAGCCGAAATCCCAACACAGTAGCTTCAACACCTCAGTCCAGAAATCCCAGCAACACGGAGAAAACTAGTAAAAATGGAGAAGACAAATAGTGCGGAAATCTCTCTTTGTTTTTTTCTTTCTAGATTTGAACTCTCTATGCTGTTCTTCCGCTCTCAATATTTCAGAAAATTTGGTTCTATCTTTTTTACTCTCTCCAAAATGAATTCTGTCCCTGTATAATCTAAGTATCCAGAGTGTATATCGAGGGTATATTGCTCTCTCCGCCCCCTCTTTTTTTCTTCTATCTATCTAGTTTTTCCTCTTTTTTTAACTCTCTTCTTCCTAAATTTTCTCTTCTATTTACAGCAAAATTTTCGAAATTTTCAGATTTATTTTTTTATTTTTTTAATTAAAAGAAATCCCACTTACAAATTGCTTTTATTTTTTTAGAAAAAGAAATCCCACCTTTATTTGCTTTTATCTTTAAAATTCCAACTTTAATTACTTTATCTTATTTAAAATCCCACTTTTTATTTTTTTAAAAGAGAATCTCACTTTATTTAACTTTTCTTTAAAAAAACAAAACCACTATCTTTTCTTTTTCTTTCAAAAATGCTACTTTCAATTACTTTAAATTTTTTAAATTTTTAGATACCTTTATATTTATTTTTTAATTCCAACCTTCTTTTACTTTTTATTTTTTTAAAAATTTCCCCAAAACTTTTTATTTTTTTAAATTTTCTACATTCTTTTACTTTTTTTTAAAAGAGAATTCCACCTATTTTTACTTTTATATATATTTTTTTTATTCAATACTTCCCTTTTTCTTATTTTTTTAAATCATTCCCGAAATTATTACTTTTGTTTTAAAAAAAATATTTTCGGATTTTTTTTATATAAAAAAACAAAAAATAATAATAATAAAAATATTAATAGTGATAATTCAGCTTTTAATTTTTTTGGTATTTTTATCCTATAATAAAAAGTGTAATAAAGCTAAAATAATAGTAGGTTAAAACCCCCTAAAATATTTACATAAAAGAAGTGATAAAAAACATTAAATGTTGTCAAAATTAGGTGTTCACAACTGTCCCTCTTTGCTCGAAAACACGAAGAGCTTTCGGGCAAAGATAAAGTGAACAATGCGACTAATTTTTAATCATATCGTTATTCAAAATAGGAAGAAAATAAAAAAGGAAAGGCGCAACCGAGTCCTGGTTTTGGACAGCCTACATATCCCTGGTTATAAGGGAATCAGGTCGCGTGTAGTTCAGAAAGTTTTGGTAGCTGGGACTACCATGGGATTGCGATGTTACTGTTACTGCTGTTGCGTGCTGTTACCACTACTTTTCGATCTCCTTATTACACCATTGCTAGAAAGAAAACAAGAAGTTATACTAAGCTATGATCTATGAATTACAAAGATTTATTCTCGAGCTTGGTCATGTGATTGTTGCTGCCTTGTTGCTTTGTGTTTCCTCTGATATTTCTTTACTTCTAGCTCGACTTGTGGTCTTCCTTCTGATTTCTGCTGGGGATTTTTGTTGTAACCCTCTGCTTTACTGACTTCAAACTTCAATGTATTCTCCTGTTCTGCAAGTGGGCTCCTGACTCCACCTTGACTTTTGAAAGATGACACAACCTCCAATTCTCCAGGTGGGCTCCTGACTTCTTCAACAATCTTGGAATTTAACGCCCTCCGTTCTCCAGGCGGGCTCCTGACTTTCATCAGCAACTTTGAAAATAAAATGCATTTGGTAATGATTTATGAAAATATATATTTTGGCAATGTTTATACAAGTAGGACCACTCGGGTCGAAATAAATTAAATGTCCTTTTGAGGAAGGATTAAATTCAATATCCTATTCGAGGGCGGATAGACCCATCATATCCTGTTCGAGGGCGGACAGACCCATCATATCCTGTTCGAGGGCGGACAGATCCATCATATCCTATTCGAGGGCGGACAGATCCATCATATCCTATTCGATGACGGACAAACCCATCATATCCTTTTCGAGGGCGGATGAACCCAAAATATCCTATTCGAGGGCGGACGAACCCAAAATATCTTATTCGAGGGCGGATGAACCCAAAATATCCTATTCGAGGGCGGATGAACCCAAAAATATCCTATTCGATGGCGGATGAACCCAAAATATCCTATTCGAGGGCGGATGAACCCAAAAATATCCTATTCGAGGGCAGATGAACCTAAAATATCCTATTCGAGGGCGGATAGACCCATTGTATCCTATTCGAGGGCGGATGAACCCAAAATATCCTATTCGATGGCGGATGAACCCAAAATATCCTATTCGAGGGCGGATGAACCCAAAATATCCTATTCGAGGGCGGATGAACCCAAAAATATCCTATTCGAGGGCGGATGGACCCAAAAATATCCTATTCGAGGGCGGATAGACCCAAAAATATCCTATTCGAGGGCGGATAGACCCATCTTCAAAACTTGAAATTTAAAGAGTGAACTGTATACCTCTATTATACGGGCGGGCTCCCGACTTCAAAACTTGAAATTGTCTTACCTCCGGCTGTTTTTCTTAAAATCGTGTTGTCTTGCTATCTCTTAAAACTTGAATTGATTTCCTCGTTCCTCTGAGAAAATTTTCGACAATGGCAGAAAATTTTGTACCCCAGTTTTGGTGCTTTTCCTTGTGGCATGTTTTTTCGCCATTAATAAGATTTCCTTTTCCTGCTTCAAATCAAAGAAAATTTGTTAGTTTTAAAACATGGTGAGTGGTCGTGCCACTCCTGCTGGGGATGGTTTTTCCCTTTCTCCCTTCCCCGCTCTGTGTTTCATTACGCTATCAAAACTTGTTGGGGATTATTTTGCTGGGGATGAATTTTCCTTTTCTTCCTTCCCCACTCTGTGTTGTCCGACCCTCTTGGAACTTGGTCAAAAATCTGTCGGGGATGCTCCTACATCTCGATGATCTGCTGGGGGCCCTCTTGGAATTAGGTCCACAATTTTCTCAACTGTTGTTTTCCTGTTTTTCTCCAACTTCCCTTGGAAATTTGGTCCTCTTGGGATCTAGACCCATTCATCATTTGGTCTTTGCGACCAACTTCTTTTCACTTTATAGCCTTATCTTTGGCCTATCCTATTCGTATTTTGCTTTGCATCATTTTGGCAACTGGTAGTAAGCTCTGAATATCCTTTTCAAAAACAAACTGCTGGGGAGGTAAAATCTTTAAACCAAGAAATGAAAAAGTGATGATCTCAAAAATAGAAAAAGAAGAAGTCTTTCTGAACAAATACTGGGGAAAAGGAAAGAAAAGAACTTATCTGAATGATATAACCGATCCCAACGATCATGTCGCGCATTCTGGATTAATCAACCCAGTCTATTTATATCAATCAACCCTTCGGACGGCCTCATATTGTTGGGGATAAACAGGCACTCAACTCTTTGCCAAATGTGGATCTTTCCTGCCAATCTTGTCTTGTCGCCTCATAGTGCCCTTCGAGGGGTTTTCACTAATAAGACTCTCTCATTTCTCTCAACTCCCGTCGCCTTATGGTGCATGTGAAGGTTTTTACCGATAAGACTCTCTCATTTTATTTTATTTTTCAGCTGGGGATTGGAGTGCTGCCGATATGACTCTCTCTGTTGGGGATTCTTTCGGCTATCAATTCATTTCCAGCTTATGATCTTCTTCTTTGCTGGGGATCAGAGTGTTATTCCCGACTTCCATTTGCATTGACTTAGCACTTCTCAGATACTGATCGGGAGGTCTTTTTTGGACATCAATAGGGGTTTTTGTGTATGGCTGAAAGGAGAAGGGGGTATCAAAATTTCAAAAATAATTTTTAGGGGTAAAATAGTACAACTCTTGGAATCAAAATTTCTTGCCAAAATTACAAGCGCCAACTTCTGCCCCAGTTTTTCTTGCTTGGGGATTTTTATTTTGTCACACTATGTTACCTTATGCACACTATGTTACACTATGACCGAGCCGTGAGGTGCCTACGTATCCTTCTTTGAGGAATCAGGTCAAACGTAGTTCCCAATTCCCTTTTTTTTTTACTTTTCTTTTGTCTTTATTATCATTATTTTTTTCTTCTCTTTTTCATTCACTTTCATTACTGATTCCAAAAAGAGGGGTATGAAAGAATAAATAAGGCTCAAAAGGGGAAGCAACGGTTAAAGAGTTTGGATAGAAGAAAGAATTGTCTCCGCCATTTCATTCTCCAATAAATGTTAAGTACAAACAAATAACAATTACAATTACAAGAAATCATACATAATATCTCTTAACTGCGTCAGAATTGATAGTCATGTCGACGCATTTCCCTTTGATATCTGTTAAACATAAAGCGTCATTGGGCTTGATCTGTTCAGATTGCGATAATCAACACACACCTAGATTTTTCCTCTTTTTTTTTTATTGTAGCACCACATTAGCCAACCAATTAGGATATCGAGCGACCCGAATAACCTTAGTATTCAGCTGTTTGGTTACTTCTTCCTTAATCTTCACACTCATGTCGGTTTTGAACTTCCTCAATTTTGCTTGACGGGAGGAAATGTCGGGTTAGTGGGCAATTTGTGAACCACTAGATTGGTGCTTAAACCCGGCATGTCGTCGTATGACCATGCAAAACGTTTTTGAATTCAATAAGTGCTTTGATTAGTTCTTCCCTGATGTTTTGTTCAATGTGGACGCTTATCTTAGCTTCCCTGATATCATCCGCATCCCCTAGATTGACGGCTTCCATGTCATTTGAGTTGGGCTTTTTTTTTTTCAAATTGGCTCAACTCTCTGTTAATTTCTTTGAAGGCTTCATCCTCATCGTATTCCGACTTATCATCACAATCTTGTACTATAAGTTCGAAATCAGATTGATTTTTTTAGACTAGGTTGAATATCCGTCGTGCATGCCATGTCATTAGAACCAGTATAAAGAGAACTGTTCAAAAGAGAAAAAGAAGAAGAAAAATTAAAACAAAATAAGGAATGAAGAAAAAAAAACTTTCACTTTATTAAAATACTAGATAGCAAGGTTTCACACTTTGGCGAGCACAAAAAGATATCTGGATTATAACCCTGGAATAATCCAGACAACAAGAAAGAAAATCAGAGCCCACTACCAAGACTCCCTTCGTATAGGAAGAGGAGTAGCCATTAAATTGTTGATTTTTGCTTTCAGCCCCACAAACTGTACATTTGCCCCACTGGACCCTTTTCCCAACACCATAACTGGCTTGTCATCTACCTTTTCCAACTATACCACCGCTTTTCCACTGGTCGACTTTTCTTTTAAACCGGCACGGATCATCATCACTATTTGTGAGGGTTTCTTTAGCTCCCTTCCTTCGTGCACTAGCTCGATCATGTGGGTTTCATGGTGTGCCGACAACGGGTTCTGATTGATGTTGGGTACCTCTGGTGTCTGAACCTCAATCTTATTAGTGTCAATAAGATTTTGCACTACATGTTTTAACTTCCAACACTTCTCAGTATCATGTCTGGGAGCCCCCGAACAATACTCACAACTTACCGAGTGGTCCATATTTTTGGGAAGGGGATTTGGCAATCTGGGCTCAACAGGACTCAACAAGCCTAACTGCCTTAATTTGTGGAACAAGGCAGTATAGGTTTCTCCCAACTCAGTGAATGTTCTCTGTATTCATTCATTTCTAAAAGCCTGATTTCCCCAAAAACATGCCCCTAAAGAGTTCCTGTAGGCCCTTGGCGGCGGATAGGTGTTTTGTGTAGGTGGGTATGTGTTTTGGGGAGCCGGTGCGCGCCATTGTGGGCGAGCCGGAGGCTGAGCGTATGTCTGGGCATGGTGTATGGAGAAGTGTGGTTCTTGTGGCGGGTAGGAAGGTTATGGAGGATAATTTGGAGTGCGAGGGTAGTTTGGGTGATGAGATCTGGGTTGGTATCGAGGGGAAGGACCTCTCGATCTGGACCAGTTGCCGCCTCTATTGTCGCGAACTCTTCTCTCTTTTTCTTTCCAAGCGCACCTCCCGTGCCACTCTGAATGGCCTGAGTCGTTGCCTTGATTGCCGAGTAACTCAGGATTTTATTGGACTTAAGTCCCTCTTCTATCATAACTCCCATTTTCACTACTTTATTGAAGGATTTGCCAACTAACGTCACCAAGTGACCAAAGTACGTTGGCTCTAGAGTTTGCAGAAAATAGTCCACCATTTCATTTTCCCTCGTGGGAGGATCAACTCTGGCTGCCTGTTCTCTCCACCGGAACCCAAATTCCTGGAAGCTCTCCCCGGGCTTCTTCTCAAACTTTAGCAATGTGAGACGGTCAGAGACTATCTCAAGGTTGTACTGGAAGTGTCCTACAAAAGCTTGTGCTAGATCGTCCCAGGTGTACCACCTGCTCGGATCTTGTCTTGTATACCATTCTAGTGCTGACCCACTTAGGCTTTGGCCAAAGTAAGCTATCAGCAGCTCGTCTTTGCCACCAGCTCCCCTCATCTTGCTACAAAAACCCCGTAGATGTGCCACAGGATCGCCATGCCCTTTGTATAAATCGAACTTGGGCATCTTGAACCCTGCCGGTAATTGCACGTCAGGGAAAGGGCATAGATCCTTGTAGGCCACGCTGACCTGGTGGCCTAACCCGTGCATGTTCCTGAAGGATTGCTCTAGACTTTTGACCTTTCGAATAACCTCCACATGTTCTGTGTTCTTAACCGGTTTCTCAGCTTCCTCTGGGATCCCAAATTGGGATGTATATGTGTATGGCTCAGGAGCTTTAAAAGTGGGTTCAGGAGGAAAATATTGGGTGTTGTGAATTTGGAACAGTGGTTCACTAGACGATCTTTGTAATGTGGTTGGGGGAGGTGCCACAAAGACATGAACATTTGGTAGTGGAGGGTTCTGATTGGGTGGCGGAGCTTGGGGATCATAAACATCTCTCCCCTGATAGTAGTGGTGGCTTGGGAAGCTTGTTGAAGGGCCGGGGGAAGGGTATTCTGGCGTGTGTCCCGGTGGGGGAGTAGGAGTGACGAGTGGTTCGGGCCCCTTTTGCACCTTAGCCATGGCTAGCTACATTTCATTCATTTCCAATCTCATTTTTTCTATATTGGCCATCGCCTACTTCAGCTTCTGATTGGCTGTCTTTTCCGACTCAACGCTGTTGTCTGACCCAGTCATGCTTTCTGGTATAGGACCTTTCGATCTTGTTTGATAATGGTATGGTGCCAGTACGCTCTAACAAACTAACTGGCATTGATTGGAAAAACAACAAACTTGTCAGTGTTAGAGTCTTAAAAGATATTGTAATTGCACGTTGGGGGATGCAATGTTCTTAGGCAGTAAACCATTTCTAAAATGCTTTTGCTCTGACCGCATGCATCATTCCGGCTTATTTTATTTGTGCCTCTTTCGAGTGTTTCAGGGACCTCTCTTTTCTTCTTCTCTCTTTTTTTCTCTTTTCCTCTCTCTCTCTCTTTTCTTTTCTTTTATTCACTTTTTTTTAGCGGTGGTCGAACCTTATGTAGATTGCCTACGTATCATGTCTCCGCATGAATCAGACCTTGCGTAGTTCGGACCAATAAAAGATAAATAATAATAAAATATTTTATTTTTATTTTTATTTTTTTCCAATTTTCATAATAAAACAAACTTGATTATAAAAGTTTAAAAACTGACCATACTAACAGACTTTGACAAAAGACAACAAACGGACTCGAAAATCAAATAACTCGTATACTCTAATCAAAGAATTACAAACTCAAAAACAAACAGCCAGATTCCTTCCCCTATATGCCAATTTTAACCAAATGGTTGTTTTTCAGACGTGGCCCCTTCTCAATTTCACATGAATTTTAAGGCCGGGAAGGACTATTTTACGACATTTCACAAACTTGTCCGTTCTTTTACGAAAATAGCCCTTCGACAACTAAAAGATACTCTAAGGCTATATCGGCAAGAACGGTTTAAGACATCACCGAAGCCGGGCCGACTTATTTTAACTAAAAACCAAACGGTATTCACTTGACCACTGACTATTTTCTTGTTTTTCAAATAATAAAAGACCTGGTTTTGCAAACACGACCTTTCAGCACTTCGGAGACGAAGATTTTAAGGTTGTGCGGGATAACTGGTCGCAACCCAAAAGAATGACCAAAGATGGTCGTTTACGCCAAATCAGCCTTCCGGCGTCCCTTTCGAGAACATTCGGCTATTTTTGACAAAACGGCGTGACCCAACTTATTTATGACTCTTTTCTTGTTTTTTTTTTCAAATTAGAATAAAAGACTCGGTATTGCAAACATGGCCTTTCAGCGCCTCTAGGACGAAGATTTTAAGGCTGCGAGGGTCAAAAATCAAAACATAACCAAAGGTGGTTGTTTATGCAAAATTAGCCTTCCGGCGTCCCGTTTGGGAACATTTGGCTATATTTGACCTGAGCGGCATTACCCGACTTATTTATGACAAAGATTTGACATTTTTTGGCTATTTTTGCAAAGGAGAGGTTGGACATTACCCAACTTATTTATGACAAAAGTTTTGACATGTTTTTCAAAATAGGAAACCCGATATAGCCAACATGGCCTTTCAATGCCTCGGGGACGTAAATTTTAAGGCTGTGTCGGTCAATCGGTCAAAATCTAAAAAAAAATGACCGAAAGGTGGTTGTTTATGCAAAGTCAGCCTTCTGGCGTCCCTTTCGGAAACATTCGGCTACGTTTTGACAAAACATCGTCACCCTACATATTTATGACCTTTTCTTGTTTTTCAAAATAGAACACTCAATATTGCAAACACGGCCTTTCAGCGCCTTGGGGACGAAGATTTTTAAGGCTGTGTGGGTCAACTGGACAAAATCTAAAAAAATGACCCAAAGGTGGCTGTTTATGCAAAGTCAGCCTTCCGGCGTCCCTTTCGGGAACATTCGGCTATGTTTTGACAAAACAGCGTCACCCGACTTCTTTATGATGAAATTAAAATTTGACATATATTTTTTTTAGAGCTATTTTTGCAAAATTGGCGGTTGGACCCGACGAGGGTTGCCTACGTATCTCACGCCCTGTGAGAATCAAACCGGCGTAGTTCGCCAAATAAACTAACTGATTTTGAAAACAAACATATTTTCCCCCTTTTTTTAGCGAAAGAAACTATTTTTTCTTTTCGTTTTTTTTTTGAAAACAAAGCAAACTAATAAAGGACTTTTTCCTACACACTTTCTGCGTTTTTGGGTAAACAAATAATTTTAAAAGTAAAATATATTTTATTTTATTTTTTTTAAAAAAAAAAAATTCGGCAGAGTTCCAACAGTACTGGGACACTGGGTTTTCTAAAATAATCAATTAACTCCCTAACTGTTATTTCTCTCTTTTTCTCTTTTTTTTTTCAATTTTCCAACGTTCCCGAGATTCAAAAACCGGTCAACATGCGGGTTCGGAATAAATGCACAGCACAAATAGGATGCAGCAGAATGGTCTTTTTATTTCAGGTTGCTAGTCCTAGACGGACCCAACCCCTGTGTTGAGTCCCCTAAGTCAAATGCAACATGATGCAAATAATCGTTCCTACTAGGGATCCGGCATGAAGTCATGTTATTCTATGTTCAAAACCTGAGTCGGTGTTCTAGACTATGTACCCGAGCGGACAACTCAAGTCGAGGAGGGGGCAACTTACTGGGAACCAAAAGGCCATCCGACTTCGTAACTTGTCCGAGCCTCTTTTTTATTTCAGGGTATGACACTAACAGAATAGGGAGTCTCAACCAGTAAGCACATCCCCCGAGGTGAAGAGAGAAGGGTTCGACACAGTTTATATATACAGTCAAATAATATCAAAGTGGTAAAAGCAGCATTTAGCACATTAGGCTCAAACATGTAAAAATCAGATAAAGCCAAATATAACAATTTATCTAAGCTCGAATTTCTAACCCTGAACCAATGGTTCTGGGTTACTCATTCCCCAGCAGAGTCGTCAGAGCTGTCACACCTCCTTTTTCCGTCCCCGCGAGGGGGGAAGGAGTTTTTCCAATTAAAGGACAATCGAAACGGGATTTGTTTGTTTATTTCAGAGTCGCCACTTGGGAGATTTAGGGTGTCCCAAGTCACCATTTTAATCCCGAATCGAGGAAAAGAATGGCTCTGTATTACAGTCCGCGAACAAGAAATCCGGATAAGGAATTCTATTAACTCGGGAGAAGGTATTAGGCATTCCCGAGTTCCGTGGTTCTAGCACGGTCGCTCAACTGTCATATTCGGCTTGTTTATCTGATTTTATACAATTATGAGCTCATGTGCAAGTTTTAACTTTTAACCGCTTTCGTCATTATTATTATATATTTTTTCAAGAATTGCAACATCATGGAAATACATCTCCAACCACGTCACATCAATGCACCCGTGGTTGTTGGCACATTTCAACTCTGTTGAGATTTGGATTTGGGTCACATAAATGTGCACCCGAGTTTTAAGAAAATTAAATTATTAAAAGGTGTGCCTAAAGCGACTAGCGTATCATTTACTTTGGGTAGGGCCGTGAAATTTTGCTAAACGATCCATCCCGCAGTCTAAACAATTTTTAAAGCAAATATTTACCGAGGGCCCCGCAATTTTGTATTTTTATTCGGTGAGGCTCATCTCATTCTTATTTTTTAAAGGAATTTGCAACGTCATGGACATGCATCTCGGACCACGTCACAATCAATGTACCCGTGATTAGAGACACATTTCGACTCCGTTGAGATTTGGATTTGGGTCACATAATGTGCAGCCGAGTTTAAGAATGTAATTTAATTAAATCGCGTCTAAAGAGTCTAACGCGTTATTATCTTTGGGGAAGACAGTGAAATTCACTAAACAGTCCATCCCGAATTCTAAGTATTTATTATGACCAATTATTGAGGGCCCCGCAATTTGCATTTTTATTTGGCGAGGCTCGTCTCATTATTATTTTTTTTAAAAAGGATAATCTTAGAATGACTACATTTTTTTATTTTTTCGTTTTTCTCTAAAATAAATGAAGAAAATGTCCTACTTTATTTACATACTTTCAAGTTATTATAGTTAAGTTTCGAAAGTGAGTCGTTTAAAGAGTTTACATGGGCAGCGCATAGAATGTTCTACACACAGACAATAAAAGAAAGAAAAGGCTACATTAAACTACAACTTCAAATCTTTCTCATTTTTGCATTCATGTTTCGAGTAGCTTACAAGATGAACCAGTGTATCGTTTGTGTACCTGGTATTGTCAATACAAGAAGAAGAAGGTCAGCAAAGTAGTATGTAACACAGCAACATACAACAGCAGAAAGCCCAACACAGTAGCTTCAACACCTCAGTCCAGAAATCCCAGCAACACGGAGAAAACTAGTAAAAATGGAGAAGACAAATAGTGCGGAAATCTCTCTTTATTTTTTTCTTTCTAGATTGAACTCTCTATGATGTTCTTCCGCTCTCAATATTTCAGAAAATTTGGTTCTATCTTTTTTACTCTCTCCAAAATGAATTCTGTCCCTGTATATTCTGAGTATCCAGAGTGTATATCGAGGGTATATTGCTCTCTCCGCCCCCTCTTTTTTTCTTCTCTCTATCTAGTTTTTCCTCTTTTTTCAACTCTCTTCTTCCTAAATTTTCTCTTCTATTTATAGCAAAATTTTCGAAATTTTCAGATTTATTTTTTTATTTTTTTATTTTTTTAATTAAAAGAAATCCCACTTACAAATTGCTTTTATTTTTTTAGAAAAAGAAATCCCACCTTTATTTACTTTTATTTTTAAAATTCCAACTTTAATTACTTTATCTTATTTAAAATCCCATTTTTTATTTTTTTAAAAGAGAATCTCACTTTATTTAACTTTTCTTTAAAAAACAAACCACTATCTTTTCTTTTTCTTTTAAAAATGCTACTTTCAATTACTTTAAATTTTTTAAATTTTCAGATACCTTTATATTTATTTTTTAATTCCAACCTTCTTTTACTTTTTAATTTTTTAAAAATTTCCACAAAACTTTTTATTTTTTTAAATTTTCTACATTCTTTTACTTTTTTTTTAAAAGAGAATTCCACCTATTTTTACTTTTATATATATATTTTTTTATTCAATACTTCCCTTTTTCTTATTTTTTTAAATCATTCCCGAAATTATTATTTTTGTTTTAAAAAAAATATTTTCGGATTTTTTTTATATAAAAAAAACAAAAAATAATAATAAAAATATTAATAGTGATAATTCAGCTTTTAATTTTTTTGGTATTTGTATCCTATAATAAAAAGTTTAATAAAGCTAAAATAATAGTAGGTTAAAACCCCCTAAAATATTTACATAAAAGAAGTGATAAAAAAAATTACATGTTGTCAAAAATTAGGTGTTCACATCACCAACAATGCGAGACACCACACATAGGCCAATAATAATAATTCTAATCACAGTAGCTGCCCGAAATCAAATCCTGTACCGGTAATTAGCCTTATATCCGTTAGAACTCTAGTTCAAACCTTCACAACATTGACAGTGATGCAGGGAACACGAATACCTCATGATTATACACTCGAATCAACAAGTCATTATTAACACCACCGGGCAACACACCCCGCAAGCTAAAACTCAAGAAATGCAGAACGAAAATGACTGAATATGTAAAGAGAAACACATAAGAGAACTATCAAACAAGTACGACAAGAACAACTCTCTATTAGTACTATCCTACGAAACAATATAACAAGGAAGAATCAAAGTATATGAATAAATCACAAGGATCTCATCCTGATATAACTTCCACCGCGGTACACAACCCAATTTAAACACATCAAATCACATGAAATTGCGAGGGTCCCACCCTTAACTCTGAATCACAAGTAGAATATACATCAAACCAATTGAAACCTTCCACTAGATAAATTTTGTTAATAAAATTACAACACATACTGGCTCCCACACCGGTGGAGCATCTAAATCACAACTCATAACCAAAATACTCGAGAATCACATCAAACCTACCATAATGGACAACAAGAATTCACTATTAGTCTTGTAACTCTTAATAATGAATAGAAACAAACAATAGACACAGGCTATCACTCATAGAATCTTCCAACAGGGTCAAACATATAAGTAAAATACTAAGTCATGAACTCACCCATAGGTGGAGCAACAAATAAGGAAACTCACCCCGATAAGCAGAACTGAAACAAAATACGGATGGTGCTCCTCTATAACAAACCGAAAGCAAACATGTATGACATCACTGGTGCATTGTCCTCAAGCCTACTATATGAAACACATCAACGGGTCGGGCCTGTCCCTCCTGGCGCCTTCTATTTGCCTGAATACCCCACTGTGGCACATTTACCCGGAGTCTGGGACAATCTCTTACCATGTGGCTGGTATCTCCACACTCAAAGCAACCTCTCTACTGACATGTTTGTGGGAATTGCACGGTACAGGTACTCTAAGACCCATGAGCACCTGAAATATCGTGCGAAGCCTGAAGTGCAAACTGAACTAGATGACCCACAAAACCTCTACTATGTCGTACCCTGCCTCCAAAAATAAGGACCAACAAATCTCTTTGGTCTACGAGGCCTTCTAGCCTCCCTATACTCCCTCTCCCGACCTCGTCTGCCCTCTCTTTCCTGGCCTCACCTGTCCGCTCTATCTTGGCCCCGTCTGTCCTATCTCTCTTGGTCCTACATACCCTCTATCAGCTGAGCGATCCCTACCGCCTACTGAAACAAAACATCTGACTCCAACTCCCTAGCCATGCTGAACCGAATATCATGTCTGAGCCCCTCAATGAATGTACGGACACACTCTCTAAATGTAGCGACCAAAGAAAGTGCATGTCTAGCCAAATCATTGAATCTAATAGCATACTCTAATACTGACATAGTGCCATGGCGCAACTGCTCAAACTCCACGCGTCATGCATCTCGAAGGGATTGAGTACAAATTCTCTCAGGAATATCTCTGAAAACTGAACCCATGTAAGTGAAGCTACATCGGCTGGGTTACCCAACTCATATGCACGCCACCACTAATAAGCCGCTCCCTTAAGCTGGAACGTAGTAAAAGTAACCCCACTCGTCTCCAAAATACCCATAGTGCGGAGAATGCGATGGCACTCATCTAGGAAACCATGTGCACCCTCTAAAGCCAAACCACTAAAAGTATGAGGGTCATATTTCTTGAACCTTGCATGTCTAAGCTGCTCTTCCTCAAAGGTTGTTGCGCTGACCATGAGATGAACTGGAACCCCAAGCTGGGTTGCCATGACACCTGGAACCTGACCAATATGAACTCGCTACTCTGGAGTGTGGGCGATGGGAGTCTGAGTTCCTCCCCCGGTCTGTGAAGTATCTGGTGCAACCGAAATCAACCCCGCCTGAACCGATGTACCAAACATGCTCAGGAATTATGCTAAGGTCTTCTGAAGTCCGTGGGTGACAATAGGCGCCTCTGGTACTTGTCCCCCAACTGGAGATACTGGCAGTTCCTCAACTGCTGCTCTGTTATATGCTCTAGCTACGATACGTGCTCCTTGTCGACCTCTGTCACTGCCTCTAGTGACACCTGCTCTAGGAGCAACATCATCGATAACTGCAGCTTATGTCCTCACCATCTGTGAGAGAATAAAATGATAAAAGTTCAAACTCCAAGATTAATAAGCTCGCACGATAAGAATGAAACAAGTGAGATTGTCCTATTAGTTCTGTAGCCTCTCAAAGATAAGTACAGACATATCTGTACCAATCCGCAAGACTCTACTAAACTCGCTTATGACTCGTAGCACCTATGAACCTAGAGCTCTAATACTAATTTGTCACACGACCCAACTTCTCCCTCAGTTGGGTGTCGTGATGGCACCTAGTCTTAGGAACTAGGTAAGCCTAACAGTTAATTGAAACAACAACAATATTTAAATAACATCTAACAATAGAAATAGAAGTCTCTTTAAAATTTACAACTCCAAAACCAGTAGTGTGACGACCCAGCCAGTCGCCTCATGAGTTACCGCCCCATTTCCCCTATTTCTACTTCTTTATACTTTGTTTATCCATTTTATGTGGTATCGGGTTGGTCGAATCGAATCTAGAATGATTTTGGTAAGGTTTGAAACACTTAGTCTCTTCTGAGTAAGATTAAGTTGGAAAAGTCAACCAGATGTTGACTTATATGTTAGATGGCTCGGATGTGAGTTCTGATGGTTCGGTTAGCTATGGGAGGTAATTTGGGACTTAGGAGCATGATCAGATTGAGTTTTGGAGGTTCGGAGTAGATTTAGGCTTGCATTGGCGGAGTTGATATTTCGGCGATTTCCGGTTGGTAGGTGAGATTTTGATATAGGGGTCTGAATAGAATTTCGAGAGTTGTAGTAGTTCTGTTGTGTCATTTGGGATGTGTTCAAAATTTCAGGTCATTCGGACGTGGTTTGGTTAGGTTTTTTATCAAAAGCAGAATTCGGAAGATTTTGGAAACTTATGCTTGAATCCGATGTGTTTTGGGTTGATTTGATGTTGTTTAAGGTATTTTGAAGATTTGTACAAGTTTGAATAAGGTTTTGGGATATGTTTGTGCCTTTGGTTGAGGTCCCGAGTGCCTCGGGGGAGTTTTGGGTGGTCAATCGGATCATTTCTTGATGTTTGGAGTTGCTGAGTTTGGTTTCAGCTGTTGCAGGTATTTTACTCTTCGCGTTCGTGAGTGGACCCTCGCGTTCACGAAGAATCAGTTGAGGAAGGTGGAATTTAAGCCTTCGCGTTTGCGAGGAAGGCTACGCATTCGCTAAGGGCTAAGTGGTTGTGCATCGCGTTCGCGGGGTGGTGTCGCATTCGCATAGAAGAAAATGGGCAGCTGAGCTTCAGTGGATTTTTACTCTTCGTGTTCGTGAGAGGCGGAACGCGATCGCGAAGGTTGGTCTGATCAAAGCATTGCGTTCGCGATGAGGAGGTCGTGATTGTGAAAAAGGAAAATTGGTCAAGGTTATTTTTTGCTTCGCGAATGCGAGGCTTTGACCGCGTTCGCGAAGAAGGATTTCAGGCCTGGGCAGAAGGTTTAAAAGCTCATCTTGTCTGCGATTTTGGGGTTTATTTCTTCCATTGTTGGTCGTTTTTGGAGATTTTTGAGGAGGATTGAAGAGGGATTAAAGGGTATTAACTTGGAGGTAAGATTCTTGGACTTAAAACTCGATTCTAATGTGAATTCCACCTAAATAATCATAGAAATTAAGCCAAAAATTGAAGAACCAGGGCTTGGGAACCTAGACCTTTGATTGAGGATTTGAAGGACCATTTGAGGTCGGATTTCTGAACTTTTGATATGTATGAACTTTTGGGGAGATAAAGAATCTATTGATGTAAAAATTATTGAATTCCGAGACGTGGGCCCGGGGGTCGAGTTTTGGTAATTTCGGGATTTGTGTCGTATATTGATTATTTTCGCTTGGGCTTCGTTGCCTTAGCATATTTTGACACTGTGATTCTGATTTTGGATAGATTCGATGCGGGTGGAGGCCGATTCAAGGGGCAAAGGCATCGTGAGCTAGAGATTTGTCCGGTTTGAGGTGAGTAGTAATTGTAAATGATGTTCTGAGTGTTTGAAACCCCGGATGGCATATCGTAGTGCTATATTTAGGTGACGCACACTCTTGATGACGAGCGTGAGGTCGTGCAGTGTTGGGGATTGTGTCTTCGTCTGTCCCGAATGACTATTTTACCGCGTATTTGACTGAAATCTATTTGCTATCATTATGATTTGGGGTTGAATGTCATATTTGGGCCTTGTGCCAACTATTTGAACCTTTCGGGGATTTTTATTGATATTTACTCACTGTTTTGACTTTATACTTGAACTCAGTTGTGATATATTTCACTGTTTTCATACTTATCCATGTTTACTATGTTTTAAAAACTTATATGATCTTTTAAATGATAATTGGGCTGAGAAGTCTTGTTTTACTACTTCCGAGTGGCTTGTGAGGATTTTTGACTGAGTAAGGTCGATGACCTATGTTTTGAGGAAACATTTGATATTGATTATGAGGTTGAGGGCCTGAGATATGTACGCCACGAGGTGGCTTGTTGATATGAGGCTGAGAGCCTAGTGATGACGCCACGAGATGACTTGATATTGCAATTGGGCCGTAAGGGGGCCCTCCAGGAGTCTGCACACCCCTAGTGAGCGCGGGTACCCATTGTGATGTGAGATATAGCCCGAGGGGCTCGTATTGTTCTGAGATATTGCCCGAGGGGCGGATTTGTTGATACTGTGCCCGATGGGCGAATCTTTATGCGTTTATTTTCCTTAATTGCATGTCATTTACCTACTTAAATTGCTGAAAAAGGTTTTCGTGAAGTTTAATTCGAGTTAAAGGATTTTTACCTATCTTTCACTGGTTTTACTGCTTCATTATAGTCTGTATATGTGCTTTACGTGATTTCCTGCTTTTAGTCTTTATTTATGATTATTACTCAGTGAATTGGAGTACTCACTTTATTCCATGCACCCTGTGTGCAGATTCAGGCATATCTGGTCCCGCTACCGAGTGCTGATCATTTCCAGCTCAGGCGGATCCGAGGAGTCTCTAGGTAGCTATTGGCGTTCACAGCCCGGAGCTCTTCCCTATCTTATTTCTTCATGTTCTTAGTTTCTGTATTAAACTCTGTAGTTTGATTTGGAGTATTGCGGATTGCTTAGATGCTCATGACTAGTGACACCCCGGTATCGGGTTGTGTTGGGTTGTATTCCGCAAATTATGCTATTATCTATTAACTTTGGATTATCTTATCATGCTTTAGATTTATTTCTTATTGTTTAACAATTAATAATTGGAAATGGGAAGTGTCGGCTGGCCTTGTCTTCGCGAGAGGTGCCATCACGACCGGGTCCGGGTTTAGGATCGTGACAAGTTGGTATCAGAGCCTAGGTTACATAGGTCTCACGAGTCATGAACAAGTTTAGTAGAGTCTCGCAGATCGGTACGGAGACGTTTGTATTTATCCTCGAGAAGCTGCAGAACCTTTAGGAAAAACTTCATATTCTTGAAATTCTTGTCGTGCGACTTTGTTGATCCGAGTACTAAACTTTTGTTGTTCTATTATATCACCGATGGTGAGGACATGCACTATCAGTAATGCTGTCTCAAATCCTGATACATCTTCGCGGCACCCGAATGGATGGAATATCGCGAGCTATGGGCCTCCTCCAGAATCAACTCCCGAAGCCCATCTATATTGGGCAAACATATCCGGCCATGCATCCTTAATACTCCATCATCACCAATAGACACATCTCTGGCATCACCGTACTGAACTCTATCCTTAAGGACAAGCAAATGAGAATCATCATATTGGCTCTCTCTGATGCGATCAAATAAGGAAGACCGAGAAATCACACAAGCTAAGACCCGACTGGGCTCTGAAATATCCAACCTCACGAACCGGTTGGCCAAGGCCTAAACATCAACTGCAAGAGGTCTCTCCCCAACAGGAATATATGCCAAACTTCCCGTACTCAGCGCCTTCCTACTCAAGACATCGACTACTACATTGGCCTTTCCCGGATGGTACAAGATAGTGATATCATAGTCTTTTAGCAACTCCAACCATCTCCGCTGCCTCAAATTAAGATCCTTCTATTTGAACAAGTACTGGAGGCTATGATGATTAGTAAACATCTCACAAGACACACCATAAAGATAATGCCTTCAAATCTTCAACGCGTGAACAATGGCAGTCAACTCCAAATCGTGAACGAGGTAGTTCTTCTCATGGGGATTCAACTGACGAGAAGCATAAGCAATCACTCTACCCTCCTGCATCAACACACACCCAATACCAACTCTCGAAGCATCACAATATGTGGTATATGAACCTGAAGCTGATGGCAAAACTAACACTAGAGTTGTGGTCAAGGCAGTCTTGAGCTTCTGAAAGCTCACCTCACACTCATCCGACCGCCTGAATGGAGCACCCTTTTGAGTCAATTTGGTCAAGGGTAATGCAATAAATGAAAATCCCTGAACGAACCGACAGTAATAACCAGCCAAACCAAGAAAGTTGCGAATCTCTGTGGCTGAGGACGGTCTGATCCAACTCTGAACCGCCTTTATCTTCTTTGGATCAACCTGAATACCCTCACTGGACACCACGTGCCCCAAGAAAGCCACTGAACTAAGCCAAAACTTACACTTGAAGAACTTTGCATAAAGCTTCTCCTCCCTTAATTGCCGCAATACAACTCTCAAATGCTCGGCGTGCTCCTCCATACTACGCGAGTACACCAGAATATCATCAATGAAAACAATCACAAACGAGTCGAGATAAGGCCGAAACACGCTGTTCATCAAATGCATGAACGTTGTTGGGGCATTTGTCAACCCAAAAGACATCACAAGGAATTCATAATGACTATATCGGGTCGTGAAAGTCGTCTTAAGAATATCCGAGTCCCTGATCTTCAACTGGTGATACACTGCCCATAGATTAATCTTGGAGAACACTTTCGCTCCCTGAAGTTGGTCAAATAAATCATCAATATGAGGCAAATGATACTTGTTCTTGATTATAACTTTGTTCAACTGCCTGTAATCAATGCACATCCTCATCGTACCATCATTCTTCTTCACAAATAGAATAGGCGCACCCCAAGGCGACATACTAGGCCGAATAAACCCCTTATCAAGGAGTTCATGAAACTGCTCCTTCAACTCTTACAACTCCATCGTTGCCATGATACAGTGGAATAGAAATGGGTTGAATGCCCGGCACCAAATCAATACCAAAGTCAATATCCCTGTCTGGTGGCATGCCCGACAAGTCTGCAGGAAACACATCAGGAAAATCCTCACTACAGGAACAAAATCAATACTAGGAGTCTCTATACTAACATCCTTCACAAAGGCTAAGTATGAAAGACAACCTTTCCCAACAATCCTCTGGGTCTTCAAAAATAAAATCACCCTACTGGGGACAAAATCAGTCGAACCTCGCCACTCAATCCGTGGCACCTCCGGCATATCTAACGTCACTGTCTTAGCATGACAGTCCAATATTACACGACACTGAAATAGCCAATTCATGCCCAATATCACATCAAAGTCCACTGTACAAAGCAACAAAAGGTCCACTTGGGTCTCTAGACCCCCAATAGTCAGCACACACGACTGGTATACACGGTCTACAATGATAGTATTATCCATCGGAGTAGATACACGAACAGATGAAATAAGAGACTCATAGGGCGTGTCCAAATAACGAGCAAAATATGATAACACATACGAAAAAGTGGAACCATGATCAAATTAAATAGATGCATCTCTGTGGCAAACTGAGACAATACCTGTAATCACAGCATTTGAAGCAATGTCATCTGGTCTAGCTGGCGTGGCATAGAAACGGGCCTAACCACCACCTGATTGACCTCCCCTTGGCTGCCGGAGCGGGTGGTGAAGTAACTGGAGCTGAAGTCGAGGGCTGACTTCTCTGCTGAGATGGACCCTCAAGAAGACGAGGACACTGCCTCCTCATATGTCCAAACTCTCCACACTCGTAACAACTCCCTGGTGCGGGGAACGGGGATTGAAGGGAACCCTTAGCACCGAAATGACTAGTAGAAGGACCTGGCATGGAAGAGCCCTGAACTGATGGAGCACGGGATAAACTCTAGGCTGGTAGGGCACTAAGTGATGAATGACCCTGATGAGAAATGTGAGAACCATGACCCGATGGTTCCCCACGAAGAATTGGGCGGGCTGATTGAGCATACCTGAATGGGCAGCCTCTGCCGTGCTGAAACTGACCTCTCGAAGGAACACTACCAAAACTACCAGACCCCGAGGCCTCTTAGCCTCTCTCTCATCTCGCTTCTGGCGACGAACTGACTCAATCTCGCGAGCAATGTCAACAACCTCCTCAAAAGTAGTACCTGACACCCTCTCCGTGGTCATGAGAATCCGAAGCTGATATGTGAGGCCATCAACGAACCTCTTAATCCTCTCTCTATCCATAGGAATCAACCAAACAACATGGCGAGCTAACTCTGAGAATCTCAACTCGTACTGCGTCACAGCCATATCACCCTGATGCAACTGCTCGAACTGCCTGCGCAGCTCCTCTCTGCCAGACTATGGCACATACTTCTCCAAAAAGACAACGGAGAACTGCTGCTAGGTAAGGGGCGCTGCATCAACATGCATACGCCTCTCATAAGCCTCTCACCAAGTAAAGGCAGCTGCAGAAAACTGAAAAGTAGTAAATGCTACCCTGCTGGTCTCCAGAACACCCGTTGTACGAAGAATCCTCTAACACTTGTCCAATAAACTTTGGGCATCCTCACCCTCTGCACCACTAAAATTCGGAGGTTGAAGTATACTAAACCTCTCCAATTGATGCTGCTCGTCGTCAGGCATAACTGGTACCACATAATCCTGGGCTGGAGGTGCCCCTGGTGTCTGAAGTCCCTGCATAACCTGCTCAGGTGTACGAGCAGCGGGAGTCTGAGTACCTCCCCGGCCTGAGAAGTAGTTGTGGCCGTAGTAATTGAGACTGCCTGAGCCAGGCCAGTGCACACTGATAGAATCTAGGCTAGGGCCTCCTAAAGGCCTAGAATCACAATAGGCACAGCCGGTGCCTGAGTTGGTCCTGCTGGAGCATCCGCAACTGGGACCTGATCATGAATTGGGGCGGCTGGTGGATCTACAGGTGTTGCTCTAGCTATTGTGTGAGCTACACCCCTGCCCCTACCACGGCCTCGACCGCAACCTCGGCCTCTAGTGGCCCCAACTGGTGGTACTGGTGGTCGTCCGTCTTGACCGGTAGCACGTGTCCTCACCATCTATGCGAGAATAAAATAACATAAGTTTAGTACCAGAATCAACAGATTCACACGATAGGAATTTCAATAATGTGAAGTTTTTCCTAAAGGTTCTGCAACCTCCCGAGGATAAGTACAGACATCTTCGTACCGATCTGTGAGACTCTACTAAACCGGCTCATGACTCGTGGGACCTATGTAACCTAGCTCTGATACCAACTTGTCACGACCCAAATACCTCGGTCCTGATGGCGCCTATTACAGTACTAGGACAATCGAAACAACACGAACAACATAGAAGATCTTTTGTAAAATTTATTTTTCAAAACAGATTAAGTTTCAAATCTTTCATTTTTAAAATATACAAAGAAATACGCGAAAACAAGTACGTAAATACATCAACACAACCCGAATCTGGTGTCACTAGACATGAGCCACTAAGAACAACTCAACACTGTCTGTTTAATACAAAATAAGTCTGAAATACAAAGTACTAGGATATGAAGGAGAAAGGCAGGGCTACGAACACCGTGCAACTACCTTGCAATCTCCGGATAAGACTCTGAAAGTGCTGAAAGCTATCACTTTGATACTCTAGCACCTGGATCTGCGCACAAGGTGTAGGGAGTAACGTGAGTACGCCAACTCAGTAAGTAACCAAAGTAAATAAAATCTGACTGCAGTGACGAGCATTCAAAATCATATGCATACTTTACAAGAATCTCAACAGAAATATCAAAGTAGAAATTTGCAGTTCAATAACCAAATAACTCGTAGAAACTCCAGTTTCAATGAAAATCCTTTAAAATATTTATTCAATATTTTCCAACAGAGTCTCTGTATAAAAGAAGAGTGAAAACAGGAAATCTCATAAACAAGCCCCTCGGGCAAAGTATCACTCATACGTATAGCCTCTCGGGCAAGCCTCTCAGTCACTCGTGACTCAACTCTCGTCAATCAATACTCACACTCAGCACTCCCACTCAATAGATATCTCATAATAATAATAATAATAATAATAATAATAATAATAATAATAATAATAATAATAATAATAATAATAATAATAATAATAATAATAATAATAATAATAATAACAACAACAACAACAACAACGATCCATAATATATAGTCGACTACGCTCACTAGGGGTGTACAGACTCCGAAGGGGCTCCTACAACCCAAGCGTCATATCGCTGCGGCGTGCAGCCCAATTCAATACACATCGCTGCGGCGTGCAACCCGATCCATATATATAAATATCATCTTCACCATCAGGTCCTCGACCTCTCTCTCAGTCATTAACCTCACAGCCACTCAGGCATTTTAGTGAAAATCGGGGAACTCAGCCCTAACCGTTTTCATATATTTGAAAGTAGAGTAATGAAATAGAATCCTTATCCTCCCACGAGTTCATACATACCAAAAGCATCAAAATCGGACCTCAAATGGCTCCTCAAATCCCCAATTTTACCTCTCCAATTTCAAGCCCTAACTTCCCTAATTTTTCACTGTTAATCTCATAAATTTCATTCTTAAACAACTGAAAATCAACATAGAATCGAGCTTTAGATTCAAGAAACTCACTTAATGGAACCCTCCCTGATTCTCTCTTCAAAACCCTCCAAAAAGTTTAAACTCTGGATAAAAATGGTGGAAAACAACCCAAGTTTCATGAAGGGGAGCTTATATACTTTCTGACCCAGGGATTCCGCACCTGCGGTCCTTTTCTCGCTTCTGCGGTACCGCTTCTACGGTCTAACCAACCGCATATGCGATTTTCACTTATTGCCCTGGAACCGAATTTGCGACTCCGTACCCGCACCTGCGGTCACGCATGTGCGTTCCTTCTTCCGCACCTGCGACTTCTGCCTTTTCACTTGTGGCCGCATCTGCGGTTGCTCCCTCGCTCTTGCGGACGTCGCACCTGCGGTCCTTTAACTGCATGTGCGGTTACGACAGAACCAACAGCTTCAGCTGCACTCTCAAATTGCCAAACTTTCCGATAACCAACCGAAATCATCCCGAGGCCCTCAGGGCCTCATCCAAAAATACAAACAAGTCACAAATCACTGTTCAAACTTATACCAACCTTTAGAACACTCAAAACAACATCGAATCATCAAAACGCCCTCGGATTCAAGCTTAAGGTTTTCCAAAACTTCTGAATCCCGCAAACGATCAAAAAGCCTATCAAAACTTCCTTCGAATGACCTGAAATTTTGCATACACGTCCCAAATGACATAGCAGAACTACTCCAATTTCCGGAATTCTATTCCGACCCCGATATCGAAATTTTCACTACCAACCGAAAAATGCCAAAATTTCAATTTCGCCAATTCAAGCCTAAATCTACCACGGGCCTCCAAAATATATTTCGATCGCGCTCCTAAGTCCCAAATCACCTCACGAAGCTATCCGAGCCATAAAACAAAATTCCGAGATCGTTTACACACAAGTCAACTTCTAGTTGACTTTTCCAACTAAATGGCCAACTTAAGCGACTAAGTGTCTCATATCACTCCAAAACTACTCCGAACCCGAACCAATCAACACGACACGATGAAATGAAGCTGAACAAAACATAAAGAAGCAGAAATGGAGGAAACGGAGCAGTAACTCATAAAACGACCGGCCGGATCGTTACATATCATTTAGATGCAATACATGTGTTGAGATCTCAAAGCTTGAGGTTCTGCTCAATATCAAATGAAAAGAGTTGTAGCAAAATAGTAACGTAACTTGTATACTTTATAAGATATTTCTCTACTATCTCTAGATTCTCAAGTGATGTTGCATAAGAACAATGATAAGATAAAATACTTTTAACAACGCCGCAACGATAATATAGAATTTTTTTTGTAGTTATGTATAAAACAAAAAGTACCGTGATTCTTTTGGCTCCGATTTAATTATTTGATATGAAAAATTTATTGTTCTGACTAATTCAAATTCATATCAAGTAAAATTTATTGAAAGAAGGTAAATTATTCATTTTAAAAATAATTTTAATATTTGAAGTTGAAACTCAAAACGTCACCACATCTCATGAAAAAAAGGACGAGAAAGGATCGTTAGGTAAAACATTGTGTTTAACTCAACATATAGAAGGGACGTTAAGAAAGAAGTAGGGCCAAAATTAAAGTACGTTAAGAAAGAAGTAGGGCCAAAATTAAAGTTTTATCAATATTTTTTTCTACTTTCATTCCTTATAATAAACCAAATAAGAGAAGAAAATTTTGTATTTTTTTTCTTTTCTATTTAGAAAGACAAACTGTAATTTGTGGTGGCACACTTTGACATTTTCCACAGCGCCAGTAGAAGGAGGAAGTTTATCAACTGTGTTACCGGAAAACTGATAGGATCGGATCATCAATGCCTTATGCATTTAATAATTTTTTTGTAAATTTGGATACCGTATTTTTATGACGAAAAAACACTGTATTTTTATGACGAAAAAACACTGTATTTTTAATTTATATGTAAAACATTACTATAAAATATAATACTTGTGTATTAAATATTTCTAAAAACAACAATTAAAGAAGTGCTATTTAATGAATAGTTACTATATGTTCGATTTTTGTGAGAAAGAGATACTCATTAGTTTCACCAAAAAATTTCACTCAATATTGTTGGATACACCAAATCATGTTAGCTGACCATAATTATATAATAAATTAATATAAGAATATATATTAATTAACTATTATCAAGTTAGAAACTTACTTAAAATACCTATATCACGCACTTAGGTATCATTTGGTTGCAAAAAAGAAATAAAAAGAAGAAATAATCTTCCGTTACAATTTACTATTTTTTTTTAAATAATGTTTGGTTTCCTCTTACACATACAACCTTAAAATACCTATATCATGCACTTAGGTATCATTTGGTTGCAAAAGAGAAATAAAAAGAAGAAATAATCTTCCGGTACAATTTACTATTTTTTTTTTATAATGTTTGATTTCTTCTTACACATACATCGTTGTTAATATAATATTTGGTTTCCTCTTACACATATAGCCTTGTTAATATAATGTTTGGTTCATATTTGGCCTTTTTTGCATAAGTAATACTCCACACACAAAAAGTTATGTGGAATACGAGTACATATATTAATAATACGTGGATTAAAACTACAAAAATGACAAAATTTACTTTCCTATAGTAAATAATTTTGTTAAAAATAAATAAAGTATACGCTACTACATGTTAGTTTTTTGGTATACAATAGATCAAATATCTAATAAGAAATAATCCTTACATTACAATGTATTCCTTCCTAATCCATACATTATAAATTAAATATTTTTAATCTTTGTATAACAATTCATACATTATCAACTTTTGCATAACTTACTTTCCTACCAAATGAACTAGTGCTTTAGTGTATGTATATAAGGATAAACTTTTATGCACAGTCAAAATTAAATTAATAGATGCTTGACATATTCTTTTACCTAAATTTTATCATTTAATCATGATTAATTTATGTGTGTTCTTTCTATTATTACTTAACCAAGATAAATTTTATAATTTGAATTGTGTGACTTTTGAGTACATATGTTTTCTGGGAGGTGGTTAGTATTGTTGCCAAGTCCCAACCAACCAGGTCAATCAAGTTTTAAGAACTAAAAAAAAAAAAAAGAAATTAAATATAAATATTCCATCTTTTTTTACCATCAGATAAATTTCCCATTTATTCGTTAAGTGTTTAATAATCCCTGTAGTTTCTCTCTCTAATAAAACTTTTCGCTTGCCCGGAAAAAAAAACCCCCCCACATAAACGCTCAGAATACAACACGCACCCTTTTCCTTTTCCTCTCATTCTTCTTCTTCTCCTCCTCCTCCTTCCTTTTCGTTAGCAGTGTGGTCATGGTTCTCACCAATCGCCACTCTCATTGAAACCCTAATTTCGCCACTCTTCTTTTCAGGTAAAACTACTGTAACTGACTATCACTGTTTCTAGGGTTTGTTGATTGGTGAGTTGGGTGAAAAGCTCAATTATTTGGCTTTGTATTGAAGTGTTTTCTGTGATTTTCTCATAGAGATGTTAGTATTGAATTTTTATGCAAGTTTTGATTTTTTTGCTGAATTGATTGGTGGATCTGTTGTATTGTAGATAGAAATTGGAAAAACACAGAATAAAGCGGTTTTTGAGGGTCTGGATTTATGTCCCACAATCAATCAAGGGCTGACACTCGCGAGTCTTCTCAGTACAGGAGAACCGGCCGATCCGGTAGCTTTAATCAGCACCGCGGCGGTAATAAAGGAAGTGGTGGTGGTGGCGGTGGCAGCGGCGCCGCCCCCCCTGTTTCTTCCACCACCAATCCCTCTCTATCTTCTAATAGAAGGTGGGTTTTCCGTTTGTTGCTGAGTCATCTCTGAATTTTGTTATTTTTGTAGAAAACTAGGGTTTTTCTCCCAGTATTTATTGGTGATTCTTTGATTTCCATTTTTGTTTGGTGCTGTTAGTTTCAACAAGAAGTATAATAATGCACAAGGAGGGCAACATAGGGTAAGTGGTGCTAGTGCTGGATCGGATTCTCATCAGAATGGTGCTCATCACCAACAACAACAAGCATTGCACGGTATGTCAATTGATTATAATTTTGTTTGCATGTGTATTAGGGTTGTGAAGTAGTTTGTTTTGAAGGCTACGATGGTCTGTATAGGTTTAAAGTCAACGCTGTGTAGTTTGGTGCAACAGAATGTGTTACTAGTATTTGTTTTTACTTCAATTCCACTAAGTTAAGTAATGCAGTTAATTTATTGTTGCAGGAGCATCAGATGTACCTGTTACTAGTGCGAATGCACCTGTTCCGGGTGCTCCTGTTAAGCAGACTGATGCTTCAACTCAAAAGATCACCCGAGCAGTGCCAAGAGCTCCAACTTCTAATGTTGCTGCATCAACCTCTGAGTCGACTGCACCTGTCACTCCTGCAAAAAGTATCTTCTTAGGCTTTTTATGTGTCTATTTGTACTCTTTTTTTTGTTTTTGTGGGTTGGTGGTGGTTTGGTGTGTACTGTGTAGTAATATTGGTGATACTTCTTATGTATTGTATCTCTGTTATAGTTGTACTTCCAACTATTGAATGATATTACTTTCTGATGTTCTAGCTTCCGGAGATGCATCTAGGTCATTTCCACTTCAATTTGGATCCATAAGTCCTGGTGTCATGAATGTACTGCAGGTATCTCTAGACTCCACGATAGATGGTATTTTTCCTTTTTGGTTAGTTTGAAAACTTTCGCCCTAATTGTGGAGGGATATGCTTTTACAATGTTTATAGATACCTGCACGGACGAGCTCAGCTCCACCTAATTTGGATGAGCAGAAAAGAGCCCAGGTTTTTGATTCGTCTTCTTTTGTCTCTGATTGTAATATAACTGCTACCTGATCTGATTACAGAGCTTGGCATTTAAGCACTTTGTTATTGTTGCCCATAGACCAAGCTATTCACGACCTCTCTAAGTTGCTTATGTCTCTGATTCCTCCTTCATTAATTTGCAGGCTCGCAGTGACACTTCAAAAGCTATACCTTCATTGCCAACTCCATCTACGTCCAACCAGCCAATGCCAAGAAAGGATGCAGGACCCCGGAACCAGTCTAATCCTGGCGAGTCTCATGGTGTGGCCGCCAAACCCAAAAGAGATGTACAAGTTTCAGCTCCACCCTCAGTGACCCAAACTCAAAAGCCTTCTGCACATCCCATGCCCGGAATGCACATGCAAATCCCATTTCACAAGCCACCACAAGTTCCTGTTCAATTTGGTGGCCCTGGGCCACAAATTCCATCTCATTCCATGTCTGCTACATCATTGCCAATGCCGATGCATCTGCCGATTGGCACTCCGCCTATGCAGCAGCCAATGTTTGTCTCAGGTCTTCAACCCCACCCAATGCAGTCTCAAGGGATGATGCATCAGGGGCAGGGCCTGAATTTTTCATCAGGAATGGGACCTCAACTACCTCCGCAGTTGGGGAACATGGGAATGAATATGCCGTCACAGTTTCCTCAACAGCAGGCAGGAAAGTATCTAGGTGCACGTAAAACTGTGAAGATTACTCATCCAGAAACTCATGAAGAATTGAGGCTTGATGGGACTCCTGGTTCGAGGTCACATCCTAATATGCCACCTCAATCACAGCCTATTGCATCATTTCCTCCTGGTCATCCTATTAACTATTATCCTAATTCTTATAATTCCAGTTCTGTTTACTTTCAAGCTCCAAGTTCACTCCCTCTCAATAACCCTCAGAGTTCTCAGCCACCAAGGCTTTTTAGTCAGGTTAGTCAAAGCTCAAGTCCTGTGTGGACTTTTCTATCTTAATTTTTCTTTGGCTTACAATTGAACTTCGTATATGCTCACAACATAATATTATCTTGTTCATGCAAATCAACTTTAGGTGACAGTGAAACCGGCTGCTGGAACACATCCAGAAAAAGAGCAATTACCGTCTGTCAGTTCAGCTGCTTTTGGAAAAGATCAAGTGAGACTTTCGAAGCCTCCTGGAGGAGATTCAGCTCACCCTCAAAAAGACATGGACACTATACATCAGAGCTCCTCCACACAGTCAAAGATTGGCAATGCTTCAAAATCTGCATCAAGGCCTGTAGCAAACATACAATCTATTAAAGTGGCTGATTCTATCTCAGAGCAGAGCCCAGCAGCTGGTGTATCGTCATTGACCTCTCAGGCTCCCAGTGAGCCTTCAGTATCTGTAATTACAGATAGTAGTGTAGATGCAACAACTGAAACACTTGGCGGCCTTGAACCCATCGAAGATCAACAGAAAAAACAAGTAATAAGAGGACAGGTGACTATGCAGGATAAGGTATTTGACTTTGCATACTTCTTTGAATGTACTGTACTAGCTCGATCCTACTTATGACCGAAAGTTTTGCAGGCTCTTGGGAAATCTACCTCAGTTTCCAGTCCCCCATCCCAGTATCCACTAACTGGACCCGTTGAGGTCAAGACTGCTGCTTCATTGGGCACTGCTGCAGTGGGAAACAGTAGGGAAAATCTTTCTCCTTCGGAGTCCGTTGAATTGAAAACCTGCATTACTGGAGATAGTGGAAAAGAAGTTTCACCTGAACTTTTGGATTCCAGAAATCTGGATGCAGGTAAGCCAGTACCTAAAACTGGGGATAGATATGAAGTAACATTGCCTGAGGTTGGCGAACAGGGTGAGAATAATATCTCGAAGCCATCTTCTGGATCTCTTCTGGTAAAATCTGTCGAGGTGTCTGGCCTGACCGAAGAGGGATCTCTGGAGAAAGCCACAAATGCCAACGTTGAGAGCCGTAAGCCAGAAACTGGAGAGGAAGATACAAATGCATCTGCCGGTTCAACTGGAGTTGATAGCATGGCTGATAGCATAAAATCATTCACTTGTAATCAGAATTTTACAGATACTGAGGCTTGCACGTCAGCAATAGGTCTATCAGCTCATGATGATCAGGCATCAGATATTGCAGACCCTGAAGAAGCTGCTGTGACAGAATCAGCTGTAGTAAGTCAGGAATGTGCCTCTAATTTGGTTAAGAATTCTGATGAGGCCACTTCGAAGTGTGAAGATGAAAATACAGAAACTGAAACTGATAATACCGGTGTAGCTAAGTCGTCGTCTAGTGTCAAGGAGAAATCTCTGGTGGATTTCAATGTGCCTAAGGTTACTGCGGCTAGGGGAAAGAAGAAAATGAAAGACTTGTACAAGAAAGCAGATGCTGCTGGCGCTACTTCTGATCTCTATATGGCTTATAAGGGTCCAGAGAAAAAAGATGAACTTGCTCCATCTGTCGAAGCCGGCGAAATCACTTCTAAGAATAACTCGAAGCCTCTATCTGATGATGCGCCTCAGGAAGATCTTACATCAACTAAGAAGGTTGGTGAGGTTAAAGCAGAGCCAGATGATTGGGAGGATGCCGCAGATATATCTACTCCTAAACTAGAAGCTGCTCCAGAGCATGGGAAGCAAGTTGATGGTGAAGACGGTGATGGTATGACAACCAAGAAATATTCAAGAGATTTCTTACTTAAATTTGCCGAACAATGTATTGATATTCCTGAGGGTTTTCAAGTTCCTTCTGATATAGCTGATATTTTGATAAATGCAAATATCAGTGTTTCCCGTGAGCCTTGCCCTAGTCCTGGAAGAGCTCTCGATAGGCCATCTAGTGGACATCGTGAACGCCGCGGAGGTGGCATTGGGGATGGAGATAAATGGAGTAAGGTGCCTGGGCCTCTTATGCCTGGGCGAGATATACAGCCGGACCTTGTTTATGGGGGAAATGTTATGGGATTTCGACCTGGACCAGGTGGCAATTATGGTGTTTTGAGACACCCTCGAGCGCCGATGCCTATTCAGTATGCCGGGGGTATACTGTCTGGACCAATGCAATCTATGGGCCCTCATGGTGGAGTCCAGAGAAATGGGGTTGATGCTGACAGGTGGCAGCGTGGAACTGCTTTCCAAAAGGGTTTAATGCCTTCTCCTCAGACACCAGCACAGATTATGCACAAAGCTGAAAGAAAGTATGAAGTAGGTAAAATAACAGACGAGGAACAAGCCAAACAGAGACAACTGAAAGCTATCTTAAATAAGCTAACTCCCCAGAACTTCGAAAAATTATTCCAGCAAGTCCAAGAGGTCAATATTGACAATGTTGTGACGCTCAATGGTGTAATTTCTCAAATATTTGATAAAGCTTTGATGGAACCAACTTTTTGTGAGATGTATGCCAACTTCTGTCAGCACCTAGCGGCAGAGTTGCCTGATCTGAGCGTAGACAATGAAAAAATCACTTTTAAGAGGTTACTTCTGAACAAATGTCAGGAAGAGTTTGAAAGAGGAGAAAGAGAAGAACAAGAAGCCAATGTGACCAACGAGGAAGGCGAAGTAAAACTGTCAGCAGAGGAGAGGGAGGAAAAAAGAGTCAAAGCACGACGACGAATGTTGGGGAATATCAGACTGATCGGAGAACTTTATAAGAAGAGAATGTTGACAGAAAGAATTATGCACGAGTGCATCAAGAAGTTGTTAGGTGACTATCATAATCCTGACGAGGAGAATATTGAAGCTTTGTGTAAGTTGATGAGTACAATTGGGGAGATGATAGATCACGCCAAAGCAAAGGAACATATGGATGCATACTTCGATATGATGGAAAAGTTATCAAATAACATGAAACTTTCTTCTAGGGTGAGGTTTATGTTGAAGGATTCAATTGATCTAAGAAAAAACAAATGGCAGCAAAGGAGAAAAGTTGAAGGGCCTAAGAAGATCGAGGAAGTGCATAGGGATGCTGCCCAAGAACGACATGCACAAACTACTAGGCTTGCTCGTACTCCTAGTTTGGGAGGTTCTACTAGAAGGGGTCAACCAATGGATTTTGCTCCAAGAGGGAGTATGTTGTCTTCTCCAGGCTCTCAGATGGGTGGTTTCCGTCCTATGTCTCCACAGGTCCGTGGCTTTGGCATGCAGGACGTACGGGTGGATGAGAGACATTCTTTCGATAATAGGACATTATCACTTCCCCTGACACAGAGGCCTCTTGGTGATGATCCAATCACACTTGGGCCCCAAGGTGGTCTTGCAAAGGGAATGTCTTCTAGGGGCCAACCTGCCGCGCCAAGCATTCCATTCACTGATAACGTGCCAAATTTTGGAGATTCTCGAAGGATGGTACATGCCCAAAATGGCTATGGTTCTTTGCCCGAACGGGCCCCTTATGCTTCAAGAGAGGAGCTTACGCCCAAATATATGCCTGATCGATTTTATAGTCAACATGATCAAGCAAGTGCTCCAGAAAGGAACTTGACTTATGGGAGTAGGGATCGTGGATTTGATACTTCTCGGCCTGCTTCACCACCTGTGAGAAGTGGAGGACCAACTTCCACACAGAATGTTCCTTCTGAGAAGATTTGGTCAGAAGAACGTCTGCGGGACTTGTCTATGGCTGCTATCAAGGAATTCTACAGGTACTTTCTTGACTAACTTTTTGCCTGATTATTATTTACTTGCATTATACTGGTATTGGTCCGGCTATGGCTCATGTGCAGTGCAGACACTATCGTAGAATGGTTTCTTTTATTCACTTAAAATAAGTATCATTCTAGAACTGTTTACAGAAGGTTGCTTCTATTACGCTGAAGATTTTGGTGCAACACTGGGTGTCAGTCTTGAGCTGTTTTCACTTAGCTGAAGATTTTGAAGGGGAGCCTTGGAGCAACGGTAAAGTTGTCTCCGTGTGACCTATAAGTCATGAGTTCGAGCCATGGAAACAACCACTAATGCTTATGTTAGGTTAGGTTGTCTACATCACACCCCGACTCTGCGTGAATGCGGGATGCTTTGTGCAGAGGGCTGCCCTTTTTACTTAGCTGACTTATTCAAGATTTCATCATGACCTTCTGAACCTTTAGGAAGTGTGGTCTTATATTTACGTTTCGGCAATTAAAGATCTCGAGGAAGACCTCTTCCAATTGCCAACCTCAAGTAGTTTGTTGTTGAGTAGTCATTATTTATGTTGTAAACCATGATAATCTAAAAGAGCCATTCACCAACCAAAAAGGAGTGCAATGTTAAGTTTGAAATTCAGGCTTGACAATTGATTTTCAGGATATCTGCAAAAGCATTTGCAGTGACAACTTAGAAAAGCTGTGATCATTGTTTGGGTTGGTGTGCTTTCTTGGCAGTTTGACGCACGAGGAACTTCGGTATTTTGTTGACTGAGAGTTGGTGTATTAGAAGAATCCACCCACTGTTTGAGAACATGTACCTTCTAACTATCCAACTTGTCTGTCTCCTATTTTAATAGGGAAATTGAAACTTATAATTTCTGGTAATAAGATCTCATACTTAAAAAACATAAGCTCTTTTAGTATTTTTCATCTTAAACTTCTCATCTTGTAGCAAAGTGTTGGTTCTCCTAATACCCTAGTCGTGAACAATAAATGTAGCATTGTTTCTACACCCGTTGTTTTGGTACGTAGTTTTGTGCAGTATATTGTGACTTAATTCAGCTTATTTTAATTAACTTGAGCCTTTTCATTTCAGTGCGAAAGATGAGAAAGAGGTTGCTTTGTGTGTAAAAGACCTGAATGCACCCAACTTCTATCCATCAATGATTTCAATTTGGGTCACAGACTCTTTCGAGAGGAAGGATATGGAGAGGGATCATTTGGCAAAGCTTCTCATCAGTCTAGCTAAATCTCAAGATGTGACAATAAGTCAAGATCAGCTTGTTAAAGGGTAGGCAGCTGTGTTTTCCTGTAAAACACAAGTACAACTTCAAACCACTTGAAGTCTCTGGTTAACTTTATGTTTGTGTTTATTCTGTCAGGTTTGAATCCGTTCTGGTTACCTTGGAGGACGCAGTCAATGATGCCCCTAGAGCAGCGGAATTTCTTGGTCGCATCTTTGCAAAGGTCATACTGGAAAATGTGCTACCATTTAATGAAATTGGGCATTTGATATACAAAGGTGGGGAAGAGGAAGGACGCCTTGTGGAAATAGGGCTTGCCGCTGAAGTTCTTGGGAGTGCTTTGGAGGTAATCAAGCTAGAAAAAGGTGAGTCCGTCGTGTTGGAAATCTGCAGAAGTTCTACTATGCGGCTAGAGAACTTCCGGCCTCCAGGTTCTAACAAGCAATTGAAACTAGACAAATTTATTTAGGTAACAGGGAGGATTGTATCTTGGTAGAGATTCATGTCTAGTTTTTAGGGCACATTTTTAATTTTGCAGATATATTTAAATGGTGATTAATATAAGGGTTTATATCCTTGCATGTTTTTTAGTATTATTTAGTGGAACTGCAATAGCAAATAGGGTGAATGAATTTGTTTAATATCTTGGCCACTTCCAGTGTCCACCATTATCAAGTTTAGAAAATAAGAACTTTTAAGGAGAAGGGACACAACTTGGAAAGGGCCACACTTGAAGTTGAGGAAGTAATATGCTTTCCTTAGTTTTGTACTTCAGTAGGGAGAATTTTTTTTGGGTTGTTGTATCATGGGTAAGCCTTAAAACTTAAATCTTTTATTGGAGATCACATTAGTTTCTTTACGTTATGAACCAACATGTTGCAATCTAAGAAGTTTAGGTATGAATTACAACAAAGAACCAAGTTAAAGTCGGTCCCCTCAACTCTTATATGCTTTAGACCTTTCTCTATAAACTCGCTTTCTTATGAATAGGGAAAAAAAAAGACTTCTGCCATTCTACAAAACATTTGTAGGCAAGCTGCAAATATCGATCAGGGAACCGTAAAGCATACTTATTATGTTTGGCTAAAGTGGATAATGGAGCATAGACTATTGGGTCCTGTAATACCAAGTCGTTTGGACAGCTGATACTTTAGCCAATTTAATTTCAGTTAAGGGTCTCATTGTAGAGTCTTTATGGGTCAAAGGCCTCCTGGTTGCTCGATCTATGAGACTATGACCCATGTTATGTAGAGATGTAGGCCACTCTTGGGAGCGTTTTGAAAAGATCTAACTTATATACATTGGTGTAATGTTAGAAAAAGTTTCACAGTACAAGTGTCTTAACCTATAAAGTAGGTAACTTGCGTTATAGGTAACAGTATATATAAGTTAAAACTTTTTGGAGAAATGTGGTTATGCTGTTTAATTGTGGTTAACTGGTTGTATGGTGAAGCTTCACGTCAACTGATCCATATCCCTTTTACAGTAAAAATTGCACGGGGCGTCCTATTTGGTTGGGCGTACTATTTGGTTGCCCCCATTTAACCTATACCCATTTTTTAATTTTTTTTTAACTTGTACCCACTTTTTAAATAACTTCAGCCCCCTTTCTCCTCCTTCTTTCTTCTGCTTCTATTTTCTATCTAGTCTACTAGTCTAATACACTAGAGAAAAGATGATCTGCTGGTGCAATATGTTTTTTTTTTTTGCTAAAAGGTGCAATAGGTTGACTTTGTTTACAAAATCTCATGCTTAAATGATTTCCACGTGACATTGTGTGATTGCTACCGTTTGTGAAGGCGAGATATTGCACCAGAAGCTTGTTTTCTATCTAGCTTTTACTCCTGGATGATGAACTTCAGGTTTGTATATTATGTCATCGTTTCATTGAAAAGAAAATGAACTGAGAACTGGGTCATAACAATTGCAGTAAAAGAATCCAGGTAAAAATTATGTGAAAAGAGTGTCATTTGGGATAATAAACATACAATGAACTAAATAACTTCAGCTCTATAGCTGAAGTTTCCTAGTCACAAAGACAAAAACTTCAGCTCTAGAGCGTCTTTGTAACTGGGAAACTTAGCCATAATTGCTGGTTTAATTATGGAAATTATACCACCTTGGGCAGTTCTTGCTATAGGTGCAATCTTGAACTTTTTTGGTTACTTCATGATATGGTTGGTTGTAACGGGACGAATTTCAAAACCCCATGTTTGGCAAATGTGTTTGTATATATGCATTGGTGCAAATTCTCAGTCATTTGCAAATACTGGTGCAACTGTTACTTGTGTCAAGAATTTCCCTAGTAGTCGAGGCATCGTGTTAGGACTATTAACAGGTGCAGTTGGCCTAAGTGGCATGATTATGACACAATTGTACCCGCTCTAGAGCTGAACTTCAGGTCCGACTACTAAATTGCTAAAGTTTTGCGTGATTGCCTTTGCTATTTCAGCCCCGTATGCTGAAGTTATGCGAAAAAGTGGGTACGCTTACATTTTTTTTGCAAAGCGGGTACAAGTTAAAACGTGACACAAAAAGTGGGTATAGATGCAAAACCCCCCTTTTACACTTAGAATGGGTCAGACCAATTCTGGCATTTTCAAGTCTAAAGTTGTGCTCCAACTATCACGGAAGGCGGGGGCTCTTAACCAAAGAACATTGAACGGCTCGTAAAAATTTCACGGGCCCCATTTAACTTATACCCAATTCTAAGGGGCGATTTGCAGCCGTACCCTATTGTTATGCCACCTTTTAAACTATACCCTATTTTTAGAAACTATTGATTTTGTAACCAACTAACAAAAAATTTGTAATAATATGACCATTATACCCCTTCCAAAACATATAAAAGATGCATCAAGCATACCCAAAATCAAATTTCAGATCTTCTCCGTATCTCCTCCATCAATCCGTCTCTCCTGAGATCGCCTCTCGCAAATCAGATTTGAACCAAATTCAAATTCCAAATTACAAAATACATTGTAAGTATTCAAATTCATCTTCAGAATTCAAAATAGTTTGTGAATTACATGTTTTCTGATTGATTGATTGAAGTTGTTTGACGAACTTCACTGATATGCTGAATTTGCATTCTAAATCTATTTGACGATGAATTCTAACATTCTAATCCGACAAATATGCTGAAACAAGCTGAAGTTATTTAGTTCATATCTAAAAAATTCAGCAAAACGAGCTGGCAAATAACACAACGAAGAAAAAATTATATTAAAACATTATATGAGTGTTTTAATATTTCAAACACCTATGCGCAAAAAACTTCGGTATAGGTGCTGAAGTTTTTTAGTTAATATTTAAAAACTTCAGCAGGAGGAACTGAAGTTTTCCTATTACACTGGGTAAAAATAAAAATAAAACATCAATCAAAATTTCATATTGCACAAACAATTTTGGCATAAGTGCTGAAGTTTTTTAGTTAATATTTACAAACTTCAGCAAGAGGAGTTGAAGTTTTCCTATTACACTGGGTAAAAAATAAAAATAAAACATCAATTAAAATTTCATATTGCACAAAAAGCTTTGGCATAGGTGCTGAAGTTTTTTAGTTAATATTTAAAAACTTCAGCAGGAGGAGCTGAAGTTTTTCTCCTACACTGGGTAAAAAATAAAACATAAATTAAAATTTCATATTGCACAAAAAACTTCAGCACAAGTGCTGAAGTTCTTTAGTTAATATGTAAAAACTTCGGCTAATGGAGCTGAAGTTTTCCTCCCGCACTATGTACTTTATTATCATTTTTTGTAAAAAACTTCATACCAAAAAATGCTTATGTTTTCAGGAATATGTAAAACATTTTTCATATAATTTTTGTATGCTGAAGTTTTTTTAGTTCATCTGCTAAAAATGCTTAATATTTTGTCGTGCAATATATAATTTTCGGATAAGTTTTTGTTAATTGTTCTGTTATTTTCTAAGTTTAAAAAGAATTTTTAGTTCATGCTTGAAGTTTTCATCAAGCACTGTGTATTTTTATTATGATTTTTTGAAAAAACTTCATACCAAAAAATGCTTAATATTCAGATTAGTTTTTGTTAATTCCTGCTGAAGTTATATAGTTCATTTCCTCTGCTATTTTTCGACTTTGAATAGAATTAATATTAAAAAAACGCAGAAAAAACTTAAAACAAAAACTAAATATTTCATTAAACATCAAAAAAGATAAATTAAATTATATAAATAACAAAATAAACATAAATAAAAAAAGATAAACTAATCGTCCATATCATCATCGTCGTCGTCGTCACTACCAGATGGACGAGCATCTTCATCGGCAAGATTATCAAATCTTGCATACATCACAAGCGTATCAAGCTTGTTGTTAATTTCTTCCAGTTCCCTGTTGTACTTGTGTATTAGCTCATCCAGTTTCAGCTCAAAAGCCTCTATAATGTCTTGCTTGATTTCTTCCACTATTTGCCTGATGACAGCATCCATTTTTTCCTTTTTGTATTTTATGTCTGCTAAAATATATGTGTTTGAGTGAATAAACTCACAAGGAATAACGTGCTTATATAGGAGAAAAAACTTCTGCATGGTATATGAAAAAGCAAAGAGGAATTTTAAACGTTGTCTAATGAAAAAGCGTGCATGAATGTGATAGGAATGTAATTATTACACTAATACATACCCCCAACGCGATATAATTACTACTTTAATTGTGTAAGTTACTCCTGTATACTATGCAATTAATGCTGAAACATGCTCAAGTTTGTTGAATTCATTTGCTAAAACTTCAGCCCAATGTGCTGAAGTTCTTTAGTTCATTTCTAAAATCTTCAGCACCTAATGAGCTGAAGTTATTTTTCCTGCATTCATGAGTCCTTGTCATAAAACTTTTTCAAAAAAACTTCAGCTGATATGCTGAAGTTATTAAGTTTATTTCTAAAAACTTCCGCACTTAATAAGCTGAAGTTTTCTGTGCAGCATTCATTAATTATGTCATACATCTTTTTCCAAAAAATTTCAGCAGAAGATGCCTAAGTGATTTAGTTCATTTGTAAAAACTTCAATACAAACAACCTAAAGATTCTTCTGTTCACTTTCCTAATACTTGCCACTAAACATGAATCTGCAGGATGAGTTCGATTTGCGTTGTTGTAACTTTCAATGGGAGTTGGACTCCTGATTTCAAATACTTGGATCATGATACAAAACGTGTTCTACTTAATAAGCACATATCATTCAATACTTTCCTGAAAAACATTAGTGAAGTTGCAAATATTGATTCAACCAGATATGCACTAAAAGTATGGTTTGATATCAAACTATACAAGCAAAGGAATGCTTGTAACTTCAGATGAAGAACTCAGTACCTGTATACATTTGCTTACAACTGATTCACCCTACAAGAATTGCCAACTTCATGATGCATTTGAAATTCTCCATAGCCATAATGTATCGAAATGTACCATTATGAAGCTTATCCCGCTGTATATGAGTCAAGAAAGTTGCAATTAATTTCTTCAAATCGTGGTTCCCTTTCCAGTAATCCTTAGAGTTAAACCAATCTCAAAACTCAAAATATCTTTGACCTGGTCTTGTAGGTGGAGGAGCAAGGACATAAGGACCTGGGGGTATTACAGGTAGTCTAGGTGTTTTAGGTACTTTAGGTGCATTAGCTGCTTTGTGTAATTTAGCTGCATTAGGATCTTTAGGTGCTATCTGTTCAAAAAAGGTAAAATATACAAAAAATAACATCATGACATTATCAAAAAGATCAGTTAAAACTTCAATATCTAAGAAGGCTGAAGTTCGACAGTTACAAAACAAAACTTCAGCTCCAAAGCTGAAGTTCGCCAGTTACAAAAATAAAAACTTCAGCTCACGGTCGCTCAACTGTTATAATTGGCCTATTATCTGATTTTAGAACATTTTGAACCTATATGCATTTTAACTTTATAACCGCTCTTATTCATTTTAAGGAAGATTTCAACGTCAGCCAAAACACCTCTTTTGACCACGCCACATGATATGCACCTGCAGTCTGAGACATATTCTATTTGACGTTGTTAAGATTTGGATTTGGGTCACATGAAATGCACACCCGGGTTTAGAAAGGTAATATTATTAAAAATAACGCGCCTAAAGTAACTAACGCGTTGTTAACTTTGCGAGGGCCATGAAAATTCGCTAAATGGCAAACCTCGATTTCTAATTTCAAAGGATATTCGAGGGCCATAGCTAAGCTTATTTAACACACAGCTCCAACTATTTCAAAAGATTGTACTCAACTAAAGTCACCTACGAATACTCCTATCTAATCTAATTTCTGATTTTCAAAGACAAACAAACATCTCCACTGCCTTGACTAACATGCCATGGCCAAGAAATGCAGTACAACTACTTATTCAATTAAACTAGACCAAGTGACCATACAACCCACGTAAATTAGCAAATAATGGTCCAACTGTTATTTTGACTCAAGTCTTATCATTCCATCCGTGAAGAAGAACCAAGTCTAAAACGTCAGAACCAACAGGGTAGAAGAAAACTAAAATGCATCAGGACTTAACGATGAGCATTCATATTATTCCAAAAAAATTCCAAGCCTATCATGATTGGTTAAACTCTACGGATGCTGCATTTTAATGCCACTAATGAATCAACAACATGAAGCACATTAATAACACCATTTAATTTCAAACTAAACAGATGATAGGAATTTAACCATCCAAGCAAAACGATAAAGAAGAAAACTATGGAACTTTGAAGCCTCTCAATATATTAAAGATCTTTCAACGGGTTACAAGAAGAATACAACACGATGGATGATCATGAACAGACCCTCGGCAAACAACGGACTGACTGAGTTTCGCCGGAAGAACTCGAATCTGACAGTAGCTCGTATGGAACACTGACTCGATGACCTCGAATGGGATGATGACTGGAAACTTCTCACATTTCTGTCACTGTTTTTGCTGCATTTCCTGCCAATTATGGTAGCGGAAGATGTGGGATGGTGGAACGGTAGCAGTGTGTGTGTGTGTGTTCGCCGGCTTCAATGGTGGTCGCCGGTGATGTTGTGCGTCTGGTTTCCGATGAACAACGACTGTTTAAGTTGTTTGGTCACTGGTTGGTGTTTCGACTAACTAAAGATGGATTTGGGTTGAGCAGCTGTGGCTGTTGTTGTTGAGACTGATAAGTCGATGGGATGGAAGTCACTTTTTGTTCTGCGACGGATCTAATGAAGAAGCAGCATCAACTCCAAGTTTTTGGAAGAAGAAGGAGCTCAACAATTTTGATCCTCTTAGGTCAGTTTGTTTGCTTTTCAAAAAAGATGAAGCCAACTCCCATTTTTCGAGTTATTATCGGATGATCGCTTAAGGTCTGCGGTTGTTCATGGTCAAGCCATGTTATATTCAAGCTCCTAAGGTTTCCATGGCTGCTTCTTTGTGTCAAGGAGAAGACGTTAGGGGGGTCTTTTGTTGTAAAGGGAAATGGGGTGGAGAAGAGGATGGTTAGATGGGGAGGTCGTTGCTGGTTCTCTAGGGTTGTTTAGTGAGGAAGACGATGGGTGTCATGAAAGGGGAGTGGGGTCATGAAGAAGACGACGCAGGGGGGGTGGAGTTCGTTCCCTGCGCAGCTGCTCGTCACCTTTTTTTGTTTTTCAGCCCTCCCCGTTCTTTTTGTTCCTTTTTTATTTTATAGTCTAGGTTTTTGGTAGGGTTTTAGGTTAAGGGGTATGGGCCTAGGAATTATGGGCTTGACAATTGCGGGCTAGGTCCAAAATTAGGCCTAAAGATGGGTTGCTCGAGCCCAAGCTCTATTCTTTCGCTGCGAACGAGATTAAAAATACGAGCCCATTTGTTAATTATTCCTACTATTCAAATAATTATTAAAATAAAACTAACCATTAAAACAAATCTATTTTTGGTATTTTCAAATATCATATTAAAATAAAAATACGATACTATTGTTGTATATTTTTTTTAAGATTTGTTTTAGATTAAAAATGACTACAAAACATTAATGAACCTATTTTTGTGATTTTTTATTTTCTTGTAATAAAATTAAAGTAAAAGAGTCAAAATTACTTAAAATATCTATATTATTCCTAAATTAAATATTTTATGCTAATATATAAAAAAATCTTGGGGAGGATAAAAAATCACATGTTTACAGCTGCCCCTCTTTGACTGGAAACGTACAGAGTTTTCAGACAAAGACTGACTAGACAGATTTTTGACCCGACCCTTATTTGGAGAGACTAAAACTAAGAGAGAAGGGAGTGTGACCGAGCCCTGGTGTCTGAGCTGCCTACATATCCTTGGCTATAAAAGAATCAGGCCACATGTAGTTCAGAGGTGAGTGAGATGATGGAGTATGCCGAGGTGAAGAGCCGATCGAGGTGCCGTCGAGGTTCCAGTCCGCGGTCCCGTTATTACATCAAAATCAAAAATGAAAAAGACTAACTAAGCCTATCAGCTACGAGTTACAAGATTCCTATCTATGAGTTTTCTGAAGCTTGATCTTGAGTCTTGGCTGATTCTTCATGCGGACTCTGATCTGAATCTTGATGCTTGTTAGCCGTAGGTGTTGGTTCAATCTTCTTTATCTTTTCAAACCAAGACGGGACATGCAGAGCTTGTGACCTCAGCCCTATCTTGAGCAGCTTACATCTTTTATTAACTTCTGCATTCGGATTCACTTCTTGTCTTGCCTTTTTTTTGGATTGTGACTAACTTCTGTTGATCATATGTGATTGTTGACTCACATTCTTGCCGCGAGCTTCTTCTACTTCTAACTTAAATTGAATTTTGAAATAACTTCCCTTGTTTTCCAGGTGGGCACCTGATTGTTGAACTTGAACCGTCTTCTCTTGTTACTTGACACTGTTTTCCTTTGCACCCTTGAACCATTTTCCCTTGAAACCTACACTGTCTTCCTTCGAAACTGCTTTCCCTTGAAACTTGAGTTGTCTTACTTTGAAACTGCTTTCCCTTGAAACATGAGTTTCCTTCCCTTGTTCTCCAGGTGGGAACCTGATTACAACAAAACAGACAAAACAAAAGAAATTTTTCTGCCCCAGTTTGCACTAGGAAGATTTGTGAGTTGTTAGCAAAGTTGTAAACCACTTGTACTATTGATGCAATGATGAGAGTAAACTAAATACTAGACTAGGATGTGCGTCTCCTAAAAGTGATTGAGCATGCGGAAAACTGTAAACTAAGCTTGACTAAAGTAAAGACTGACCCTATTCTCTAGGCGGAGCCTCCTAATTTCAGGAAAAATAAACACTAATTACTTAAGAAAACTAAAAATTGACCCCTTTTTTTCAAATCCAGACTTCTTTTTTTTTCCTCAAAATATCCTAGGAGAAAATTCGTCAGACTAGGTTTTCTATCTTAGGAGAAAGATTCATCAGACTAAGACGTTAATCCTAGGAGAAAATTCGTCAGACTAGGTCCTTTTTTTCTTTTTTTGTTTGTTTTTGGTATCTTAGGAGAAAGATTCATCCGACTAAGACGTTTATCCTAGGAGAAAATTCTTCAGACTAGGTTTTCTATCTTAGGAGAAAAATTCATCAGACTAAGATTTTGATCCTAGGAGAAAGTTCATCAGACTAGGTCCTCTTTTTGTTATCTTAGGAGAAAGATTCATCAGACTAAGACGTTAATCCTAGGAGAAAATTCATCAGACTAGGTTTTCTATCTTAGGAGAAAAATTCATCAAACTAAGATTTTGATCCTAGGAGAAAGTTCATCAGACTAGGTCCTCTTTTTGTTATCTTAAGAGAAAGATTCATCAGACTAAGATGTTTATCCTAGGAGAAAATTCATCAGACTAGGTTTTGTATCTTAGGAGAAAAATTCATCAGACCAAGACATCTATCCTAGGAGAAAGTTCATCAGACTAGGTCTTCTATCTTAGGAGAAAAATTCATCAAACTAAGATTTTGATTATAGGAGAAAAGTCATCAGACTAGGTCTTCTAATTTATTATCTTAAGAGAAAGATTCATCCGACTAAGATTTTGATCCTAGGAGAAAATTCATCAAACTAGGTCCTCTATCTTAGGAGAAAAAATGTGAAGATCAATGGCAAGATTTTATGCACAATAGCAAGACAAATAAAGGCAAAGATTTGAGAAACTTCCCTTTGTCGGCTCTTCTCGTCTTTTCTTTTTTCTTCTCTCTCTTTTTTGTGTTTTTTTCTTTTTTCTTTTTGAATCACTTTCCTTGCACCGCTTTGTTCCCGTTTCATACAAAGAAAAATTTATCAGTTTTGAAAATGGTGGTCGGTTTGTGGCCTTGAGTCTTTGGGCAGCTTGGCTTCTGCTCAATCAGCTTGAGTCGGCTTCAGGAGACTTTTGCTCTGCATCAACCCTAATTGCTTCACACCCAGTACCATTTATATTTGCGGCTCAATCTGTCTTATCCCAATTGGAGATCTTTGCTTAGGTGACCTTTTCTGATATCTTGAATGACTTCCTGCTTTTTGAGTAATTTGTCTGTCAGAGAGAATCACCAGTCATTTTTGCTTGCGTCAAGTAGGCTGACAAGAGTCTCTTTTTTTTTGGGGGGGGGGGAACCTTTGCATGAATCCTCAAGGCATGTTGACAGTAACAACTGAGTGTGCTGGCCGAATTCAATTTGTGCAACTGAAAAGCTGGTAGCAGATTTTGAAATCTTTTCTTGCTTGTTTTGACAAGGACTGACTCAGAGGGAAGGACATAAATGATGTAAAGAAACAAGTATTAACAAGAAATGCCCCTGTCGGAAAGACAAAAGGAAGATTTTTTTTTCTTTTATTTTTTATTTTTTTCCCAATAACTAGCCCTAATGGTCATGACATTCATTTTGGACTTAACGGCCTGATCTATCAAACTAATCCAATTTTCCCTTTTGCCATTCTTATGACCTTTGAAGTCGGGCTTGTTTATGCCAATTCTTCACACCAGTTTTATGACTCACTTTCGACTAGTGGTGCCCCGAGAAGTTTTCACTAACAAGTCTCTCTCATTTATTCATCTCTGCTTACCGTCGCCTTATAGTGCCCATGAGGGTTTTCACCAGTAAGACTCTCTCATTTCTTCTCTATTTTTCTTTTTCTTTTACTTTCTTGCGCGAGCATCCTGACAGTGTTCTATGTCGCATGACCGCCGTTGCTCATTACATGCTTCTCTTGGCATTCTTGAAGGCATATCGGGAGGTCTTTATTTGGAAGGTTTTTGGATAGGGTTGGACAAAAAGGTCGGCATGAAGGCTCAAAATAAACTCAGAATGATGGGTTGTAGACTTACAACTCTTGGAATCAACTCTTTCAAAAAAATCTCTGTCCCAGTTTCAGATGCTGGGGATTTTTGGATTTTTCTATTTTTTCCTTTTCTCTTTTTTTTGGCTAGACCGAACCGTGAGGCAGCCTACATATCCTTATTTTCAAGGAATCATGTCTAACGTAGTTCAAACATCTGACCTAAACTATTTTTCATCTTTCTCTCTGTTTCTTTTTTTTTTTCTTTTTCTTTTCTTTTTCTCTTTTTATTTGCCCAGCTTCTATTTTTGAGGGCATGGACCTTCGACAGTTATTTTTTCTTCTTTTTTTTTACTTGAACTTTCAAAGAGCTGCCCCAGTTTGTACTCTTGGGGCATGAACTTTTTTTTTCTTTTCTTTTTTCTTCTTTTGACTCTTGACTATAAACTTGATTCCAAAAGAGGGTAATCAAAGAAAATAACACAGGCTCAAAAGGGCTAGCGAATAATATAAAGTATTTGGATAGCAAAAAAAAGGGCCTCCCAACCTTAAGAACGTCAAACATGGTATCTTTTCGCGATCACAACATTGACGAACATGTGTGTCTTCTTGGTGTGCCGTGGTTACAAGACATTTTTTCATCCCTTAGTGACAAACTTTCCAACAAACTTCAATTGATTAAACATCCTTAAACCCGATCTTCACAATGATTTGAAGGTGAATTTTACTCGACCTTAGTTCCAAAGTATTCCAACTCTTTATTCATCCTCAAAAGTATTTTTTTAGTTATCGAATTCCAGATTAAATTAGTTCCTAAGATCTGGCCAATATTTCCTCATGCATGTCATGTCATTAAAACTAGCGGGAAAAGAACTAAGCATGGAATGACACAAAAGGACAAACTGTATTTCATTGAGTAAACAACAAGACAAACAACCTAAAATCCGAGTTACAACCCAAAATAACCCAGCTAATAAAAATAGCAACAGAACAGAAAGACAAGACTCACACAAACTAATGCTGCTCGGTGGGCCGGGCCTGAACCGGACCGGACCGGGCCCGCGGTCCTAACGGGCCTGGTGGGCCTGGTGGGCCGGTCCTGGGTGGGCCGGTCTTGGTGGGCCTCCTGAGCCCGTCACGGGCTGGTCTCCATAGTTGAGCCCACGAGCCCGGGACCGGGAGGCGGTCCTGGCGGGCCCAACGGCTATTTTTCAAAAAAAAAAAAAAAAAAAAAAAAATCTCCAACGGCCATATTTAAAATCTAGCCGTTTGGGCTGAAAATATGACCGTTTTTTAAGTTAAAAAAATGGCCATTTGGACCCCAAACTTTATTTTAACCCCAAACTTTATATAATTACACTTTTCCTCATTTCTCAACTATAAATACCCCCTCATTCTTTCATTTTTATTCACCAATTCATCAATATCTCTCAATATCTCTCAATCTCTCTCAATCTCTCTACTACAATTACTTAATTTATTGTTGAAATTTCGTGAAAAATTGTGAAGTTGTTGAATTGAAGTTTTCAAGTGTTCAACGATTTTCAATTTTCAAGAAGTTGTTCGGCAATCCGGTAAACTCGTTTCAACTCTTACGTTTTTAGAATATATTTTTGTGTGGTTTAGTTTGCATAATTATAATTAATATGGCATTTACTTTGAAAAAAATGTTTGGTAAAGGAAAAGATAAAACCGGTGAAAGTAGTGGCCAACCAACTACCCTTCCCCCGGCTCCCCGACCTAGAAAAGATAAGCAAGTTGAAAGTAGTCGCCAACCTAGACGTCCTCCTCCTTCCGTAATTCTTGATAGTGATCACCCTTGTTTTCAATTTACCGATAGTGAATTTTATCATAATGTTGCACCAGGTGATAGATTAGATGATGAAATTATGAATGCTCTTTATCCTAATGAAACCATCTTAGAAAATAATGAGGAAAATGAGGATGATGATGAAACTCAAGCACCGGATTTAGATGATACACCTACTAGTCCTCTTAATAACCCAAGTGATGCACTGGTCGACCCACCTGTAGAAACTCCTACTTTTAATAGAGAACCTGCTAAACGCTTAGAAACATCATTAGTTTGGAATTTTTTTACTCAAGTAAGAGAAAAAATAAGGCTAAGTGTAAAACTTGTGGGAAATTAATGTCGCATAAATATGTAGAAGACCGTAGCGGCACAGGTAGTTTGACTAGGCACATAAAAACACACTCTAGAGATAGGCTAGATTTTGTAGATATTTTTGCTTTAGCGATAAAATAATGGCAATTTCAATGGATAATGCTTCTAGTAACACCAGTGCTATAGGCATGCTTACAACAACACTAAATCCTGCATTTACTAATATTTTCCATGTTAGATGTATTTGTCATATTTATCATTTAATTGTCGGTGATGGTATGCGAATATTAAACATAGAAATTGAAAAGGTTAGAATGACTCTTAATTGGCTTTTTTATTCAAACCGTAGAAGTAGACTTAGAGAGTATTTTAAAAAATGTGATGAATATGGCCTTAGAGAAAGAAATGTTCCTAAACCTTGCCCGACTAGATGGAATTGTATGTACGAAAGTTTAGTAGTAGCATATGAATATAGAAACCCAATTAATGCAACGTTTAATTCTCGGGTAGGTGGTGAAGATGATGATGAAATGCTTACCACTCAAGATTTGACTAATGTTAAAATTCTTTTAGATTTTTTTAGAACATTTTCAAATTGCAACAAATGCATTTTCTGGGCAATATTATCCTACTATTTCAAATTGTTTAGTTTATATTGCAGCACTATCTGATTTGTTTGTTGAATTTAGTGAGGGTGGGGATATTTATGAACTTGCTATAAATGAAATGAAACAAAAGTTTAAAAAATATTTTTTTCCTATCCCTCCTATTTATGGTCTTGCTGCAATGCTAAATCCTACAATGAAATTGGGAGGTCCTCATTTTTGGTATTCAAATATTTATAAGGCTTTAGATCTTTCAAATGAGGAAATTGCGACACTTGCAGATGCAAAAGCTTCAATTAAGATTAACGCTCAAACAGTTTATAATGCTTATCAACTTGCCTTAGAGCATGCTAGGCCAACTATTCCAACCCCTACTTCGTCTAGCTCACAATCCTCTAAAAGAGTTGCGGGCTTAAAAGCTCTTAAATCTTGGACGGAGTTCAGGGGGTCTCAAGGTGAAAATTATGATGAAACTTCACATCTAAATGAGCTTCAAGTTTATTTGTCTCAGGGACTTGAAAAGGAGAATCCAGACGGCTCTTTTGATCTTTTGGAATGGTGGAAGGCAAGGGAAAAACATTTTCAAGGCAAGGATGGCTCGGGATATTTTATCAATTCAAGCTTCAACTGTTGCATCAGAGAGCGCTTTCAATATATACATAATATACAATATATATACTACAAGAAAATATATACATAAGATACAATATATACATAAGATACAATATATATACTACAAGAAAATATATAAGAGAATATATATACATAAGATACAATATAATATACTACAAGAAAATATATTATGCTACAATATATACATAATATACAATATATATACTACAAGAAAATATATTTATAAGCTACAATATATACATAAGATACAATATATATACTACAAGAAAATATATAAGAGAATATATATACATAAGATACAATATAATATACTACAAGAAAATATATTATGCTACAATATATACATAATATACAATATATATACTACAAGAAAATATATTATTATGCGAATATATATACATAAGATACAATACATATACTAAAAGAAAATATATAAGAGAATATATATACATAAGATACAATATAATATAGTTCAAGAAGTGATATTTATGCATGACAATTTAGTGTTTTACTATTGTTTTGTTATTTTCTTTTTCGTCAAGCACTTTAATAATTAGATATACATATATATTTTTAATATAGCCATGATACTACAAGAAATTGTCTTTAAAAAAAAAAAAAAGCCCGCTAGGCCCGCGAAGCCCACGAGCCCGGCCCGTTAAGCACATGACCATGTGGGCTTAGGCCCGTCACGGGCTGGTTCCACCCATTAGGCCCACGAAGACCGGGACCGCCAGGCCCGGGACCGCCAGAGCCCGGGACCACGAAGCCCGGGACCGCGAGACCCGGCCCGTTAGGCCCACTAAGGCCCGGGCCCGGGACAAAAGACAAGACTCACACAAATCAGAATGGAGGGATATAAGGGTTTGACTCAATAAAACAAATAAAATCTGGATCACAACCCTGAAATGACCCAGATAATAGAAAAACATCAAAACAAGCTACCAAGATTCCTTCCTAGTGAGGAGGGAATGACTTTTCAATTGCTATGCTTGGCATTTAGCCACAAATTTGCTCATCAGAATCAACAGAGCCTTCTCCAATTTCAACATCATTAACTTCAGTTAGCAAGTTCCCGAGAGGATTCTCATACTCCATGTCACCAGACATCATACCCACAAAGTGTGCATAATGATGTGTAGGTAAAGGATTCTGCGTGATATTCTGGATGTCACTGCCTTGGATCACAATCAGGTTTTCCTGGATCACCCTTTCTATTTCTCTTTTCAAATCCCGACAACTCTCAACATTGTGCCCTTGGGCATTGGAATGGTATTCACACCTTTTAGATGGGTCAAAGCTCCTTGCACGTGGGTCCACACGATTTGCAGGAATGGGTGTCACACCTCCTTTTTCCGCCCCCGCGAGGGGTGAAGGAGTTTTCTCCAATTGAAGGATAGTCGAAACGGGATTTGTTTATTTATTTCAGAGTCGCCACCTGGGAATTTTATGGCGTCCCAAGTCACCAGTTTTAATCCCGAATCGAGGAGAATATGACTCTATTTGTCATTCTGCGAACCAGAAATCCGAGTAAGGAATTCTGTTAATTCGGGAGAAGGTGTTAGGCATTCCCGAATTTCGTGGTTCTAGCACGGTCGCTTAACAATTTTTATACTTGGCTTAATTATCTCTAAATACATTTTTTCCTGTTGCCTGATTTTATTACCGCTTTTGTTTAGATTGTTTACAATTATAGACCTTTCTTGAAACGAATCACGCGTATGTATATTCGTATTATATTTTTTATAAATGTAAAGAATCGTGTCACGCATACGTATACACAATAAGATTGATAATATTTTTTATTTTTTATAAAAAAAAAACTTATGTTCGAAATTGTGCTTAAAATAAAATTAAGAACATTCGTCACTCTTGTATGATTAAATAGTGAACTGCACATTTCGGGTTATATGAAATTAATTTAAGATTCTCCTAAGAACTCCTTTTTATTAAAAGTTTGCTCGAAGTTGCGCGAACGCATAATCCGAACTGCTTTTAGAAAATGTAATTAGGTCACGCGAACGTATCCCTAATTTCACAAAATATTCTTGATGGTAATATAAAATTTCTACAAATGTTTATTATTTCCATCTATTTTTTAATATGAAAGTCATGGGAAATCACTAATTGGGACGCCTCTAAATTTCTTGAAAAGAATTCAAAATTTATTAGGTGTTGACCACAAGTTATATTTTAAACGTATGAATTATATACCTCAAAAGTATCTAAATTTAAAGAATTAATGATATAAAAAATAAATAACGTGCAACTAAATTTACCATCTTATTCGTTAATATAGTATTCGTATACCAAAAAGCGAATTATGTGCAAAACTAGGAAAGAATTATTTGGACAAACAAACTAATAGTTTTCGAAGAATTTTCATTGTTCTATTTAGAGCGAACTCTATTTTGTACTTAAATGTTGCATTTTAGTATTATAAATCTGACCTTCTTCTTCACAACTAGTTTTTAGTCCAAAGGTCAAATTATTTGGTTAATTCGCTTACAATGATTGAATTTAGGATAGATAAAATTAAACCAATTTTCTTTATCTCGGCTTATACAAGCTATTTGCAAATACTAAATCTACACTTTATAAAATTTTTGACATTATTTTATATACTATTTTTAAGAAATGAATTGATCGCATTCCTAAAATAAATGGGCCATTTGTTGTTAAGAAAAAAAAACTAATTTACAAATTGATTTAATAAAATGACATTACATGTAACGTAGTTATACAATCTGAACCATTCATAATATTCCAACATCGTAAACGTAACGGATTATATCAATTCACCTCTCACCCATGGTTATACACATAACTGTCACCACGCAATGTACGAACAAAATACAACTTTCATCATCTAGCTTTAAACAAAATCGAATATTGGACGAGATATGCTACTAATGTAGTTTCTTGATATTTCCATGCTATCCTATACTTAGCCAACAATATCACAAGATTTAATTAATGGCCAACTTTCTGCCATGTTCCCTATCTCGACAATTCAAACAATAAATGTTATCACTAAACTTCAAAATAAATAAGATTATCGTAGAATTTACTACTTCAAAAGGTCAATTGGCTAATAGTTTATCATGTCAAGTATAATACTATATTAACCAACTAAAACAAAACTGAAACTTAAACTAATAGATTTAAATGAATAGAAGACATAATTGCAATTCCAAACTTCATTTACTTGCAATGTTGAAGCTTTTCATGACATGAGTCTACAGATATGTACCTGGAAATGAGGGTAAAAGAGGTAAAGTTCAGCAGTAGCAGCAGCAACAAAAACCAGCAGAAAATGCCAATGACTCAGCAGATTTGAGCAAAACAACAAAACCCGTGAAACCCAGACGCACAGTAGCAGGAATCTTAGGAAATTTCAGATTTAAACCAAACAATATCAACAAACCAAACCGGACAATTCAGGGAAAACATTATTTCTGACTTCTCTTATTTTTTTTTCTTTTCTGTTTTTCTTTTCTGTGTATGTGTGTGTGTTTTTTTTTTTTTTTTTTTTTCTGTTTTTCTCTTTCTATATGTTCTCTATATGTTCTGCCCTCTATACTGATTTTCAGCTCTTTTTAGATCCTTTTTGTATGTATATCTCTCTCTCTGTCTATCTCCTTGAATCAGTCCCAACACCCCCTCTTTATACAAGTCTGCCCCTTCCCTTAAGTGCTGCCCGACCCCTTTCTGTTATTCAAAACAGATTTTTTTTCCACTACAATTGCCATTAAGGCTGCTTTCCTATTAATCAAACCATTAAGGATACCTTTTTCCCTTAATTTCAGCCCCTTCCACCTTCTTTGGTTTCCCATTAGGATTAATTAATGCTCCACTGATAAAGCACTAGCAATAAAGTATCATGTTAACTGTTTTATTCCCCAAACACCCCTGAAAATCCCTTAATATTACTGCCCCAGACCAAAACTGCCCAAACTTAACAATTATCTAAACTAATCTGCTTAACAACTAATAACCAATTCCTAAAATAAATCAAACAAACATTCTATCCTCACAGATTGTGCCAAACAGGGAAATGCAATAGCTATGATCGATCCAGCATACCAAATGTCTAATAGCTAATTGACAAAGGCTAAATTCAAACTGGAACTAACAGACTGAACACTGAACTTGAATAAAAACATATTAACACCACACAGAACTCAGCAGAACCATTTAAACTGAAATTCAGACTTAAATCAATATGCATAAGGTGATGTGAATGCAGGTTCATTGTCAACTTAATGACAATGTCCTGAAATTAGGTGGCCATAGATCAAACATACACAACAACAATTGACGAACTTATCTGACTTAACAAACAAGAACAAATTAATTGGCAAGAACTAATTAACTGATTACCTGCAACAAATGATAACAATCAATCCAAAATAGATAAACAGGTTATTTCAATCAGCATTAACAGAAACAGTAATTTATAAAACAACTAATCGACGAACTTAATCGAGTCGATTACACATCCTATAACTATTCACAACAAAGAACATAAACAAATTCAACCAAATAAAAGGGATGCTGGGAATGAAAAGGTGACTTAAAAGAATGTGGAAAATTAATCAAAACTAAACTACACAAATACATGGATAAACAAAAACCATAGATACAGGAAAAGAAAAAGGAAAAATACCTCCAACCTTCAGAACTCATACAGACACAGGCTTAACTTGGATTCAGACCTTTTGAGGTTGAACAGACTTTATTCGAAGTATTCTCAATTAAGAATACCTCGATTAAAATCTCTTAGACCTCAATCCCTCATTTAATCGGACAAATTCCACGATTTGGCATTTTAGGGTTCCATTTTTCTCGAATTTAGGTTTTGACCATTTCTGGTCATATTTGAAAGAAATCAAGAGTGGTTTAGGGGTGAAGGAAGCTTGGGGGTTACCTAGTGTAAATCTGAAACACATCTGACAAGTTTATGTTTGTTTCGAACCTTCAAAAGGAGATTCGAGGAGTTTTAGGAAGATTCGAAACAAACGATTGTCAGATACGTGGTGAGGTTAGTCAGGAGAAGCTATGGTGTTGATTTGGAAGCCATCGGAGATAGTCATGTCCTCAGACCCACCTTCGATTTAAGATTCGAAGAACTGGGGCCTGATTCGATGAGAGTTATGGTGATAGTTGGGAAGAGGAGGTCGAGGGGGTTCTGGGGTGTTAAGGTGGTGACCGGCGGCATCGTTGCCGCCGGGTTTCAGGCTAGGGGGAGTTAGGGCGGCTAGGGTTTGGGGCATCGTCTTAGGGACGATGATGAACATGAGAGGGAGGGGGGTGTTTGGTTTGGGGGTGGGGTAAGGATTTGGGGCTTATATAGGGGAGGGGTGGTCTGATCTCGTCCGTTGGATCAGGTAAGATCTACGGTCGGGATCAATTCATTTCCCTAAACGGTGCCGTTTTGGTTTAAGTGAGGATTGGGTCGGTCTCAGATGCAGGTGGGTCGGGTTATGGGGATGGCCTGGGAACCATTAGATTTAAAACAATGAACGATCCTGATTAAATATGATCATACGTCGTCGTTTGGTTTAATGAAAGAACTGAACTGGACCGTTGGATCAATTTGATCAACGGTTCAGATAAAAATACCAATACGGCGTCGTTTGATTGTCTGGGAATTACCTGGATGGGTACCATCAAAACAACGTAGCTTCTGTCCTATACTAGGTCGTTTGATGTCTTTTGGGTTGACAGATCTGGGCTGGGTAGGAAGTGCAAATTTTTGGGCCTAAAACAGGCCCAATCCGAATCTTTTCTTTATTTTTTGAATTCTTTTTTTTTCTTTTTCTTCTTTAATTTTCTGAATTAAATACTATTCCTAATTAATTGTAAAATCTAAATATAAATACAAATATTAATTAATATTTACAATAATTAACACACAATCAAAGAAAAAAAATGAAAGCATATACAGGCACATTTAAATGACAAAATTACAACAATTATGTATTTTTTTGTGATTTTTATTTTTATAAAACAAAACCTGTTAATTTCTAAATTGAAAAAAACTAAATCCTAAATGCATTATATTATATTACTTATTTATTTATTTGTATTTTTAAATGCATTAATAAAATTACACACGCACATATACCTATGCAAACAAACAGGAAATCCGTACAATATTTCCTAAAATAATACGTAATTAAAGAAAAGACCTAATTTCAGGAATTATTTTGGAGTAATTTGTATGAGGCAAAAATCACGTGCTCATAGCTGCCCCTCTTTGTGCGGTAACTCGAAGAGTTTTCGTGCAAAGATAAAGTGAGCGGATATGAGTGATTTTTGCCTGTTTGAATACTCCGTGGGAAGCGTTTTTTGAAAGATTTGACCGAACCTTGCTTCAAAGGTTTCCTACATATCCCTGGCTAAAAGGGAATCAGGTCAATGTAGTTCGGGAAGTTTTGGTAGCTGGGACTACCATGGGATTGTGATGTTACTGCTGTTGCGTGCTGCTTTTACTGCTTGTTGACCTCCTTATTACACCCTACCTAAAGAAAACAAAAAGCTAGACTAGACCATGGTATAAGAATTATAAAATCTTATCTAGATCATGCCCTTGCGTTTCTTGTTGGTTTGATGTCTTGATGACTCCTTTGGTATCTTTTTGCTTCCGATTTGTCTTGTATTCTCCTTTGACCACCGATCTCGAACTGCTTATTTCTTTTCGCATTGTTTTTCATTGTGTCTTGTACTTCCTTCCTCTGTTTGGGACTCTTGTTGTTTCCCGTTGGGGATTTGGTTGGATTCCTCTGCTTTATTGACTCTAAGTGTACTCCTCTATTATATGGGCGGGCTCTTGACTTCAACCAGCAATGTCAAAAATAAATTGCCATTCTGTTCTTCAGGGGGGCTCCTGATTACTTAAAATTTGAATTGTATTCCCTTATTCTCCAGGTGGGCTCCTGATTGCTGATACTTCAACTGTTCTTCCTTGTTCTCCAGGTGGACGCCTGTTTGCTGATATTTCCATTGCTCTTCCTTGTTCTCCAGGTGGATGCCTGATTGCTATTTTAACTGTTATTCCTTGTTCTCCAGGTGGACGCCTGACTGCTAATACTTCCATTGCTCTTCCTTGTTCTCTAGGTGGACGCCTGACTACTAATACTTCCATTGCTCTTCCTTGTTCTCCAGGTGGACGCCTGATTGCTGATATTTCCATTGCTCTTCCTTGTTCTCCAGGTGGACGCCTGATTACTAATACTTCCATTGCTTTTCCTTGTTCTCCAGGTGGACGCCTGATTGCTAATACTTCCATTTCTCTTCCTTGTTCTCCAGGTGGACGCCTGATTGCTAATACTTCCGTTGCTCTTCCTTGTTCTTCAGGTGGACGCCCTCACCGGGTGTTTCCTGAAATAAATATTGTTTTTGCCCCTGTTTCAAATCAAAGAAAATTTTGTTAGTTTAAGGCATAGTGGTTAGTTGTGGCATTCTTGCTGGGGTGGAGTTTCTCTTTGTCCTATTTTACCGCCTTGGAGTGGTTGAAAAAAACTGTTTTGTCCTCATAATTGATCCTTAACCGTAGGATCCCCACTGTTGTTTTCACTTCAAACTCTTTCAATCGTAATCATATGTCTCTCCTGACATTACTGAACCACCTTTCTGATTCAACTTTTCTCATACCCATATCTTATTTTCATCCTATTAATTCCCGTCCATCATGGCCGTATTTTGCGTTGTGCAACCTTGAATCTTGGTAGTATATCTTGACATTCCTTTCTTATTTGCTTGGAATGAAACTTACCTCAAAACTTTTGGAGGAGTAAGATTATTAGTGACGAAATATGACGATTTCGACAATATAGAATGAAAAGAAAAATCCAAATTTGGATGACTGTTGGAGATAGGAATAAGGAACTTATCTGATTGGAGTTACTGGCACCAATGATCAGGGTATGAATTTTGGATTAATCAGCCCAGTCTATTTAACCAAACCTTTTCAATCTTTCTAAAACTTTCAGATCCCAATTTTACTTTTTGCCGACTTACGAACCTTGTTTGACTTGCAGTGTCTTAAAGAGTTTTCACCGACAGACCTTCCTCATTTGTTTATTTCTCAATTCCTTTTCGCCTTATGGTGCGTGCGAAGGTTTTCACCAATAAGACTCTCTCATGTTACTTTCTCTCAGCTTCCATCGTCTCATGGTGCCCGTGCGGATTTTCACCTATAAGACTCTCTCATTTTCATCGCTTTTTCTTGTTTGGACCAGAGTGTTATGAACCATCTCCATTTGCTTGACTTCGCATTTTTCTAAGATTGATCGAAAGGTCTTTTGGTATGTGGTTGGAATGAAAGGGTATCAAAAGTTAAACAATTTTGATATGGGTTTAAAATTACAACTCTTGGAATCATTTTTCTTATTGCCAATACAATTCCTGCCCCAGTTTCTTGATTGGGGGTCTCTTGATGTTTCATTTTATGCACATTATGCATATTATGCACCCTATTACTGAGCCGTGAGGTGCCTACGTATCCTCTTTGAGGAATCAAGTCAAACGTAGTTCACTTCTATAATTTTTTTTATTTATTAATGATTCCAAAAGAGGGATAGGAAAGAAACAAAATATGGCTCAAAAGGGGGAACAAAGGATACAGTGTTTGGATAGCAGAATAAATTGCCTTTGTCATTCCAATCTTCGAAATAATGCCAAATACAAACATTCAATAATTATACCAAAGAAAAATCATGCATAATATCTCTTTACCGCATCAGAATTGATAGCCATGTCTATGCATTTTCCTTCAACATCTATTAAACATAATGCACCATTGGACAATACTCTGGTCACAATGAACGGTCCTTGCCAATTCGGGGCAAATTTGCCCTTTGCTTCAACCTGATGTGGAAGAATACGTTTCAGCACATGTTGACCCACTTCAAACTTTCGGGGACGCACCTTTTTGTTGTATGCTCTTGCTATTCTTCTTTGATACAATTGGCCATGACATACTGCTGCCAATCGTTTTTCATCAATCATGTTTAACTGTTCCAAACGGGTTTTGACCCATTCATCATCATCAATCTTCGCTTCGGCGACGATCCGAAAGGAAGGAATTTCAATTTCAGCAGGAATTACCGCCTCAGTGCCATATACCAACAAATAAGGAGTTACTCCTACCGAAGTGCGAACAGTAGTGCGATATCCCAACAATGCAAATGTTAATTTTTTGTGCCATTGTCTTGAACCTTCTACCATTTTCCGAAGTGTCTTCTTTATGTTTTTGTTGGCTGCCTCGACTGCTCCATTCGCCTTGGGCCGATATGGGGTGGAGTTGCGATGTATAATCTTAAACTGTTGACATACTTCTCTCATTAAGTTACTGTTAAGATTAGCACCGTTATCTGTGATGATCACCTTTGGGATTCCAAATCGACATATGATATTTGAGTGAACAAAATCGACCACAACTTTCTTGGTCACTGATTTGAATGTTTTGGCCTCAACCCATTTGGTGAAATAATCAATGGCTACCAGAATGAACCTGTGCCCATTGGATGCTGCCGGCTCAATTGGTCCAATAATATCCATGCCCCAAGCGACGAAGGGCCATAGTGTCGACATTGTGTGCAACTCAGATGGTGGAGAATGAATCAAATCCCTGTGTATCTGGCATTGATGACACTTGCGCACAAAACTGATACAATCTCGCTCCATGGTAAGCCAATAGTAACCAGCTCGGAGAATTTTCTTTGCCAATACATATCCGCTCATGTGGGGTCCGCAAACTCCCGAATGTACTTCGGACATGACAGTCGTGGCTTGTTTAGCATCTATGCATCTTAATAATCCAAGGTCTGGTGTTCTTTTATACAAAACTCCTCCACTTAAGAAGAATCCATTCGCCAACCGTCTAATGGTTCTCTTTTGATCCCCTGTGGCTTGCGCTGGATATATCCCCATTCTGATATACTCCTTGATGTCGTGGAACCATGGTTCACCATCAAATTCTTCTTCAACCATGTTGTAGTAAGCGTGCTGATCGTGGACTTGAATATGCAGTGGATCCACATAAGCTTTGTTCGGATGGTACAACATTGATGCCAGGGTAGCCAATGCATCGGCAACCTCGTTATGGATCCTTGGAATATGCCTGAACTCCACTGATAGAAACCGTTGACAGAGATCATGTAAACATTGTCGGTAGGGTATGAGCTTCAGGTCTCGTGTTTCCCATTCTCCTTGAATTTGATGTACCAGAAGATCCGAATCTCCCAAAACCAAGATTTCCTGGATACCCATGTCTGCAGCTAGCCTTAACCCCAAAATACAAGCTTCATACTCAGCCATATTATTGGTGCAATAAAACCAAAGTTGAGCCGTAACAGGATAGTGATGCCCGGTTTCAGAAATAATCACAGCTCCTATCCCGACTCCTTTCATGTTAGCAGCCCCATCAAAGAAAAGCTTCCAGCCAGGTTTTTCAATTTGCCCCATCTCACCGATATGCATTACTTCTTCGTCGGGAAAATAAGTTCTCAACGGCTCGTACTCCTCGTCGACCGGGTTTTCGGCTAAATGATCGGCCAATGCTTGGGCTTTTATTGCAGTCCGAGTCACATAGATGATGTCAAATTCTGTGAGCAATATCTGCCACTTTGCAAGTCTCCCTGTTGGCATAGGCTTTTGAAAAATATATTTCAACGGATCCAGACGCGAAATGAGGTAAGTAGTGTAGGATGACAAATAGTGTTTCAATTTCTGAGCTACCCAAGTTAGGGCGCAACATGTCCTTTCCAGATGAGTGTACTTAACCTCATAAGCTGTGAACTTCTTGCTAAGGTAGTAGATGGCCTGTTCCTTTCTGCCGGTGATGTCGTGTTGCCCCAGTACACAACCAAATGAGTTTTCCAAGACTGTCAAGTAAAGAATCAAAGGTCTTCCTGGTTCTGGCGGAACCAGCACGGGTGGGTTTGACAAGTATCCTTTTATCTTATCAAATGCTTCTTGACACTCATCAGTCCACTTGACCGCAACATCCTTCTTCAACAATTTGAAAATAGGCTCACAGGTTGTCGTGAGCTGAGCAATAAACCTGCTGATGTAATTCAACCTCCCTAACAAACTCATTACTTCAGTTTTGTTCCTTGGAGGTGGCAATTCTTGGATGGCTTTGATCTTTGATGGGTCTAGCTCGATGCCTCCTATGAATCCCAACAGCTTTCCAGATGGAACACCAAATGCGCACTTGGCAGGGTTAAGCTTGAGGTTGTACCTGCGAAGTCTCAGGAAGAATTTCCTCAAATCCCCAACGTGGTCGACCTGATGCTTTGATTTTATGATCACATCGTCCACGTATACCTCAATCTCCTTATGTATCATATCATGAAACACCGTGGTCATTGCTCTCATGTAAGTTGCCCCGGCGTTCTTCAAACCGAATGGCATTACCCGGTAGCAATAAGTTCACTATGGTGTGATGAATGCCGTCTTTTCTGCATCTTCTTCATCCATTAGAATTTGATGATACCCGGCATAACAATCCACAAAAGATCCTATCTCATGCTTGGCACAATTATCGATCAAAATATGGATATTGGGTAATGGGAAGTTATCCTTCGGACTTGCTTTGTTGAGATTGCGGTAATCGACGCATACTCTAATCTTGCCGTCTTTCTTTGGCACAGGAACGACATTAGCCAACCAAACAGGATATCGAGTGACTCGAATGACCTTTGCCTCCAACTGTTTGGTAATTTCTTCTTTAATTCTCACACTCATATCAGGCTTGAACTTTCTCAACTTTTGCTTGACAGGAGGCACCATTGGATCAGTGGGCAATTTGTGAACCACTAAATCAGTGCTCAAACCTGGCATGTCATCATATGACAATGCAAAAACATCTTTGAATTCGATGAGTGTTTTAATTAACTCTTCTCGGATCTTTGGTTCAAGGTGGACACTTATTTTAGTTTCTCGGATATTATTCGTTCCCCTTATATTGATGTCTTCAGTATCACTCAGGTTAGGTTTGGTTTTTTCTTCAAAATGAATTAACTCTTTACTAATATCTTCGAAAGCCTCATCCTCATCATATTCTGATTCATAATCACAATATACTTCTTGAATTATTATTTCGGAACCAGATTGATTTTTAAGACTGGGCTGAGGATTCCTTATGCATGCCATATCACTAGAGCCAGCGTAAAAAAGGACTGTACAGAAAAAATAAGAAAAAGAAAAGAAAAACTATTAGGAATGATAATGAAAAGGAAACTGTATTTCATTGGATGATGAAAAATAACAAGGCTTGCACACTTCAAACAAACTGTAAGATAAACATTGGGATTACAACCCTAAAGTAACCCAAACAAACTGAAGGAAAATCAAAATAAACTACCAAGACTCCTTTCGAATGGGGAGAGGAGTGGCTTTCCAATTATTAAGCTTTGTCTCTGGCCCAACGAATTGAACTTCCGCGTTGCTAGAACCTTCACCGCTTTCCACCATGTTCACATCGTCAAACAGCTTTTCAAATCTTTCAATTAATTCCTCCTCAGGATTAATCATGGATTTAGGAATTGTTGTTATCGGGTGATTTCTGGTACCGGACTTGACAAAAGACTTTAATAGATGTGGGACTGGCTTTGGAAGGACCCACGCCTTCTGTTTCGGCTTTTTGACCTTTCTCATGTCTGTGACAGTGGGTATGAATCCCAATCCAAATGTTCCCCAGTTCTCGGGAAGAGATACTGGTTGTATAATGCCTTGCAAAGATGAGCCCAAACCTTTTCCGGGTATAAAACCATTCTTTAACATTTCATAGGCTACCATGACTGATGCGGCGGTTATCTTTGGATTCAGAATGTATTTCCCCTCCGAAATTTTCTCTACCAACATTGCGTCGGAAACCTGGTAAACCCATGGTCCCTGGTCATTTTCTACTCCCTCGATCGGTACAATGGCATTGCTGTGAGCATTTAAACTGTCTTCCCCATGCACAACTATTTATTGTTTTTCCCATTCAAACTTGACCACCTGGTGTAGTGTTGACGGGACTGCTTTAGCAGCATGGATCCATGGTCGACCCAACAGTAAATTATAAGAAACAGCTATATCCAACACCTAAAACTCCATTGTGAATTCAACTGGCCCTATTGTCACTTCCATATCTATGTCGCCAAATGAATTTCTGCTACCACCGTCAAATCCCTGTATGCAAATACTATTCTTTTGGATCCTCTCCTCTTTTATTTTCAACTTGCTCAGAGTGGAGAGAGGGCAGATGTTTGCGCTTGACCCGTTGTCAACCAACACCCAGGTCACTACGGAGTTTTCACATTTCAAGGTGAGGCAGAGAGCTCTGTTGTGCTCAGTACCTTCCACAGGCAATTCATCATCAGAAAATGTGATTCTGTTTGCCTCAAAGATTTTGTTGGCTATTTTTTCCAAGTGATTCACGGAAATTTTATCAGGAACGTGTGCTTCATTCAAGATCTTCATTAAAGCTTGACGGTGCTCGTCAGAATGGATCAGCAATGACAGTATTGAAATTTGAGCGGGCGTCTTTTTCAATTGTTCCACGATAGAATAGTCGTGGAGCTTCATCTTTCTCAAGAATTCTTCCGCTTCTTCTTCCGTCACAGCTTTCTTTATTGGTGTTGGATTATTTTTAGTTTTTCTTAACTCTTCGAGAGTAAAATATCTTCCCGAACGAGTCAAGCCTTGCACCTCACAGACTTCTTCCTTGACTTCTTTTCCTTTGTACATTACCGTCACCCGTTCGTAGTTCCATGGAATGGCCTTGTTGTTGATCACTGGTAACTGGGTTACTGGCTTGATAATAACCCGATCTACACGGGTTCCTTCCACGACTATGATGGGTTTGCTGGCGACCCCTGGTACAATCACTTTTGATCCTTCCTGCTTCGTAGCAACTTTGCTCGAAGATCCCTTCTCAACTAGCACAGATGGCTCATCACCATTTTTGTTCTGCTTAGGTACCGACTTCTCCTCTGCTAACTGTTCATCTGGCTTGGCTTCATGAGACCGAATCATCATGACGGTTTGTGACGGCTTCTTTGTTTCCCCATCAGCCCGTACTATTTCTATCATATTGGCCTCCTGATGGGCTGACATTGGATTTCTGTTGATATTGGGAGCTTCGGGGGTTTGAACTTTAATTTTATTAGTATCAATCAGCTCTTGTATTGCATTCTTTAAATGTCAGCACTTTTCTGTATCATGGCCTGGTGTACCAGAACAATACTCACAGTTAACGGTGTAGTCCAAATTCTTTGGAGGAGGATTGGGCAGCTTGGATTGTATCGGCCTTAGCATGTCTAGCTGTCTCATCCTGTGGAACAGACTAGTGTAGGATACTCCCAATGGAGTGAAGGTTTTCTTTTTCTGTCCCCTTTCACCCCTGAATACTTGATTAGGCTTGCAACCTGGTCCGGGGTAGGTTCGCGGATAAGGATAGGTACTTGGTAGGACAGTAGCACGCCAATGAGCGTGGGCAGGTGGCTGATTGTATGCTTGCGCATGGTTGATGGAAAAATGAGGTTCCGACGGGTGATAGTAGTATTGGGGTGAATTGTGGTGGTAAGCTGATTGGTGGGATCGATGTTGATTGTAGTAATGAGGTGAACCTCTGGATCCCGACCAAGTTCCTGAATCAACCACCGCCGCTTCCTCTCTTTTCTTTTTTCCAATCCCTCCTACTCCGCCTTGAATAGCTTGAGTAGTTGCCTTAATAGCCGAATAACTCATGATTTTATTCGTCTTGAGGCCTTCTTCCACCATACCTCCTATCTTCACTACTTCGTTGAATGATTTTCCTATCGTTGAAACCAAATGGGCATAGTAAGTTGGCTCCAAGGCTTGTAGGAAGTAGTCTACCATTTCACTTTCCTTCATAGGAGGATCCACCCTTGCTGCCTGTTCCCTCCACCGGAAACCATACTCTCTAAAGCTTTCATTGTGCTTTTTCTCAAATTTTGTCAGGGATAGTCGATCTGGGATGATTTCCAGATTATATTGGAAGTGACAAGCAAATGCCTGCGCCAAGTCATCCCAGGTATACCATCTCCCATGGTCCTGGCGGGTATACCACTCTAGAGCTGATCTGCTCAAACTTTGGCTGAAGTAAGCCATTAATAATTCATCTCTTCCCCCAGCTCCTCGCATCTTGCTGCAGAAACCCCTCAAGTGGGCTACTGGATCGCCGTGCCCGTTGTATAGGTCAAATTTGGGCATCTTGAAACCAACTGATAATTGCACATTTGGGAACAAGCATAAGTACTTGTAGGCCACACTGACCTGCCCTCCTAACCCTCGCATGTCTCGGAACGATTGTTCTAGGCTTTTGACCTTCCTGAACATCTCTTCTTGTTCGGTATTTTTGACGGGCTTGTCAATTTCTGTTGGGAGGTCAAAACGGGGAGTAAATGAATGGATTTCGGAGGCTTTGAAAGTGGGCTCCGGGGGGGGGGGTAGTATTGGTTGTCCTGGGCCTGCAATATAGGCTCACTAGGAGATTTGTGGAATGTAGCTGTGGGAGGTGCCATGACGACAAGAGCTATTGGTGGAGGAGGGTATGGAACAGGTTTAGGAGGTGGAGACTGCGGTGTATGATAGGTGGTGCCTCGGTAGTGCTGGTAGATGGGGAAACTCGGGGATAGTTCAGTGGTAGGACTATCCTGAGTTTGGGCTAGTGATGGGGTGGAGGCAGAGTTAGCTGGGTAAGATGGGGGTGATTGCCCTGTAGACCAGGCCCGATACATCTCGGCCATTTGCTGCTTAAGTTTAACCATCTTTTCTTTCATTTTATCGACGTCCATCTCCTCTATCTCAATACCTGTGTCGACATCCGGGATAGACATGCTTTCGGGTATCGGTCCTTTTGATCTGGTGTGATACTGATAATATGCCAGTATACTCTTAGAAAAACTAACTGCTTGAATTCTCTGGAAATGAACAAACTTGTTAGTCTTGAGAGTTTAACACATATATAATTACACGTTGAGATGCAATGTTCCTAGACAAATAACCCTTTTCTATCATGCATTTGCTCGGCTGCTTGTGTCATCCCAGCTTTTCTTGACCTTTCTTTTTATTGTTATTCACTCTTTATTTTATTCTTTTATGATTGTGGTCGAATCTTATAGAGATTGCCTACATATCATGCCCCCGCATGAATCAGACCTTGCGTAGTTCGGACCGTAAGGCAATTGTCAACACTTTTATTTATTCTTGAAATAATACAAAGATGGAACAGATACTACATTTGGAAAATATTATAAGAAAATGGTTTAAAAAACTCGACACAAACCCAAATCAAACAAAAGACACAACTCTTAACAGCTCTGAACATGCTCCACTTCCCACTTTTGTTTTCAATCATTGGATCATCTGCTCACGGTGGGGCTTGACCCGGCTGACCTCCTAGCGTGCGATACATTCTTTCTAACTCCATTGCCAGATGAAGGGCAAAAATAGGTGCATGCTCTATAAACCTTTCATAATCCATCCCTTGGCAGTTTACATAACTTTGAGAGGTGTAAACCGCTAAATCATGGATTTGTGCCCTGAAATCTTGGAGACGTTGGTCTTGGTTTTGCAGTTGCTGTTGGCGAGTGGTGGCTATATCTCTGATACGGTCTTCACGATCTAAATCTGACTCTAATTGAGCTCGAAGTCTGGCCTGATCGAGTCTTGCCTGTGCTCTTTCTCTGTCGATGTCTGCGTGCTGATGTTCTCTATTGTACCTTCTTGCTTCTTCCAATTGTGCATGGAGTTGAGCTTCTGAATGCATCCAACGATCTTTCTCTTTCTTGAATTGTGCCCTGTCTTCTTCGGATTGCCTTACTTGGCGTTCCTTATTAGATCTGGCCTCTTCGTTTAATTGTTGGATTCTTTCTTTAGCTTTGTTCAACGCCTTTTCGGTTTTTGCCAAAATGGAATCATAATCTTGCATTTTTTCCAAAAGATTGGTGATGATTTTTTGATCTTTCCAACTTCTCATTGGTGTTTCAGAAGCTTTCTTCATTTTTTAAAATTGAACGTGAAGATTTTTATTCTCACAAGCCAGACTCTTCTTCTCGCCTTCTGCTTCTTGTGCTTGTAAGTCTTTCTCCAAATTGAGGCTCCTCAGATTTTCCTTTAAGGCATGGATAGTCACTTTGTATCCCTTTTCCTTTTCTCCCCAAATCAATCGCTCTTGGATTTTATCGTTAAAGGTTTGAACATGGGGTTTTTTTATTGGCCTTCTTAGATCGGGTTCTGGTGCATCATCCACGCGGGATCATTTCTCAAACCATCTTGCATATACTGGATTTATCTCGCCTTTTGTTGTGTCTGGAACTTGAGTATCATCTTTCAAGTATCGACATCCATTCCACATCTGCTGAATTAAAGCCTCGGGAAGAGTGGCTTCGGGGTGTAACTCGATTACTTGCATACTCAAATCCTCATCATCAGGTACCACTTGGTATCTCCCTAGTTGTCTTAAAACTCTCTGTGGCGCATATGGCTGGACGCTTCTTAATCCCAATAGCAGCAAATAACTATTCAAGGTTGACATGTGTATTACTTCCCTTACCGGGAGCCATCCCAAAGTCCACTTAATTTGACTTGCCGTTAAAGATCTTAGATGAGATACCCAGGCTTCCACCCCTTCTGGAGACTTATAATCTTTTATTCTTTCTTCATAACTCTCGATAAAATTATCATTGCTTGGACCATACTGCATGAACTTGGGCTGATGTTGGAGATGTTCAATCATCCACATTTGCAACAAAATTTTGTACCCTTCGAAGACCTTTGCCCTTGATTTACATAAAGTCAACGCCCGATAAATGTCGGAGAGAATGATCGGGGCAAGGGTATGATTTTACTTGGTAGTGAGGACCTGCACGACTTTCGCTGTGCGAATATCAATTGTTCGTTCTTTGTTTGGGAAGACCATGATTCCCAGAAAAGCTACCATGAAAGCGAAGCGTCGGTGAATCTGCTAGGTGTCTTTGTTCTGTTTGTTAGTAAGGCCCTTTTCATGAATTTCAAATCCGTCCGGCTTTCCGAACCTTGAATATAGGAAGTTGAAAGAACAACACCCGTTGACAACATTGATTTTTCTGATTTGATTACTGATGTTTAGAAGACCAAAGAATCGATGCACCGAGGGAGCCTTTGGGAATATCAGATTTTGATTTCTTAAATCTCCGTCAAAACCAGCATATCCAGCTATCTCTTCTAATGTAGGAGTAAGCTCGAAATCAGAGAAACGAAAAACATTGTGAACAGGGTCCCAAAAAGTTACTAACGCCGCAATCAAATCATCACGTGGATTAACTTTCATAATATCTGTAAGAGTTCCCAAATGCTTAACGACCCATTTCTGACCATCTTCTCCTAACTCATGCCACCACATCTGAAGTCGAAATAGAAACTCATCTACATCTGCGAATTATGGGTTTTGGGTGGTGCTCATTTTGTATCTGCGATTAATTTTAACAAAATCAAAACTCGTTTTGAAAACCGACACTCATAAAAAGAAAAATCATTTTTTTTATATTTAACACTTTTTTTAAATGTAAAACTATTTTGGGAATTCTCTAAAACAACCCATTTTATTTCTCGGCTCTCACAATGATTTATTTTTTCAATTAAGCTGGTCAACATGCAAATCCGAGGCAAATGAATGCACAAGTAGCAAGTAGGATGCATCAGGATGGTCTTTTCATTTCGGGTTCACCTGTCCTAGACAGACCCAACTCCTGTGTTGAGTCTCCAAGGTCAAATGTATATGATGCAAATAGACGTTCCTACTAGAGATCCGGTACGAGGTTGAGTTATTCTAAGTGAAAAACCTGAGGCAGATTGTTCTAGACCGGGCTTACCCAAACGGACAGTTTGAGCCGAAGTGGGGGCAACGTACCGGGAGCACGAAAGTCTACCCGGCCTAGTTACTTGTCCCAACTTCGTCTTATTTGGTATGACTTTTAACAGAAAGGTGGGCCACGCGCACGTGTGCACCATAAATTCAGAAGACTCAGAAAGAAGGAGGGTTTCGTAGCAGTTTTATATACACAATTCAGATAATATTAAATCGGTAAAAAGCAATATTTAGCACATTAAGCATAAACATGTAAAAATCAGATAAAAGCCAACTATAACAGTTATTTTAAGCTCGAATTCTTAAACCCTGAACTAGTGGTTCTGGGTTAACAAGAAAGTCAGTCCCCAGCAGAGTCGCCAGAGATGTCACACCTCCTTTTTCCGCCCCGCGAGGGGTGAAGGAGTTTTCTCCAATTGAAGGACAGTCGAAACGGGATTTGTTTATTTATTTCAGAGTCGCCACCTGGGAATTTTATGGCATCCCAAGTCACCGGTTATAATCCCGAATCGAGGAGAATATGACTCTGTTTGTCATTCTGCGAACCAGAAATCCGAGTAAGGAATTCTGTTAATTCAGGAGAAGGTGTTAGGCATTCCCGATCCGTGGTTCTAGCACGGTCACTTAACCATTTTTATACTTGGCTTAATTATCTCTAAATACATTTTTTCCTGTTGCCTGATTTTATTACCGCTTTTGTTTAGATTGTTTACAATTATAGACCTTTCTTGAAACGAATCACGCGTACGTATATTCGTATTATATTTTTTATAAATGTAAAGAATTGTGTCACGCATACGTGTACACAATAAGATTGATAATATTTTTTATTTTTTATAAAAAAAACACTTTTGATCGAAATTGTGCTTAAAATAAAATTAAGAACATTCGTCACTCTTGTATGATTAAATAGTGAACTGCACATTTCGGGTTATATGAAATTAATTTAAGATTCTCCGAAGAACTCCTTTTTATTAAAAGTTTGCTCGAAGTTGCGCGAACGCATAATCCGAACTGCTTTTAGAAAATGTAATTAGGTCACGCGAACGTATCCCTAATTTCACAAAATATTCTTGATGGTAATATAAAATTTCTACAAATGTTTATTATATCCATCTATTTTTTAATATGAAAGTCATGGGAAATCACTGATTGGGACGCCTCTAAATTTCTTGAAAAGAATTCAAAATTTATTAGGTGTTGACCATAGGTTATATTTTAAACGTATGAATTATATACCTCAAAATTATCTAAATTTAAAGAATTAATGATATGAAAAATAAATAACGTGCAACTAAATTTACCATCTTATTCGTTAATATAGTATTCGTATACCAAAAAGCGAATTATGTGCAAAATTAGGAAAGAATTAATTGGATAAACAAACTAATAGTTTTCGAAGAATTTTCATTGTTCTATTCAGAGCGAACTCTATTTTGTACTTAAATGTTGCATTTTAGTATTATAAATCTGACCTTCTTCTTCGCAACTAGTTTTTAGTCCAAAGGTCAAATTATTTGGTTAATTCGCTTACAATGATTGAATTTGGGATAGATAAAATTAAACCAATTTTCTTTATCTCGGCTTATACAAGCTATTTACAAATACTAAATCTACACTTTATAAAATTTTTGACATTATTTTATATACTATTTTTAAGAAATGAATTGATCGCATTCCTAAAATAAATGGGCCATTTGTTGTTAAGAAAAAAAAAACTAATTTACAAATTGATTTAATAAAATGACATTACATGTAACGTAGTTATACAATCTGAACCATTCATAATATTCCAACATCGTAAACGTAACGGATTATATCAATTCACCTCTCACCCATGGTCATACACATAACCGTTACCACGCAATGTACGAACAAAATACAACTTTCATCATCTAGCTTTAAACAAAATCGAATATTGGACGAGATATGCTACTAATGTAGTTTCTTGATATTTCCATGCTATCCTATACTTAGCCAACAATATCACAAGATTTAATTAATGGCCAACTTTCTGCCATGTTCCCTATCTCGACAATTCAAACAATAAATGTTATCACTAAACTTCAAAATAAATAAGATTATCGTAGAATTTACTACTTCAAAAGGTCAATTGGCTAATAGTTTATCATGTCAAATATAATACTATATTAACCAACTAAAACAAAACTGAAACTTAAACTAATAGATTTAAATGAATAGAAGACATAATTGCAATTCCAAACTTCATTTACTTGCAATGTTGAAGCTTTTCATGACATGAGTCTACAGATATGTACCTGGAAATGAGGGTAAAAGAGGTAAAGTTCAACAGTAGCAGCAGCAACAAAAACCAGCAGAAAATGCCAATGACTCAGCAGATTTGAGCAAAACAACAAAACCCGTGAAACCCAGACGCACAGTAGCAGGAATCTTAGGAAATTTCAGATTTAAACCAAACAATATCAACAAACCAAACCGGACAATTCAGGGAAAACATTATTTCTGACTTCTCTTATTTTTTTTTCTTTTCTGTTTTTCTTTTCTGTGTATGTGTATGTGCTCTTTTTTTTTCTTTCTATTTTTCTCTTTCTATCTGTTCTCTATATGTTCTGCCCTCTATACTGATTTTCAGCTCTTTTTAGATCCTTTTTGTATGTATATATCTCTCTCTGTCTATCTACTTGAAATCAGTCCCAACACTCCCTCTTTATACAAGTCTGCCCCTTCCCTTAAGTGCTGCCCGACCCCTTTCTGTTATTCAAAACAGATTTTTTTTTCCACTACAATTGCCACTAAGGCTGCTTTCCTATTAATCAAACCACTAAGGATACCTTTTTCCCTTAATTTCAGCCCCTTCCACCTTCTTTGGTTTCCCATTAGGATTAATTAATGCCCCACTGATAAAGCACTAGCAATAAAGTATCATGTTAACTGTTTTATTCCCCAAACACCCCTGAAAATCCCTTAATATTACTGCCCCAGACCAAAACTGCCCAAACTTAACAATTATCTAAACTAATCTGCTTAACAACTAATAACCAATTCCTAAAATAAATCAAACAAACATTCTATCCTCACAGATTGTGCCAAACAGGGAAATGCAATAGCTATGATCGATCCAGCATACCAAATGTCTAATAGCTAATTGACAAAGGCTAAATTCAAACTGGAACTAACAGACTGAACACTGAACTTGAATAAAAACATATTAACACCACACAGAACTCAGCAGAACCATTTAAACTGAAATTCAGACTTAAATCAATATGCATAAGGTGATGTGAATGCAGGTTCATTGTCAACATACACAACAACAATTGACGAACTTAACTGACTTAACAAATAAGAACAAATTAATTGGCAAGAACTAATTAACTGATTACCTACAACAAATGATAACAATCAATCCAAAATAGATAAATAGGTTATTTCAATCAGCATTAACAAAAACAGGAATTTATAAAACAACTAATCGACGAACTTAATCGAGTCGATTACACATCCTATAACTATTCACAACAAAGAACATAAACAAATTCAACCAAATAAAAGGGATACTGGGAATGAAAAGGTGACTTAAAAGAATGTGGAAAATTAATCAAAACTAAACTACACAAATACATGGATAAACAAAAACCATAGATACAGGAAAAGAAAAAGGAAAAATACCTCCAACCTTCAGAACTCATACGGACACAGGCTTAACTTGGATTCAGACCTTTTGAGGTCGAACAGACTTTATTCAAAGTATTCTCAATTGAGAATACCTCGATTAAAATCTCTTAGACCTCAATCCCTCATTTAATCGGACAAATTCCACGATTTGGCATTTTAGGGTTCCACTTTTCTCGGATTTAGGTTTTGACCATTTCTGGTCATATTTGAAGGAAATCAAGATCTGTTTAGGGGTGAAGGAAGCTTGGGGGTTACCTAGTGTAAATCTGAAACACATCTGACAAGTTCATGTTTGTTTCGAACCTTCAAAAGAAGATTCGAGGAGTTTTAGGAAGATTCGAAACAAACGATTGTCAGATCCATAGTGAGGGTAGTCAGGAGAAGCTATGGTGTTGATTTGGAAGCCATCGGAGATGGTCGTGTCCTCAGACCCACCTTCGATTTAAGATTCGAAGAACTGGGGCCTGATTCGATGGGAGTTATGGTGATAGTTGGGAAGAGGAGGCCGAGGGGGTTCTGGGGTGTTAAGGTGGTGACCGGCGGCGTCGTTGCCGCCCGGGTTTCAGGCGAGGGGGAGTTAGGGAGGCTAGGGTTTGGGGCATCGTCTTAGGGACGATGATGAACATGAGAGGGAGGGGGGTGTTTGGTTTGGGGGTGGGGTAAGGATTTGGGGCTTATATAGGGGAGGGGTGGTCTGATCTCGTCCGTTGGATCAGGTAAGATCTACGGTCGGGATCAATTCATTTCCCTAAACGGTGCCGTTTTGGTTTAAGTGAGAATTGGGTCGGTCTCAGATGCAGGTGGGTCGCGTTATGGGGAGGGCCTGGGAACCATTAGATTTAAAATAATGAACGGTCCTGATTAAATATGATCATACGTCGTCGTTTGGTTTAATGAAAGAACTGAACTGGACCGTTGGATCAATTTGATCAACGGTTCAGATAAAAATACCAATACGGCGTCGTTTGATTGTCTGGGAATTACCTGGATGGGTACCATCAAAACGACGTAGCTTCTGTCCTATACTAGGTCGTTTGATGTCTTTTGGGTTGACAGATCTGGGCTGGGTAGGAAGTGCAAATTTTTGGGCCTAAAACAGGCCCAATCCGAATCTTTTCTTTATTTTTTGATATTCTTTTTTTTTCTTTTTCTTCTTTAATTTTCTGAATTAAATACCATTCCTAATTAATTGTAAAATCTAAATACAACTACAAATATTAATTAATATTTACAATAATTAACACGCAATCAAAGAAAAACAATGAACGCACATACGAGCACATTTAAATGACAAAATTACAACAATTATGTATTTTTTGTGATTTTTCTTTTTATAAAACAAAACCTATTAATTCCTAAATTGAAAAAAAACTAAATCCTAAATGCATTATATTATATTACTTATTTATTTATTTGTATTTTTAAATGCATTAATAAAATTACACACGCACATATACCTATGCAAACAAACAGGAAATCCGTACAATATTTCCTAAAATAATACGTAATTAAAGAAAAGACCTAATTTCAGGAATTATTTTGGAGTAATTTGTATGAGGCAAAAATCACGTGCTCACAATGGGTGCAATCATGTCATGATTCTTTAACTTCTTAAATAAGCTTGCATAGGACTCTCCTATTGGTGTAAAATTATCTTTCAATGTTTATTCCCTTCTATACCCCTGGCAAGGATGTGGGTTATAGGACACTTGAAAATTTTATGGAGGCTATTGGAGATTTTGTGATGCCCGTGCTCGACTTATGGGGTGTTTTGGTGGCTGGATAACATACTGAGGTGGAGAAACAAAGTATTGAGGGTTCTGAGGTGGATAATACTGCTCAGGGGAGTCATGAAAAACTTGAGGAGGCTGCTCATACCTTCGAGATGTTCTCCTGATACCTCTTCTTGACCCTGATGTCATCATGATTTCTTCAACCTTCTCATTTGTGTTGCTAAAATTATCAGATTCAACCCGGACAGCCTAAGTTGCGGCTTTAAAAACTGCTTGACTTATAATTTTGCCTATCTTAAGACCATTCTCTACCATTTCTCCCATTTTGATTTCTTCCAAGAAGGATTTGCCAACTGCGGACATCATGTTTTGAAAGTAATCGGGCTCTTGCGCTTGAAGGAAGACAATGATTAGCTCGTGGTCATCCATGGGTGGCTTAACTCGAGCTGCTTGCTGTCGACACCCCCTTTTTCTACGCGTGTCGAAATCGGGTATATGACATTGGGAGGACAACTCTATTCCCTTTTGAGAATTGGGTTTAGAAGTTGAAGAGTCGCCACCTAATAATTATAGTGCATTAGGACACTTTTTAGAAGAGTTTGAGATGAAGAGACCAAATATTAGGGTAAAGGCTAGAAATTATCCCGAGGGTAAGGTGTTAGGCACCCTTCAGGATCCACAAGTGTGGTTCCCGGCCATGCTACAATTGTCACTTTAAGAAGACAAGTAGAAAAATAAAGCATAGGGCTTCACATAGTTTTGCAAACAAGTTTAATAGTTGAAGAAGTAGAGAGTTTAGAAAATTAGTTTTAAAAGAAAACTTAAAAATTAACAAGTAAAAAGGAAAGGGGTCCTAGGTTTACGGATAATATGGATCACATCAATGCAATATCCAGCAATCACTCCTCAGAAGAGGGGTCCCACGTGATATTAGCACACCGGTCATCATATCCATATTCTACCCTTCCCACCCTGTTAAGGTATTAAAGCGCGAAAAGTTTCGTTACTTATTGCATGCTAGTACCCATCCCAATACTATTAGTCCCGGAGGTATCTAGGGCTACTAATCCTAAAAGGGAAAGGGATTTGGGGTCTTTTGAGAGTTTCAAAGGACAAAATACTAAGGCGTCAATCAAAACACATAATACAAGTAAAAGTGGAGGCATATAAGCAAGTAAGGCTCAAGTAAACCTCCTTAAATCAGATAAGCATAGAGTTTAGCATGTCTTGCATGTACTGGTTTGGTCTTTAAAAAATTAAGCGATAAGCGGACTGATTCAAAACATACTTTTAGACAGGAAGTCCGCATTAGGCTTACTAGAATGCAGTTGTCAAAGACTGAGCCACTTTAATTAGTCAACTTTACCTTAAGTGTGAGACAAAACTACTGATTGTAAAGGAGTTGCTGAATAAGATAAGTTTCAGAAAAGATTGCAGACTTAATACAAAGAAGATGGTTTAAAACAAGTTTTAGAAAACATACTTGTTTAAGAAAAAGAGTTGCCGAGTTTTAACAAAAGAACTGAATTGCAGACTGATTCAAAAGATTTATCCGATAAGTATAAAGAAGTGAATTCAGATTGATTTCAAAAAATGTTTGTCAAATTATCAGGAAAGCAGTAAGTTTTCAGAAAATATGCACTGATTTGAGAATATTTGTCAAGAAGGAAAAAGATGCACTGATTTGGTTGCAAGAAAAGTTTTAAGGGTTCAGAAAACGTGCAGAAAGTCGCTTGTTTTAGCGAAAAAGGGTCAGTACTGTTTTAGACGAGTGAAACAATTCTGATTTGAAATTCCTATAGGCATGATCTCTACGAGTTACTGATTTTAATACCTTTCAAACGTTAACAGCCTTATAAACATGATATCTATATGTTGATTTATCATAAACCTAACGGTTTGCCTAATGTCATTACAAATGTAGAAATGCAAATCCCTATAGGCATGGTATCTATATGCATAGTTGCAGAAATCAGAAAGTTAGATCCTATAGGCATGGTTTCTACTTGTGAGATTGCATAGATTAACAGTAAAAGTCGTATAGGCATGGTTTCTACCCTTTTGTGCATAAAAGTAAATCCCCTCCCCTTTTCACTAGATCCCCGAGTTTATACAAATTATTATAGACCAGAAAAATAAGACAGAAATAAAAAATACATCAGAAATTACAGCTACATTCGAGCAACCTAATTCAGACTTAGTATCTAACAATATGAGATTGAACCACTTCCGAGATCCAGATTTTCAAAGCCTTCTCTTATCTAGGGTGTTTTAGAGATCCAAGGAGTTTCAAGAACTCCAGGCAGTGCTTACACCCAAGATATTAATTAGAAAGAGTTACAGTGCAGTGTGGAAGAGCCATCCCTCAGGTGTCTAAGTTCAGAGGGAGCTCATGGATCCCAAAGCAAGGCTCACAAGAGAGGGGCAGAACTTAGTTTCTAAGAATGAGTGTAAGTGCAAGATGGGGGTTAGGGAGTGTCATGGCAGGCTGGTGGTCATGCCTAGCCATAGGATAGGCTGGCACACCCCTGACCAAGCATGTTCAGCCAACAAAGAAGAGCACAGACCTATTGAAGGTCAGACTATGGTCTGGACAGTGATTAGGACACTGCCAGACCAAAGTCTCAGGCTCAGAATACACATAAAGGGAAAGGGGAATGGGAATTGAAAGAGTTTAGGACTCAGGGAGTCCAGTCCATATACATGAACAACAATATCAAGTGTTGTCATGTTTTCTGAACCATAACTCAACATACAAAGGGTTTAGAGATGAGGATTCATATAGGAGCAGGAATAAACAAACTTGGAAAAAGCAGTAAAATAAACAAAGAGAATGACTGGAGCATAAACACATAAGAGAGGCAGAATTTAAACAAGAAGAGACATACCAGTTGCAGAAAAGTAAGCAGGAAGAAAAGCAGAATACTTGCAGCTAAAACACAATCAGAGAAAAGGACTCTAGCTTATGAGTTTAGAGAAAAAACTCGAATGCTTTTAAGAAAAACTAAGAGTATTTGAGAGAAGAAGTAGTGACTTATGTTGTGTGTGTTCGTGTCTTTGAAAGAGAAGAGTATAGGTATTTATAGTTTTGAAAACGAGTAAAGAATAAGGTAACAAGTATAGCTTTAACACAAATATGGGCATGATCACAATCAGAATCAATTAACACAAGACTTCCCTTTAATCAAGGGATTATTGTTCAAACGGATACTAACAGGATCAAAAATAAGGAAAGAAAATCAGTCTGTAAGCAGAATGGTTGTTGCCATAAAAGGAGCAGTAAAATCATACAATAGGTATTTAAGTCCAAGTACAGGATTGTACTTATTTTTGGAAAGGGTTTAGTAAGGCCAAACCAAGAAAGAGAATCAATTAACCCTTAACAGGCGAGTAAGAGGGAAAAGTTTTGAAATCAATTATGAGTTTGAAAATCAATCACAGAAGGGACTCAATATATAAAGGAACACACAAGTAATAGACATGTGAGGCCAAGCTATGGCAAAAGAAACAACATACAGTAGTAGCACAGAGCAAGCATTCGAAGCATGATAGTCAGGTTTCAGTGGTTTAGTAAATAGAGAAAAGGATCAGAGGCATGCAAAGAGTCGAGTGAAAATCATAGTCGAGTTTGACAGGTAGCAAGAACTCAGAACCAAAAGAGTCACATAAAAAAAAAGTGTTGAAGTAAAGGAATCACGTTGAGCAATTTCAACAGACGAAGAACTTCAGGAACTCAAATAGACCCCCAAAGAACTTGGGTTTTCAAAATCAGTCAAGTTTAGAGGCGATAAACAAGTGAAACAAGCAAACAAATTTAGAATCTCGAATAAACCCCAAAAATTAGGGTTTTCAACATGCTAACTCAGATAGAAAAACAAGGTAAACGAATGTTAACAGACAGACTAAGAGACGCAAACAAAATCTCAAGAATTAGGGTTTTAAACATGCTAACTCATACAGAAAACAACACAAGAAAAACACAGTAAAACATGTCGAGAATCAGTGAAGGGATTCGAAATACCTTAACATAAAACCCTAATTAAAGAATAAAGAGTTTTGAAAGCAAAAAATTAAAGAAACTTTGAGAAAGATGCTTAGAAAGTTCAAACACATATAGATTCGGGGCAGATAAAATCGAAGGAACCTTGGAGATTAGGATTTCGTAAGAAACCCAGGCGATGAGAAAGGCTTTGAAAACCATCGATCTAAGCAGGAAAGTCGAAGATCGAACTCGAATAGCCATGGCTAGCTTGGAAAAAGGATGAAGACGACCGGAGAAGAGTCATCAAGCAAAGGATTGGTCGAAACCCCTTCAAGATCTGGTCATAGGACCTCAAAGACGAGCACGTAGAGGTCATGAGAGGTTGGTACAGGTCTCCGATGAGCCTAGGAAGCCATGGATTAGGGTTTCAGTGAGAGGCGGCAGCTAGGGTTTGAGGTGGGTTGAGAGAGAGTTGAGAGAAAGAAGGGATTCAAAGGTGGCGTCTCTGAAGGAATAGGGTAGGTTTAGGGGTCGTTTGAAATTAAAAAGGAAAGAATCAATGGTGGCCGTTGATCTAAGTGATCAACGACCGAGATTGAACGGGGTTATGGGCTGGGTCGGTTGAGTAGGTGCTGGGTCGGGTTAAAGGTAATTGGGCTGGGTAGTTTGGGCTCGAATTTGGGGCTGAGTTGGGTTAATTAGGGGTGCCAAATTGGCTGAAATTGAAATACAATTGAGGCTAGATTGTAAATAGCCACTTTTCCCATTTTGTTTTATAAAAAATAGCAATAACGATTTTAAGAACAAATTAAAAGTACCGGGTAAACAAATATCATATAAATATTAATTAAAAAATGCTGGGGTTAATTTTATAATTATAAGATGCTATCAATTACAAAATAGGCTATAATTGCAATTATATGCAATTTAGCTTTTAAAAATGCCAAACGAATTTGTAAAAATGTGCAAAAATCACCTTAATTGTATTTTGGTGTAAATATGAGGATAAAATAAGTTATGCACCAAAATTGATGATTTTGGGAATAATTATGGATTTTGTACTGATAAAATAGACAATAAATTGATTTTAAAAATCTTTAAGAATTAGGAAAAATACCAAAAATCTTGAGGCATGCTTATATATGCATGTACATATTATTTTGAAAGTATTTTGTATAGAAATACATAGGGAAAAATTGGGTATCAACAACTGCCCGTCTTTACCCGAGGAGGATGAAAGAGTTGTCGGGTAAAGATATGATGGCCAATTTTGACTGGAAGTGGCGATTTGAAAGCAGTTTTGACCGAGCTCTGGTCTCTAAGCCACCTACATATCCTTGGTCTTACAGGAATCAGGCCATATGTAGTTCAGGAACCATTGACGGAATATGCAGATGGAGATTTGAAACGGACGAACGCGATGTTTAGATTGAGTGAGGTTTCTGAAAATCGATAGGTTGCGAGAACCGGAGTGAGATCGCTCCTGATGAGATGGCCATTGCTAGCCAGTTTACCTACAAATGAGCAATACGAACATATATTGTGCATAAATTTAAACATGATGCAAATTCCCATTGGACCATAAATGCTGTCTTTGGACGGTTAGGATGACGTCCTTGGACCATGACGTCCTGGGCTATGAAGAGTGTAAATAAAAATTCACAGGACATGAAATGATGTTCTCGGGCCATGTAGATGATGCCTCCGAACTATGATGCCTTTGAATAATGATATGCAAAAGATAAAATGGGGTCCTCAGGCCATGACATGACGTTCTCGGGCTATGCAAATGATGCCTCCGAATAATGATGCCTTTGGACAATTTGACGATCTTTCAGCCCATGAAATGCAGAAGGTGGCGATCTTTCAGCCCATGAAATGTAGGATTTGGCGATATTTCAGCCTATGCAAGACGTAAATAAAAGGTGGCGATATTTCAGCCATGTGAGAGAGATAAGGTGGTGATCTTTCAGCCGATGCAAGAAAATAAAGTGGCGATATTTCAGCCATGCAGGATGGAGATAGATCTTAGTCTCGGAAGGTAGAAAGGTAGCCTTATGCAATGCAGGAAATGCATATGGAGGTAGAGCTTAACCTCGGAAGGCAGAAATGTAGCCTTATGCAAAATGCAGATGGAGACAAAGCTTAGTCTCGAAAGGCAAAAAAGTAGCCTTATGCAGATGATGATAGAGGTAGAGCTTAACCTCGAAAGGCAGAAAAGTAGCCTTATGCAAAATGCTGATGGAGACAGGGCTTAGTCTCGAAAGGCAGATAAGGTAGCCTTATGCAATGCAAGGAAATGCAAGATGGAGATAATGCTTGGTCTCGGAAGGCAGAAAGGTAGCCTTATGCAATGCAGAGAAATGCAGGATGGAGACAATGCTTAGTCTTGGAAGGCAGAAAGGTAGCCTTATGCAATGCAGAGAAATGCAGGATGGAGACAATGCTTAGTCTTGGAAGGCAGAAAGGTAGCCTTATGCAATGCAGAGAAATGCAGGATGGAGACAATGCTTAGTCTCGGAAGGCAGAAAGGTAGCCTTATACAAATGATGAGAAATGCAGGATAGAGACAATGCTTAGTCTTGGAAGGCAGAAAGGTAGCCTTATGCAATGTTGATGGAGGTAGAGCTTAGTCTCGGAAGGCAGAAAGGTAGCCTTATGCAATGCAAAGATATGCAGATGGAGGTAGAGCTTAACCTCGGAAGGCAGAAAAGTAGCCTTATGCAGTGCAAGAATGTAAAAGGACGATTAGTAGTAAGATCTCTTAGCTGATAGCCGATTATGACAATATGACTGTTGGGGAGATTGTGTACGGATAGCAATTGCGGGCACATGATGGCTCTGAGAAGTTGCGTTCTTGGGAAAGTGTGAGTGCATAAATATATCTAATGATATTGCGAATTGAGTGCCTGCATCCAAAGAAAAATCGTGAGTTCTGTAAGGGGAAAAGGTTAGTTCATCTTCCCCGGGCTCTTGACATTGTGTGTCACTGGGGTAGCGTCGCTAAACATTAGCAATCAGGATACTAGTTGTGCATGATTTAGTAAATATAACGTAAGTATATAATCGAAAATAGTTTTCTTTAGATGAACCAACGACTGCGAGGTGGTTCCAGACATTGCAACCTCTTTTGCTCTGGAATTTTGAGTGTCCTCCTCAAAGTTCTTCCCCCGTTTGCTGAGCGGACATTTCTGACGGCTGTGTTGAATGACTAAAAAAATTGTCTTTGGAATTTTGAGGGTCCTCTTCAAAATTCTGCCCCAGTTTATTGGGCTGGTGCTTCTGGCGATGCATGAACTAAAATCAACTTCGGAATTTTAAGGGTCCTCCTCAAAATTCTGCCCCAGTTCCAATAGCGGGGAAAAATGGAATTTTTATTAAATTGTGATCGAACCCATAGGGCTGCCTACGTATCCCCTCTTAAACGGGAATCAGGTCAGGCGTAGTTCAAATTACATCATAGAGGGAATCATAAGTGGTTACACATAATATCGTTTTACTGCATCTGAATTGATCGGCTTTGGCCAGACTTCTCCGTCCATTTCTGCAAGAATAAGGGCTCCTCCAGTTAGAACCCGGTGAATCATGTACGGACCCTGCCAATTGGGAGAGAACTTCCCCTTGGCTTCATCTTGATGTGGGAATATTTTCTTCAATACCAACTGCCCCGGTGTAAACTTCCTTGGCTTAACTCTTTTGTTGAAGGTTCTGGACATTCTGTTCTGATACAACTGACCGTGGCGAACTGCATTCATCCTTTTCCTATCTATAAAGGCTAACTGCTCGTAGCGTCCTTTTACCCATTTTGCATCATCCAACTCTACTTCTTGTATAATTTTTAAGGAGGGAATTTCTACCTCGGTGGGGATGACCGCCTCTGTACCATAAACCAGCATGAAGGAAGTTGCTCCGTTCGATGTGCGGACTGTGGTGCAGTATCCCAATAAGGCAAATGATGACTTCTCATGCCATTTTTTGTGCCTTTAGACCATCTTCCTTAGTATCTTCTTGATGTTCTTGTTGGCTGCCTCCACAACTCCATTTATCTGAGGCCTGTAGGCTGTAGAGTTCTCGTGTTTGATCTTGAATGTTTCACACATTGCTTTCATCAAGTCGTTTTTGAGATTGGAACCATTATCGGTGATGATTGATTCCGGAATTCCGAACCGACAAACAATGCGGTCACGGACGAAATCTGCCACAACCTTCTTAGTGACCGCCTTGTATGATGCTGCTTCGACCCATTTGGTAAAATAATCGATTGCCACTAAGATGAACCTGTGCCCATTTGATGCGGCAGGCTCGATAGGTCCGATAACATCCATTCCCCAAGCGGCGAATGGCCATGATGAGCTTGTTGCAGTAAGCTCATTTGGAGGCACCTTTATCATATCTGCCTATATCTGACAGTGATGGCATTTGCGAACATACCTGATACAGTCTGTTTCCATAGTCATCCAAAAATACCCTGCTCGGAGTATCTTCTTTTCTAAGACAAAACCATTCATGTGCGGCCCGCAGGTCCCTGCATGCATTTTGTCTAATAGCCTGGATGCTTCTTTTGCTTCGACATACCTTAGTAAACCCAAATCGGGAGTCCTCTTGTACAAGATTCCTCCACTGTGAAAGAAGTTGCTGGATAACCTACGAAGTGTGCGCTTCTGAGTAGCGTTGGCAAGTTCTGGATATTCCCATGTTGTCAGGTACTCCTTGATGTCATGGAACCATGGTTTTCCATCCGCTTCTTCCTCAACGTGGGCGCAATAAGCTGGCTGATCATGAATCTTTACTGGGATGGGATCAATAAAATTTGTATCTGGATGCTGGATCATGGACGATAAAGTAGCTAATGCATCAGCAAACTCGTTCTGGACTCTAGGGACGTGCTAAAATTCTATCTTTGTGAACCTTTTCCTCAACTCCTGTATGTGATGCAAGTAGGGAAGTATCTTAGAGTTCTTGGTTGCCCACTCTTCTTGAACCTGATGTATGAGCAAGTCTGAGTCCCCGATCACTAGCAACTCTTAAACGTTCATGTCAATGGCCATTTTGAGCCCCAAGATGCAGGCTTCATATTCGGCCATATTATTGGTGCAAGGGAACCTAAGCTTGGAAGATACCGGGTAGTGCTGGCCGGTTTCTGATACTAGGACTGCTCTTATGCCAACTCCTTTGAAATTCGCAGCTCCGTCGAAAAACAACCTCCAACCATCATAAGATTCTGCAATATCTTCTCTTTTGAAAGATACCCATTTATCGGGAAAATACATTTTTAGGGGCTCGTATTTTCCTTCCACGGGATTCTTGGCGAGATGATCCGCCAAGGCTTGCCCTTTGATTGCTTTCTGGGTCATGTAAAAAATGTCGAATTCACTTAACAGGATTTGCCACTTGGCGAGCTTGCCAGTGGGTTATGGGTTTCTGGAAGATATACTTCAGAGGGTCCATTCTGGATATGAGATAAATAGTGTAAGCACAGAAGTAATTCCTCAACTTCTGCGAGACCTAAGTCAGAGCACAACAAGTGCGTTCTAAAAGAGAATACCGGGCCTCGTACGGTGTGAACTTCTTAATGAGATAGTAGATGGCCTGCTCTTTTCCCCCTGTTTCATTATGTTGTCCCAGAACACAACCGAATGCTCCATCCAATACCGCAAGGTAAAGTAATAGGGGTCTTCCTGGCTCAGGCGGAACCAAGACTGGTGGCGTTGACAGGTATTCCTTGAGTCTGTTGAAGGCTTTCTGACAATCATCAGTCTACTTGGTAGCAACATCCTTTTTCAACATTTTGAAGATAGGTTCACAAATGACAGTGGACTGAGCTATGAACCGGCTGATATCGTTGAGTCTCCCCAGGAAACTCATCACGTCCTTCTTGTTCTTTGGCGGCGGCAATTCTTGGATAGCTTTGACCTTTGATGGATCCAATTCTATTCCTCGACGACTCACGATAAAACCCAATAATTTACCAGCAGGAACCCCGAATGCATACTTGGCGGGATTTAGTTTCAGATTGTACCTCCTCAATCTGTTGAAGAACTTTCTTAGGTCTTACATGTGATCCCTGGCTTTCTTGGATTTGATGATGACATCATCCACATATACCTCGATCTCCTTGTGTATCATGTCATGAAATATGGTAGTCATGACTCTCATGTAGGTGGCACCAGCATTCTTCAAACCGAATGACATCATTTTGTAACAGTACATTCCCCATGGCGTGATGAAAGCCATATTCTCTGCATCTTCCTCATCCATCCATATCTGATGATACCCAGCGAAACAATCAACAAAATACTGCAACTCATGCTTGGTGTAGTTGTCAATTAGAATGTGTATGTTCGGCAAAGGGAAGTCATCTTTAGGACTGGCCCGGTTAAGATCCCGGTAGTCAACACAAACTCTAACTTTCCCATCCTTTTTTGGCATTGGCACGATGTTGGCTAACCATGTCAGATACTCTACTACCCTGAGAACCTTGACTTTGACTTGCTTGGTAACCTCTTCTTTGATTTTCAAACTCATGTCGGGTTTGAATTTCCTGAGCTTCTGCTTTACCGGTGGATATGTTGTATCTGTTGGCAGTTTGTGAGCTACAATGGATGTACTGAGACCAGTCATATCATCATACTACCAGGCGAATATGTCTTCATATTCTTTTAGGAATTCCGTGTACTCTTTCTTTTTTGATGGTGACAGGTGAACACTGATGCACGTTTCTTTGACATTCTCTGTATCTCCTAGATTAACGACCTCAGTTTCGTCCAAGTTAGACTTAGGCCTATTCTCAAAATTTTCAACCTCTCTGATGATCTCTTCTGGTATATCATCCTCTTCTGAATCCATATCCGTTTGTTGCGTTGTCTCGTTGCAAGTCACAATCGTTGGTTCATCGTCAAGACAAGTAATAGTAATGTTGTGTAAAATAAAGTGAATGATAGAAAAAATAATAAGAGAGAGATATATAATAAACTGAAATGCTTCGATTGAATTCATAATTGTTTTGAATATCAGAGCTCTTTTCAAAATTAAAAGACAATGCGGAAATAAAATCAGCTAGTAAAAGGTAAAAACGTGATGCATGGTGCTTTTGTTTAGCCTTGCTACCCCGAAGCTTTCCGGGCCCTGGTGGTTCTGATTGACCAATTGCTGAGGTGCTCTCCTCGGTTCACAACTTGTATAGAAGGGCCTTCCTCCCCTTCTTCATCGAAAATAACACATCAGTCCACTTTCTGGCGCTTGAATCTCCCATTTTGTGCAAGAATATAAATCGTGTCCTAATTTGGGTGACTCGTTGTGCCCGAGGTAGGCCTAGCGACAAGTTAATTTGGAGAACTTATAATGCTAAATGCCTCATTTTATTGACAAAAAATAAGACGAATCCCAAAACGACACTAAAATAGCGGAAAGTAAAAATGTCACTAATGGCCATTGGCCTTATTACATCATTAAAGCAAAATGAAAGACTCCTAACTACTTGGTCCCAGAAGGACCTTCCCCAGATTCGACATCTTTATCTCTGTTGAACAGTTTCACCAACTCGCGCAGTCCTAGCATCAGATAAGCTCGGTCCAAATGTCCGCCTGCATTCCCTTCACCGAAGCGGAACACCGACCTGTCACTATCCCAGAACAGTGTCGCAGCCTCTATGATTTTGTTGTCAGGCTGGATTTCTAGAAGAGAAGGCAGATTCCCTAAGTATTTGCGGGCGAGCGTCTGATCACTGGAGTAGAGGTCTTTCCACCAATTTAGCAACCTTGGATGAATGTTGGTTACCATGCCAAATCTGGGGACTTCGTGCCTCATTTTCTGCAAAACAGAGTATTAGTCCCTTACCCCACCAGACTCGACTATTTAAACCAATAATTAGCATAGTAAGCATTTAGTTCTCCAAATAAATGCACAGAACATGTAGGTGTCCGTTTAGGTTTCAAGGAAACCCGATGGACTTTGGACAAGGCTATCTTAATGAGTCATTATGCGGATAACATAACTGACTCGTCTAGGTTTGACCATGATGCATGTACAATTGAAAAGAGTAAGGTTTCTATTGGGATATTAGACAGGTACCCTAGAGCGGATAGCTCAAGAGGGAAAGGCACGGAACCGTCGACTGCACCGCTGATCGACTGGTTTTACCGCAAATACGTCTTTGCCAAATTTAAAGGGTGATAATATTGGAAGAGCGCAACCACTCATTATAAACGTCGCTATGATATTTGTTTGGCACGAGTGGAATATGATGTTGAAGATGCAGTTTACAAGAATAAAACAAATTGACATGTATTTCCACGTTCATAAGATAAATGATTACAATAATTGCAGTAATTACAACAGTATTGAAATAAAGCAGTAAAGGAAAGTTAAAGGAAAGAAAAGACATGAAGAGGCAAGTTAGTTTCGTAGTGAAAGAATAAAAGACAGTAAATAAAGCAATTAATGAGATAGTAAAGTCACAAGCAACATGCAATGGTAAAAGCCTAAAGAAGATCCCCAGCAGAGTCGCCATGCTGTCGACGACCCCTTTTTCTACGCGTATCGAAATCGGGTATACGACATTGGGAGGACAACTCTATTCCTTTTTGAGAATTGGGTTAAGAAGTTGAAGAGTCGTCACCTAATGATTATAGTGCATTAGGACACTTTTTAGAAGAGTTTGAGATGAAGAGACCAGAGATTAGGGTAAGGGCTAGAAATTATCCTGAGGAAAAGGTGTTAGGCACCCCTCAATATCCACAAGTGTGGTTCCCGACCATGATACAATTGTGACTTTAAGAAGACAAGTAGAAAAATAAAGCAAAGGGCTTCACATAGTTTTGCAAACAAGTTTAGGAGTTGAAGAAGTAGAGAGTTTAGAAAATTAGTTTTACAAGAAAACTTAAAAATTAACAAGTAAAAGGGAAAGGGGTCCTAGGTTTACCGATAATATGGATCACATCAATGCAATATCCAGCAATCACTCCTCAGAAGAGGGGTCGCACATGATATTAGCGCACCGGTCATCATATCCATATTCTACCCTTCCCACCCCGTTAAGGTATTAAAGCGCGGAAAGTTTCGTTACTTATTACATGCTAGTACCCATCCCAATCCTATCAGTCCCGGAGGCATTTAGGACTACTAATCCTAAAGGGAAAAGGATTTGGGGCCTTTTGAGAGTTTCAAAGGACAAATTACTAAGGCGTCAATCAAAACACATAATACAAGTAAACGTGGAGGCAAATAAGCAAGTAAGGCTCAAGTAAACCTCCTTAAATCAGATAAGCCATAGAGTTTAGCATGTCTTGCATGTACTGGTTTGGTCTTTAAAAAATTAAGCGATAAGCGGACTGATTCGACACATACTTTTAGACATGAAATACGCATTAGGCTTACTAGAATGCAGTTGTCAAAGACTGAACCACTTTAATTAGTCAACTTTACCTTAAGTGTGGGATAGAACTACTGATTGTAAAGGAGTTGCAGAATAAGATAAGTTTCAGAAAAGATTGCAGACTTAATACATAGAAGATGGTTTAAAACGAGTTTTAGAAAACATACTTGTTTAAGAAAAAGAGTTGTCGAGTTTTAATAAAAGAACTGAATTGCAGACTGATTCAAAAGGTTTATCAGATAAGTATAAAGAAGTGAATTCAGATTGATTTGAAAAAATATTTGTCAAATTATCAGGAAAGCAGTAAATTTTCAGAAAATATGCACTGATTTGAGAATATTTGTCAAGAAGGAAAAATATGCACTGATTTGGTTGCAAGAAAAGTTTTAAGGGTTCAGAAAACGTGCAGAAAGTCGCTTGTTTTAGCAAAAAGGGTCAGTACTGTTTTAGACGAGTGAAACAATTCTGATTTGAAGTTCCTATAGGTATGATCTCTATGAGTTACTGATTTTAATACCTTTCAAACGTTAACAGCCTTATAAACATGATATCTATATGCTGATTTATCATTAAACCTAACGGTTTGCCTAATGTCATTATAAATGCAGAAATGCAAATCCCTATAGGCATGGTAACTATATGCATAGTTGCAGAAATCAGAAAGTTAGATCCTATAGGCATGGTTTCTACTTGTGAGATTGCATAGATTAACAGTAAAAGTCGTATAGGCATGGTTTCTACCCTTTTGTGCATAAAAGTAAATCCCCTCCCCTTTTCACTAGATCCCCGAGTTTATACAAATTATTTCAGACCAGAAAAATAAGACAGAAATAAAAAATACATCAGAAATTACAGCTACATCCGAGCAACCTAATTCAGACTTAGTATCTAACAATATGAGATTGAACCACTTCCGAGATCCAGATTTCCAAAGCCTTCTCTTATCTAGGGTGTTTTAGAGATCCAAGGAGTTTCAAGAACTCCAGGCAGTGCTTACACCCAAGATATTAATTAGAAAGAGTTACAGTGCAGTGTGGAAGAGCCATCCCTCAGGTGTCTAAGTTCAGAGGGAGCTCATGGATCCCAAAGCAAGGCTCATAAGAGAGGGGCAGAACTTAGTTTCTAAGAATGAGTGTAAGTGCAAGATGGGGGTTAGGGAGTGTCATGGCAGGCTGGTGGTCATGCCTAGCCACAGGATAGGCTGGCACACCCCTGACCAGGCCTGTTCAACCTACAAAGAAGAGCACAAACCTATTGAAGGTCAGACTATGGTCTGGACAGTGATTAGGACACTGCCATACCAAAGTCTCAGGCTCAGAATACACATAAAGGGAAAGGGGAATGGGAATTGAAAGAGTTTAGGACTCAGGGAGTCCAGTCCATATACATGAACAACAATATCAAGTGTTGTCATGTTTTCTGAACCATAACTCAACATACAAAGGGTTTATGGATGGGGATTCATATAGGAGCAGGAATAAGCAAACTTGCAAAAAGCAGTAAAATAAACAAATAGAATGACTGAAGCATAACACATAAGAGAGGCAGAATTTAAACAAGAAGAGACATACCAATTGCAGAAAAGTAAGCAGGAAGAAAAGCATAATACTTGCAGCCAAAGCACAATCAGAGAAGAAGACTCTAGCTTATTAGTTCAGAGAAAAACTCGAATGCTTTTAAGAAAAACTAAGAGTATTTGAGAGAAGAAGTAGTGACTTATGCTGTGTGTGTTCGTGTCTTTGAAAGAGAAAAGTATAGGTATTTATAGTTTTGAAAACGAGTAAAGAATAAGGTAACAAGTATAGCTTTAACACAAATATGGGCATGATCACAATCAGAATCAATTAACACAAGACTTCCCTTTAATCAAGGGATTATCATTCAAACGGATACTAATAGGATAAAAAATAAGGAAAGAAAATCAGTCTGTAAGCAGAATGGTTGTTGCCATAAAAGGAGCAGTAAAATCATACAATAAGTATTTAAGTCCAAGTACAGGATTGTACTTATTTCTGGAAAGGGTTTAGTAAGGCCAAACCAATAAAGAGAATCAATTAACCCTTAACAGGCGAGTAACAGAGAAAAGTTTTGAAATCAATTATGAGTTTGAAAATCAATCATAGAAGGGACTCAGTATATAAAGAAATGCACAAGTAATAGACATGTGAGGCCAAGCTATGGCAAAAGAAACAACATACAGTAGTAGCATAGAGCAAGCGTTCGAAGCATGATAGTCAGGTTTTAGTGGTTTAGTAAATAGAGAAAAGGATCAGAGGCATGCAAAGAGTCGAGTGAAAATCATAGTCGAGTTTGACAGGTAGCAAGAACTCAAAACCAAAAGAGTCACATAAAGAAAAAAAAGAGTTGAAGTAAAGGAATCACATTGAGCAATTTCGACAGACGAAGAACTTCAGGAACTCAAATAGACCCCCAAAGAACTAGGGTTTTCAAAATCAGTCAAGTTTAGAGGCGATAAACAAGTGAAACAAGCAAACAAATTTAGAATCTCGAATAAACCCCAAAAATTAGGGTTTTCATGCTAACTCAAATAGAAAAACAAGGTAAACGAATGTTAACAAACAGACTAAGAAACTCAAACAAAATCTCAAGAATTAGGGTTTTAAACATGCTAACTCATACAGAAAACAACATAAGAAAAACACAGTAAAACATGTCGAGAATCAGTGAAGGGATTCGAAATACCTTAACATAAAACCCTAATTAAAGAATAAAGAGTTTTGAAAGCAAAAAATTAAATAAACTTTGAGAAAGATGCGAAAGTTCAAACACATATAGATTCGGGGTAGATAAAATCGAAGGAACCTTAGAGATTAGGATTTCGTGAGAAACCCAGGCGATGAGAAATGCTTTGAAAACCATCGATCTAAGCAGGAAAGTCGAAGATCGAACACGAATAGTCATGGCTGGCCTGGACAAAGGGTTTTAGTGAGAGGCGGCAGCTAGGGTTTGAGGTGGGTTGAGAGAGAGTTTAGAGAAAGAAGGGATTCAAAGTCAGCGTCTCTGAAGGAATGGGGTAGGTTTAGGGGTCGTTTGAAATTAAAAAGGAAAGAATCAATGGTGGCCGTTGATCTAAGTGATCAACAGCCGAGATTGAACGAGGTTATGGGCTGGGTAGGTTGAGCAGGTGCTGGGTCGGGTTAAAGGTAATTGGGCTGGGTAGTTTGGGCTCGAATTTGGGGTTGAGTTGGGTTAATGAGGGGTGCCAAATTGGAAATTGAAATGCAATTGAGGCTAGATTGTAAATAGCCACTTTTCTCATTTTGTTTTATAAAAAATAGCAATAACAATTTTAAGAACAAATTAAAAGTACCGGGTAAACAAATATTATATAAATATTAATTAAAAAATGCTGGGGTTAATTTTATAATTATAAGATGCTATCAATTACAAAATAGGCTATAATTGCAATTATATACAATTTAGCTTTTAAAAATGCCAAACGAATTTGTAAAAATGTGCAAAAATCACCTTAATTGTATTTTGGTGTAAATATGAGGATAAAATAAGTTATTCACCAAAATTAATGATTTTGGGAATAATTATGGATTTTGTACTGCTAAAATAGACAATAAATTGATTTTAAAAATCTTTAAAAATTAGAAAAAATACCAAAACTCTTGGGGCATGCTTATATATGCGTGCACATGCCATTTTGAAAGTATTTTTTTAATAGAAATACATAGGGAAAAATTGGGTATCAACACTTGCTCTCTCTATTTAATGGCATATTCTCTGAAACTTTCACTTGGATTCTTCTTCAGGTTTGAAAGGGAAATGTGGTCTGGGGCAATGTCGATGTTGTATTGGAACTGATTGACAAAGGCATGTGCCATGTCATTCCATACGTACCAGCAAGATGTGTCTTGATCCAAAAACTCTTCGGATGCTACTCCCGTAAGGCTTTCCCCAAAATAAGCCATCAGCAATTCTTCGTTTCTTCCAGCACCTCTCAGTTGATTGCAATACCTTTTCAGGTGGGCTATGGGGTCTCCATGTCCATCATACTTTTCAAATTTGGGAGTCTTGAAACCAGACGGCAAGTGGACATCGGGAAACATGCATAGATCTTTGAAGGCAACACTCTTTTGACCTGCCAACCCTTGCATGTTTTTCAACCGTTGCTCTAACCTTTTCACTCTTTGGGTCATTTCCTCTTGTACCATCTTTCGGACAGGCTTTTCAATATTTGCAGGAAGATCAAACAAGTACGAGTGGTACTCAGGAGAGTGGTACTGCTCTTGCTGTGTAGCAAATTGCGACTCATGACGAGGTTGTCCTTGACCACTGGCCCATGCTTGATACATTTTGGCTATTTGTTGTTTCAGTATTCTATTTTCCTCAAACACAGTAGACTCTTGTCGAACCCTCTGACCCTGAGTCTCTTGAGCACTTGTAACAGCTTCGATGTCAGTTATCATTTTTCCTTGGATCTTGTGTTGTCCGCTTACCACAAACCGACCACCTCAACTTTCTTCACAATTCAAAACAAAACATGTTAGAATGGACTCTGTCAGTCCTTATTATTATCAACATTTTTCATTTTGTTTTTCATTTTTTCTTTTTTTCTTTTTTTTCTCATTTTCTTTTCAATGGTTGATCGAACCTGATGTGGGTTGCCTACATATCATGTGGGAACGTGAATCAGATCTTGCGTAGTTCGGGAAGATCAAACTTTTTTTGAATTTTTTATTTTATTTTTTGAAAGAAAGACTTATAAAGAAGAAATGGAATATTTTTGGATTTTGATTTTTCTTCAGCATTTTTGCAAAGAAAGACTTCTAATGAAGTAAGATTTTTTTTTGAATTTTTTTTTGGAATTTCGAAAGAAAAACTTCTAAAGAAGAAGGAAAATATTTTTGGAATTTTATTTTGAATTTATGAAAGAAATACTTCTAAAAAAAGAAAATATTTTTGAATTTTGAATTTTCTTTTCAATTTTGAAAGAAGAATGAAAATATTTTTGGATTTTTGGAAGAAATTAAAAGAAAATATTTTGTATATTTTTTTAAAAAAACAATTAGGGCCTAAAAGAAAGGCTTTCTAAAGAAGCAAGTAATGGAAAATATTTTTGGATTTTTTGAAAATTGGGGTCTAAAAAAAAAGGCTTTTCTAGAGAGGAAGTAAAGGAAAATATTTTTGGATTTTTTGAAAATTATGGGCCGGAACCGATGAGGTTTGCCTACGTATCTCACATCCGGTGAGAATTAGACCCGCGTAGTTCGCTCAGTTTTGATGGAACAGGAAAACATGACTTATTTTGAAATGACTTTTCTTTTTTTTAAAAAAAATTTCAACAGTTTTTTTTCTCTTTTCTTTCCTATTATAGAAGCTAGTCAACATGCAAACCGAAACAGACAGATATGCAAGTAGCACGTAAAATGCATCAAGGTGGCCTTTTGATTTTTGGGTACACCTGTCCTAGACAGACCCAACCCCTGTGTTGAGTCTCCAAAGTCAAATGCACGTGATACAAACAAACGTTCCTACTAGGGATCCGGCATGAGGGTGAGTTATTCTAGGTTTAAAACCTGGGTGTATTGTTCTAGACCTGGCTTACCCGAGCGGATAACTCGAGCCGAGGGAGGGGGGCAGCGTACCAGGAATACAGAAGCTTCACCGGCTTAGCAACTTGTACGAACCTCGTTCTAAAATGGGATAAGACTCTAGATAGAAGAGAAGTCACACGAAGTGCACCATTCTCCATGATTTAGAAGACTGAGAGAGAGGAAGGGTTTCATAATAGTTTATATACAGTTCACAGAATATCAAAACGGTAAAAGCATTTAGCACATTAGGCTCAAACATGTAGGAAAATCAGCTAACAGATAAAGCCAATCATAACAGCTATCCAAAGATTGAATTCTTAAACCCTGAACCGAAGTTCTGGGTTTGAAATCCCCAACAGAGTCGCCAGAGCTGTCACACCTCCTTTTTTCTTTACACCCCGGAAGGGTATAAATAAAGGCAGTTTTTCCAATTAAAGGACAATCGAAACGGGATTTATTGTTAAAAGATTCAGAGTCACCACTTGGGAGATTTATGGTGTCCCAAGTCACCGGTTCGAATCCCGAGTCGAGGAAAAGGTTGACTCTGTAATACAGTCCGCGAACCAGAAATCCGAGTAAGGAATTCTGTTAACCTAGGAGAAGGTGTTAGGCATTCCCGGATTCCGTAGTTCTATCATGGTCACTCAACTGTTATAATTGGCCTATTATTTTATTTTAGAACATTTTGAACCTATATGCATTTTAACTTTATAACCGCTCTTATTCATTTTAAGGAAGATTTCAACGTCAGCCAAAACACATCTTTTGACCGCGCCACATGAAATGCACCCGCAGTCTGAGACATATTCTATTTGATGTTGTTAAGATTTGGATTTGGGTCACATGAAATGTGCACCCGAGTTTAGGAAGGTAATATTATTAAAAATAACGCACCTAAAGCAACTAACACGTTGTTAACTTTGCGAGGGCCATGAAAATTCGCTAAATGGCAAACCTCGATTTCTAATTTCAAAGGATTTTATTATTCTAGGGCCATAGCTAAGCTTATTTAACATGGCACACCTCCAAGTATTTCAAAAGATTGTACTCAACTAAAGTCACCTACGAATACTCCTATCTAATCCAATTTCTGATTTTCAAAGACAAACAAACATCTCCACTGCCTTGACTAACAGGCCATGGCCCAGAAATGCAGTACAACTACTTATTCAATTAAACTAGACCAAGTGACCATACAACCCACGTAAATTAGCAAATAATGGTCCAACTGTTATTTTGACTCAAGTCTTATCATTCCATCCGTGAAGAAGAACCAAGTCTAAAACGTGAGAACCAACAGGGTAGAAGAAAACTAAAATGCATCAGGACTTAACGATGAGCATTCATATTATTCCAAAAAAATTCCAAGCCTATCATGATTGGTTAAACTCTACGGATGCTGCATTTTAATGCCACTAATGAATCAACAACATGAAGCACATTAATAACACCATTTAATTTCAAACTAAACAGATGATAGGAATTTAACCATCCAAGCAAAACGATAAAGAAGAAAACTACGGAACTTTGAAGCCTCTCAATATATTAAAGATCTTTCAACGGGTTACAAGAAGAATACAACACGATGGATGATCACGAACAGACCCTCGGAAAACAACGGACTGACCGAGTTTCGCCGGAAGAACTCGAATCTGATAGTAGCTTGGATGGAACACTGACTCGACGACCTCGAACAGGACGATGACTGGAAACTTCTCACATTTCTGTCACTGTTTTTGCTGCATTTCCTGCCAGTTATGGTAGCAGCAGATATGGGATGGTGTAACGGTAGCAGTGCGTGTGTGTGTTCGCCGGCTTCAATGGTGGTCGCCGGTGACGTCGTGCATTTGGTTTCCGACGAACAACGGCTGTTTAAGTTGTTTGGTTGCTGGTTGGTGTTGCGACTGACTAAAGATGGATTTGGGGTGAGCAGTTGTGGCTATTGTTGTTGAGACTGATGAGTCGATGGGGTGGAGGTCTCTTTCTGTTCTGCGGCAGATCTAATGAAGAAGCAGCAGCAGCTCCAAGTTTTTGGAAGAAGAAGGAGCTCAACGTTTTTTATCCTCTTAGGTCTGTTTGTTTGCTTTTCAAAAAAGATGAAGCCAACTCCCGTTTTTTGAGTTATTTTCGGATGATCGCTTAAGGTCTGCGGTTGTTCATGGTCAAGCCATGTTGTGTTCAAGCTCCTAAGGTTTCCATGGCTGCTTCTTTGTGTCAAGGAGAAGACGTTAGAGGGGTCTTTTGTTGTAAAGGGAAACGGGGTGGAGAAGAGGATGGTTAGATGGGGAGGTCGTTGCTGGTTCTCTAGGGTTGTTTAGTGAGGAATACGATGGGTGTCATGAAGGGGTAGGTGGGTCGTGAAGAAGACGACGCAGGGGGGTGGGGTTCGTTCCCTGCGCAGCTGCTCGTCAGTTTTTTTTGTTTTTCAGCCTTCTCCATTCTTTTTGTTCCTTTTTTTTATTTTATAGTCTAGGTTTTTGGTAGGGTTTTAGGTTAAGGGGTATGAGCCTAGGAATTATGGGCTTGGTAATTGTGGGCTAGGTCCAAAATTAGGCCTAAAGATGGGTTGCTCGAGCCCAAGCTCTATTCTTTCGCTGCGAACGAGATTAAAAATACGGGCCCATTTGTTAATTATTCCTACTATTCAAATAATTATTAAAATAAACTAACCATTAAAACAAATCTATTTTTGGTATTTTCAAATATCATATTAAAATAAAAATCCGATACTATTGTTGTATATTTTTTTTTTAAGATTTCTTTTTAGATTAAAAATGACTACAAAACATTAATGAACCTATTTTTGTGATTTTTATTTTCTTGTAATAAAATTAAAGTAAAAGGGTCAAAATTAGTTAAAATATCTATATTATTCCTAAATTAAATATTTTACGCTAATATATAAAAAAAATCTTGGGGAGGATCAAAAATCACATGTCTACACTCACTTATGCCAAATGCAGGGGTCGTCTTAAGGCGGATGCTATTATGGCGGGGAGGTTTCCTAGGGCCGAGGAGGTGTACCAAGGCAGGATCCTACACGGGCCACTAAAGGTGACGCGTCATCGGCGGTCGGAGGAGATGGAGCGGTGCTCGCAGAGGATGATGTTTCAGGCTCGGACATCGATCCCGAAGAGGTGTGGGCCTTTTCGGAGAGAAATACCCGCGTGGAAGTTAGGACGGAGTGTCCTAACCAACATGTAATCATTCCCATGGGTTACGATCTTTTGGCGAACTTTAAACAGACAGTGTCGCCCTTCACCCCCTTGTGTGCCGCTTCGGAGAATGCAACGCTTCAGGCGATGAGTGATGTAGAGCTATAGCGGAGTATTTCTCGCATGGCTTTGCGAGTAAGTGTTTTTTCTATTCCTGTTAGGATTTGTTTCGTATGCGTAATCTCCTTGTGCTGACTTTCTTTCCTTTGCATGTCAGACTCTTATCATGGAGATCGAGCGCGATCGGAGGGATGAGCGGAGGACGACTGTTTTCAAGAATGTGACCTCTAAGTATAAAGAGTACCGTACCAAGCACCGTGCGTTGGCCGATGTCTTTACTCAAGATAGCGAGTTTCAGCTATTTTGTGATGGGCTTAAATATAAAGAGGAAGAGTTGGCGCGGAAAGTTAAAGAACTGAAGGAGCGGGATGATGAGCTGATGAAGGCCATAGGTCAATGCAGCGAGCTTGAGGCAGCTCTTAAGGCCAAAGATGATGAGCTTGAGGTGAGCAAGGGGGTGATGACCGAGAACGCCGATCTTCAAGCGCGTGTGGCTTCTTTAACTGCTGAGATTGGGCAAAGGGAAGCAGAGGCTGTCGATCTGAGGGGTGAGTTGAGCATTAAAGTCGATGAATTGACTCGTGCCGAAAAAGGTAGGGTGGCCGCCATATCTGAAGTAGCGGCCTTGGATGATGCCCTTCGTGTTTGTAGATCTGAGCAGGATAATGAGGTGAGGACGTCGGTGCTCAAGGTAGCGAGGTTAGAAGGGCGAATGCAAGATCTAGAGGCGGAGTTTTCTAGATTGAATGAATAGGTTGTTGCTTTGATGGCTGAGGAAGTGCGACGATAGTCGCAACCATCTACATCTCATACTTCTATCGATCCCATCGTGTCGCGGGAGTTGTATGAGATATGGGTTCATGCCGAGGCTCAGCTTGATGTGTACAAGTCCCTGAAGGCCGACGGGAAGGTTTCCGAGGCAGAGCTCGAGGATGTCCGTGTTAAAGCACGTGCGACCCTTGAAGCCTGTGGTTATGATCCCGGTACGCCTGGCAGGGACGATGTCAATGATGATGTAGACAGGCTCGCCTCCGATTCTTGGTATAATGAGGAGTACGCCGAAGGTGATGGCGCGATGTAGGGCCGTTGTATTTATTTTTGTTTTGCCTTACTATTTTTGTGAGGGCGTCTTCGGGCCCTTTGTAAAAAGTTTTGTAATATAACAGTTGTAATGGAATGATTGCCTTTTGCTGTGTATCTCCGAATTGTCATTTTTGTTTGTTATGCGGTGAAGTCCCTAGCGTTTCGGCCATTTGTGTGTAATGTTTTGGTGTAGTCAATCACAGATCTTAAAGTAACTCGAGCAAGGTCGAATGTTAAGCAATTCGAGCGAGGTTGAATGTTAAGTAATTCGAGAAAGGTAGAATGTGGGATGCAAAAAAAAAAAAGACTTGATGGAGAGTAAAAATGTTGCTTTATTTAATTCATTGGAGAATATCTTGGTGGAGAGTACAAAATGCTGCTTTGTTTTATTCACTAGAGAATACTATACATGTCCGTTTCATACATATATTGGAGAAGTTTCCATGTATCTAGTCCCTTCATCGTTCGGCCTAGAGAAACAGTCGGCAGGCGGGGAGATGAATCATACTTAAACTTTGAGATGTCCCCTTCGTCGCCTCGTTAAAAACTTCCCCGAGAAAACCCAATTGGGACAAAACTTGGGTGATGGAAAAAAGAGTCCGACTTGAGGGGCGTCCTTTTTCAGAAGTTGAAGTATTTGAGGTGGGCAACATTCTAATTGTTTTGTAGTAGTTTTCCTTCCATTGTATCTAGTTGGAATGCTCCTTTGCTTGCTGCTGCCGTGATTTTGTATGGCTCGTCCCAATTGGTTCCCAGTTTGCCTTCTTTTGGGTCTTTGCTCGCTTGTGTTTTGGCCTTGAGAACATAGTCTCCGACTTTGTGCGGTCGTATTTTGGCTTTTTTGTTGTAGTACTTTTCTGCTTGTTATTTTTGGGCTACCATTCTTATGTAAGCCATGTCTCTTTGTTCTTCTGGCTCGTTGAGGTCTTGTTTCCTGTTCTCATCGTTGTTTTGTCCGCTTTCATTAGAGTATCTCAGGCTAGGGTCCCCGACCTCGACAGGTATCATGGCGTCAGTCCCGTAGACTAGTGCATATGGCGTTTCACCTATGCTCATTTTTGGCATGGTGCGGTAAGCCCATAGTACCTGTGGTAGCAATTCTTGCCATAAACCTTTGGCGTCCTCGAGCTTTTTCTTTAAAATGTTCAATATTGTTTTTGTTAGAGGATCCGACTTGACCGTTACCAGCGGGATAATATGGTGTGGAAAGTATTCGCTTGATGTGCCATTTTTCGAAGAACTCGGTGATCTTTTTCCTGGTGAATTGTGGCCCATTGTCACAGTTGATTTCTTTAGGGATGCCGAAAAGGCATATGATGTTCCTCCATATGAATGTGATGACTTCCTGTTCACATATTTGGGTGAATGCACCTACTTCCACCCATTTGGAAAAGTAGTCAGTTAAAACCAAAAGAAAATGTATCTTACCTCGCCCCGCTGGGAGGGGTCTGGCGATGTCCATTCCTTATTTGATGAACGACCATGGCGAAGTGACAGAGTGGAGGTGTTCGCCCACTTGATGTATCTTAGGTGCGTAATTTTGGCACTGCTCACACCTCTTGATGTAATTTGCGGCTTCTTTTTTCATAGTGGGCCAGTAATATCCTGCCCGAATGAGGCATCTGACGAGGGCTCATTTGCCTGTATGGGCACCACAGTGGCCTTCGTGTACTTCTTCGAGCACGCGCCTTGTTTGATTTGGCACTAAGCATTTCTCCAAGGGGCCCCCAAACGTTCTCTTGTACAGGTCGTGATTTATGATATTGTACCTGGCCGCCTGCAAATATGTCATGATGCGACTGCACTAGTCCCAAGTCAAATTTATAGAATGTACCTCAAGTTGGTCTATTGACGAGTGGAAGAGGGTGACCACATTTTCTTTAGTGATATTTTTGTTGGCTGCTGCTAATTTAGCGAGCCATCTGCCTCGATGTTTTGTGCTCGAGGTATCTGGTCGAGTTGACATTTATCGAATTCTGGCAGTAGTTTATAAATTTTTGCCTGGTACTTTTGTAACCTCTGCTCTTTGATTTGGAGAGTCTCTGTAACTTGGTTGACGACGAGTTGTGAGTCGCATTTGAGGATAATTGGGCGTGCTCCGTATTTGAGAGCTAGCTTTAATCCTGCAATTACAGCCTCATACTCAGTCTCATTATTAGTCATATCGGGGCACCGTATGGATTGGCGGATAACTTCTCCTGTTGGGACCTCGAGTACGAGTCCTAGTCCAGATCGTAATACATTGGATACCCCGTCGGTGTACAGGACCCAAAGGACGAGTAGCCCAAGAGGGGTACGAGAGGCTTCCTGCTCGACCTCGGGCATTATTTTGGCACTGAAATCGGCGACGAAGTCTGCGAGTACCTTGTGAATTTATCGTGGTTCGAGGTTGATATGTTATATCATGCTCGCTTAATTCTATGGCCCACTTGGCCAACTGTCCCGATAGTTTGAGTTTGTGTAGGATACTCCTAAGGGGAAAGTCATTACCATCGATATGGGATGGCACTGAAAATAGGGTCTAAGCTTTCGTGAAGCTATATCCAATGCCAAGGCCAATTTCTCGAGGTGGGGGTACCTCGTTTCGGCATTGACAAGGATTTTGGTAATATAATAAATTGGAGTTGCATACCTTTATTTTCGGGGACCAATACTGTTCTAACTCGACTTCTGAGATGGCCAAGTATATTAGGAGGCATTCGTCAGGTTCTGCTTTGGCGAGTAGTGGGGGTGAGGACAAGTATGATTTTAGTTCTCTCAAGGCATCGATGCATTCTGAATTCCACTAGAGCCCATTGTCTTTTTTCAGCACGTTGAAGAATTTGTGGCATTTGTCGAATGACCATGAGAATGAATCTCGAGAGGGCGACTATACGGCCAGTTAGTTTTTGCACATGTTTCTTGCTGGTTAACACTTCATGTATCCCTTCAATGGCTTTGATTTGATCGGGATTGACTTCGATGCCTCTTTGTGATACCAAAAAAACGAGGAATTTGCCCGAGTGAAGGCACATTTTTCGGGGTTTAGTTTCATGTCGTATAGCCTTAATATACCGAAGGCCTCTTTTAAATGGTCGATGTGGTCTTCTTTCCTTTTTGATTTGACCAACATATCATCGATGTAAACTTCCATTGTTTTGCCGAGTTGATCCTAGAAAATTTTGGTGACCAACCTTTGGTACGTTGCCCCTACGTTCTTTGACCCGAATGGCATGACTCTATAACAGTACGTTCCCTGATGGGTGATGAAAGTAGTTTTCTCTTGGTCCTCCTCCTCCATGAGGATTTGGTTGTAACACGAGTAGGCATCCAAGAAGATTAACAATTTGTGTCCTGTTGTTGTGTCGATGAGCTGGTCGATGTGAGGCAAAGGAAAGGATTCTTTTGGGCATGACTTGTTTAGGTCTGTGAAATTCACGCACATCCACCATTTCCCGTTTTTCTTTTTTACCATGACCACATTTGCGACCCATTGGGGGTATTTTGATTCTCGGATGGAACCGTTGGCGAGTAGCTTATCCACTTCATCACTGACGGCCTCGTTGATTGCAGTGTTGAATTTTCTTCTTATTTGCCGCACTTGTGGGTAGAGTGGGTCGACGTTCAACTTGTGTGTGGAAACTTCTTTCGGGATACACGACATATTTGCATCGGAGAAGGCGAACAAATCAACATTGTCAATTAAAAACTTATGAAATTTACCTGGTTCTGAGAGTTTATGTTCGATGTAAGCCTTTTTGCTGCTGTCGCTACTATCTAGTTGGACGAGATCTAGCTTTTCTACCATTGACTCAGTGGCTTCCATGATGTCAGGGTCCCTGTTGACGTCTGTTTATGTGTTGAGTCCGGTCCCTGACTTTGGTAATTGCTATGCTTCCGAGTCTGTTCCCTTTAGTTGTTGAGTGTAGGTGCAATCCTGGGCGATACGGTATCATTCTTGGGTGGTGCATTGTTCGCCTCGGATGCTGAATATCCCCTACGAAGTAGGGCACTTGATCACTTAATGTAGGCTTGACGGGATGGCTCTCATGGCATGTATCCATGGCCGCTCTATGATGGCTTTGTAAGTTGTGTCTTGGTTCAGGACGTGGAACGTTGTTTCTAAGGTAACACCCTCGGCCAGAACAGGTAGCGCTATATCCCAAGAGGTTCGCCCAACTGCATTGTTAAAACTTGTTAGTGTTATGCAACGTGGTACTATCTTGTCCTCGAGTCTTATTTGTGTGAGGACTCAAGGGTGGATAATACACGCGCCGCTTCCATCATCTACCATTATTCTTTTCACATCAGTATCTAAAATACATAAAGTAATAACAAGAGCATCAAAATGGGGAAAGTCAAACCGTCGGTATCTAACTTATCGAAGATGGTATTGTCTCCGAGGTCGTCATATCGTTCGTGGGTGATCAACCGCTTCAATTTGTGTGTGGTGGTGAACTTCACATGGTTGATCGTTGCTTCATCGCCTCCGCTGATGATCATTTGGATGGTGCGGGCAGGGGAGGGTGGCTTGGGTGGGCCCTGGTGTTGTTTCCCACAGACGACGCCAAATTGTTTGAGAAAATAAGTGCTAAACCAATTAATAATGAGTTAAAGGGTGAATTTTAGTTGAACTTAATAAATTCTACACCGAATAAAATAGAGCACTTGTGTAACGAGTAGCACTCAAGAGCATTAAACAACAGATTTAACATGCTATGATTGACAATAAATATGATAACATAAATATGTAATAAATGTAAATAATGACAATGAATGTAATAGGAAAGGATCCACCACCCAATTATTATATGATTGGGATGTTTCTTTTCTTTGTCTGTGATGTAGAAAAGGAAGAGGTCAAGATGGATGTGGAATCTTGGGATTTATAGATGCATATTGACCAACGTGTGCTTGAACAAATCAATGAATAAGACAACATTTTCGTATATTCTCTTGTCAACCTTTACAATATCTTCTTGTCAAAAACAAAGAAGATCCCTCTTTTGCTCCCTATCTCTTCCTATTTATAAGGGATATTCCCTAGAAACCTTAAAAAGTACAGCATAAAGAATCTGCATAGGAGTATTCTTTATGTCCACTTCTGAATCTATGCTACCGCTACTTTCTCATTTCGGCTGCCCGCTTTTGACACCAGCCTTTGTGAGAACAACCTTCATTCGTTATATCATGGTCGACCCCGTCCTTTTTCTTACTTATCCAATCACCAAATTTGGACCTATACACTAATGGATGTTTAAGAACTGCTCCCATAGTAGCTATCTTGGGTAATTTGTGGAGGTTATGGTTGGTTTAAAGTGCAAAATGTTAGAGGAAGAAGAAGAGCTAAACTTCAGATTCGATTCATAAGTTGCATTTCGAGGTTATAAGATCTCAGATTCCGAAGTAGCACTTTTAAGGGACAATAATTTCAAATCTGATTTTGTACTTGCATGTTGAAGTGATAAGAACTTCAGATGAAACGATTAAAAGTTCACATCCGATTCTAAACCCTAAGTATGTAACTTCAGATGCAAATTCTTAAGTGGTCACATATGAATTCTGAAGTTTGTTCTGAATAGGTAAATTAGCAAAAAAAATTAACTTTGGATACACGCAAAGTGCAAGAATATCAACTTTTAAGACCGCTATTTAAAATATATTCATAATTTATAATATATTTAAAGATTAGCCAATTCACCCAAACTTCAGGACTAAGTATCCTAAATTTGAAAATTCAGGACTTAAAGTTCTGAATATTTGAGCTGCTAATTTAAAATTTAATACTAAGTGTCCTCAATTTCTGAACTACTAATTTAAAATTCATGACATAAGATTCAAATTTCTGGACACAATTATAAAACTTTAGGACACAATATCCTGAAGGTTGAACTTTGAGGTTTAAACTCTAGGATATCGTGTTCTAAAGTTTGAGTAAAATTAGATAATCTTTAAATACATTATAAACTGTGGATGTATTTTAAACAACATACTTAAAAGTGGCTACATAATGACATTTCCACTTCGAATACAACATAAATGATGGCCTCAAAATCGGGTATTTGTGCACTTTCGCGGAACAGTTCACTGAGTTGGGGTTTCTTTATCCATGCCTCGAGCCGGTGGATTTAACGGATAAGACTTAATCAACCCAAAAAAAATCAAGAAGAAGGTAAATCTTATAGGAAACTACCAATTATGTCCATTTATAAGTAGCTTAATACAACAATTGGCCAATTCATTAAATATTACTAATATTAGCCAATTAACTATTTGTAGCTAAAAAAAGGTTATATCTTTGCTTTCTTTTGAGTGAGTGTTATTAGAATAGACTGTGTACATATTAAGGAGTTTGAATCTCAGTTTTGGGATGATTTGACGGAGTTTTGAGGTGGTTTAATTGAAAATTGGAAGTAAAAGATGGAACATGAAAATAAATGATATGTGTATCATTTATGTATCATATTTGTATCAAATGTGTATCACATGTATACCTGTGTGTGTGATACATGTGTCGTAGAAGATTTTTTTGACTCGATTTTAACTACGAATTTTGATACCAAATTAGTCCAAATCACCTCCAATCTTTCTCAAAATTATATATCAACCATACCCATTGGAAAAGGTCATTTTTTGCTTAAATTTTTGGAATCTTATATATATATATATATATATATATATATTTGTATTTCATCACCTTGTTTGTTACCTCATCCATAAAATTTTCTTTGTCTTGCATATAATGTTGCTGATCACGCATAAAAATATGGAAGGAAATCTTTACGTGTGATTCTTGGAGAAAAATAACCTTATTTATTTGGGTTTTTAATATTTATATGTGCTTGGCTAGTTTTGATAAGTCTATGACTAATAGCTAGAGATTGGTAAGTTAAAACTTATTTAGGACATTTATGTAAGATTCCCAAATCTTATTTATTATATTCTATTTAGTGGATATACTATGCATATATAAAATATGAGTTTAATTTTTATATGCTCACCGTATAATTCTTTTTTATATTATTGGTAAAAGATAACCATAGCTAACTGAGTAATCATCCACAAAAGTTATCTACTATGAGATATATAAAAAGGTAGCTACAATGTAATTTATTTTCAAATGGTTTGAGTTTGGAGACACACTTATGGGTCGTTTGGTAGGGTGTATAAGAATAATGCGGAATAAGGTGTATTAATAATGCAGAGATTAGTAATGCATGGGTTAGTAATACAAACATTAGTTATGCAGATATTGTTTCTTATCTACTGTTTGGTGTGGTGTATTAAAAATTATAATGCATTGAATAATTTTTAAGAAAAATAGTTTTTTACAAAAATGCTCTCCATATTCTCTAGCTTTAAGGGACTTTAAGGACAACTTTGTCTTTAACCATACTAATGCATGCATTAACAACCTTGGTATTACTAATATCATGGTTTTCTATATATTGCTTATACACAGGTTAATACTAAGTATGATGTATAACTAATACAAGCATTAGTTATACACAGGTTGAAAAAATATATCAAACAAGATATTAGTAATACACAGAGCTAATGCTTGCATTATATTTTGTAATACCTCCTACCAAACGACCTCTTAGATACATAAGTATAGTCCCTCCCTAAATTGAAATTCTAAAATATAAGTGAAAAAATTGGTGACTCCTGAAATATTGGAGATCCTATCAGATCTTCACCCACCCTTCCCACTGAAATCAAACTGATAGATTTTAAATACTCTTGCCTTGTATTTTGATGATCTAACAAACTTACTGTTAAGAACCAGATAGGGAAACTGACCTATTTGTACTGCTGCAAGCTTTAACGGATTCTAGCTAAAGGTGAACTGCTACAACTTTAGGAGCTAGGAACCTACACAAGGACCTGATGCTCTTGTGGTCTCCTCATAGCAGTACAGAGTCAATTGGACACAGCTTGAAATGAAGTGACTGACGACACTATTTCTGCCGCACTGCACTGTCCGCCCACTCATTCTCTAACCAAATAAAGTACTCACACCATTTCAAGTGATGTGATCAAAATGTACCCACACTGAGCTTTATACAAAACATCACTGGAAGGTTTCTGTTTCTCATTCAAGCCTCTTGCAAAAATAGAGAAATCAATCCTCACAAGCTTGAAGAATAAGGTTGAACGCAACCACGGTCCAGTTCCTAAAATATAGCATGGTGTTGTCCTAGTTTAGTTGTAACCTTGTTATTGTACTTATTGTATCCCCTAAACTGCTTAGCTAGAAGCGTTTGATTGGGAATCCTCTTGAAAATCCGTAAACTCCTTGAGTTTATGTTGTGAGTAGATTTAGTCATAAGGAAAAATCTTTGTAATTGTAGAGTTACAAAGTGGCTTGTGGTGAGAGCATCACAAGTTAGAAAATGCCTTTGTTACTAGGAAGTCACAAAGTGGCTTGTGGTAAGAGTACCACAAGTTAGTTGAGTAAATCCTTTGCAATAGAAATTATTGTAAAGTGGCTTGTAATAGATAGATTACAAGTTAGTGAAGTTAAAAGCCTACAAGTGTAGGTCGTGGTTTTTTTGATCCCCTTGTATGAGATTTTTCCACGTAAAAATTCTCTGCCTCATTTACATACTGTTTTATTAGCATTCTTAGCAGAATCTTGTAGAGGACCAGGTACTCGACAGTTTGGTGGACCCATATAAACTAACAATTGGTATCAGAGCGGGTTCCTCATATCAGGCTATGGCGGCTCCACCAAATAAAGAAGGTCATTCCATATACCGACCCCCCAAGTTTAATGGACAATTCTATTTGTGGTGGAAAGCTAGAATGCACGATTTCATCATGGCTGAGGATTGTGAGCTATGGGATATCATTTGCGATGGTCCTTATGTTCCAATCAAGGTAGTAGATGAATTTTTATTTTCAATGGCAAAAACCACCAAAGAATACACTGAAGCAGAAAAGAAAGCCGTGGAGAAGAATTTTCGTGCCAAGAAAATTCTAGTCTGTGGAATGGGACCTGAAGAGAACAATAGAATCTCTACCTGTGACACTGCAAAGGAAATATGGGAAGCATTGCAAACAGCTCATGAGGGAACTACACAAGTAAAATAGTCTGAAGATAAACTTAATACTGATGATAGTTCCATGATGGCAGTTGAAGGCGAGGAGATTGGATATGACTCAAATTTTGATTTGATGGCTCAATCAAATGATGATGAAGATAATGGCAACAAAGAGGTAAACTTCAGGGATGTTTAGAGAAATCTGAAATACTATTCTCCAAAAAAACTCATGTGTTTAGCTGATGTTTTAATCACTACCTTTTGTAGTCTTGCAGAGGATAGGGATTCTTTGATCTTAGAATTAGAAGAATCTGAACATACTAGAGAAGACTTAGTGGCTGCAGTTACTGGCCATAAGAAAACCATTGAAATCCTTAGAAAAGAAAAGAGTGATCTATAGGCGGAAATTGTATACCAAAGGGAAACAATAGTAAAACCATGGACTAAGTCAAAACCTGAAAGTTCTGAAAGAGGAGATGAGATAGCAAGTGAGGAATACATTAGGCTTGAAGATGAGGTGAAAGCTATGAGATTTAGGATGTCTGCTGAAATTGAGAAAAATGAGCTTCTCCAAACCAATCTAGAAAGAATAATGAATGATCTTGAAAAGTCTCTAAAGTGGACATGGTCCTCAGAAGCTACCACTGCCTTGCTTACTAATGATTGTGAAAAAAGGTAGGGAGCAGGGTTCCAAAGAGAGAAAATTCCTCACAACCCTCATAGTAAGTACGTCAATGTCTCTGATAACTGGCCTCGTACCCAATGTGGGAACACTGAGCGCTTTAAGGAAGGTGTCCAGGCCAAGAATCAATCAGTTCAGAAAGATAAAGTGGCTGCTGAAACCCTGACTACAAAAGAGGGACCAGGTTCCACTCACAAAAAACACACATTACCTGCATGGACTAAAATAACTCTTATTCATGCTCTTGCTTACTATAAGGGACCCAAACTTATTTGGGTTCCTAAAACTAACTCCTAATCTCTTGTGCAGGGAACAGTAAAAGGAAGCGGTCAATAATGGTTCATAGATTATGGGTGTTCGGAACACATGACTGGGAACACCACAGACTTTATTTCACTAAAAGCCCTGCAAGGAGGGAGTGTATCCTTTGGCAATGGTAAAAAGGGGTACATTCTTGGAGTTGGAAAAGTTGGGAAGTCACTCATTCTATTGAAAATGTGTACTATGTCAATGGGCTTAAGTACAGTCTCCTGAGTGTTTCTCAAATCCATGATAAAGGAAACAAGGTGGAATTCTTGTCCAAAATATGTACAGTCACTGACCTTGTGACTGGTGAAATAGTACTGGTGGCCAAAAGATACAAGAACATCTATGTTGCTGACTTTGAATCTTTACAGAGTGGTGATTTGAGTTGTCTGAAAGTTGTTGATGATGATGCTGCACTATGGCACAGAAGACTGGTCCATGCAAGCTTTTCCCTTATGAATAAACTAATTCAGAAGGACCTGGTCCATGGACTGCCTATGTCACAATTCAAGATGCAAAAAGTCTGTGATGGATGCGCTAGAGGAAAACATGTGAAGTCCTCTTTTAAGTTTAAAAGAGATATGAGCACCTCAAAACCGCTTGAGCTTTTGCATATAGATCTGTGTGGACCTATGAGGGTGCAAAGCAGAGGAGGAAAAAGATACATTTTCGTAATCATGGATGACTATTCCAGATTCACATGGACTCTATTTCTCTGAACAAAAGACGAAACTGTTGAAGAGTTTGCGACATTTGTGAAGAAAATCCAAATGAAGATGGAGTCTAGAGTTGTATGCATTAGATCAGATCATGGGACAGAATTTGACAATGTCACATTTGATGAATTCTGTAATGAAAATGACATCACTCACAACTTCTCAGCTCCCAGAACTCCCCAGCAAAATGGAGTAGTAGAAAGGAAGAACATAACTCTAGAGGAAATGGCAAGAACAATGCTGATTGACAGTGGAATTGCAAAGAACTTCTAGGCTGAAGCTGTCAACACTGCCTACTACTTAGTGAACAGGTGCATGATCAGATCACTTCTGAACAAGACCCCGTATGAATTGTTGAATGGAAGAAAACCCAAGATGACTCACCTAAGAACATTTGGATGCAAATGCTATGTTCTCAACAATGGAAAGGATCAGCTTGGTAAATTCGATACCAAAAGTGACGAAGGAATATTTCTTGGTTACTCCTCTCAAAGCAAGGCTTACAAGATATATAACAAGCAGACTCAATGTGTTGAGGAAAGTGTCCATGTTATTTTTGATGAATCCTATCCATCATTTGAGAAGAGTGCTGAGGAAGATCAAGATGGAGAACCCTTACTCGTTCCTAGTGAAGTCATTAACATGAAAAATGGAAAGGTAGATATAATGAGTCAAGTAAAGGAGCCAAATGAATACAACACTGCCTCATCATCAACATAACCAAACACTTCAATTATAACCACTAAAGCCGAAGAAAGGGTGGTTGATGCAGTTCAGGGAACTCTACTAGCACCTGAGAGAAGGATAGCGAAATATCAGCCAAACATACCTTCCTCCTCTCAGAATGAACCTCAGGCGTCTAACTAGAGACATAAAATCTCTCACCTTATAGATAACATCATCACCCCTTTAGATTCCGGAGTACAAACCAGGTTAAGAGCCATAAATTCACTTGCCTTCTCAGTCTTTCTCTACCAGGTAGAACCTAAAAAATCAACGAAGCCTTGAAAGATGCAGATTGGATTACAGCCATGCAAGACGAGCTGCATTAGTTTGAGAGAAACAATGTGTGGCACCTGGTACCTAGACCCCCAGATCGAACCATTATAGGAACCAGGTGGGTATTCCGAAACAAGCTCGATGAACATGGAGTTACCATAAGGAACAAAGCCAGACTAGTGGTCCAAGGCTATAATCAAGAGGAAGGGATTGACTATGATGAAATGTTTGCTCCAATGGCTCGCATGGAAGCTATTAGAATTCTAATCGCTTTTGCATCTCATATAGAATTCACCTTGTTCCAAATGAATGTCAAGAGTGCATTTTTGAATGGACTCCTTAAGGAAGAAGTCTATGTGAAGCAACCTCCAGGGTTTGAATGTCATGAGCACCCTGAATATGTATTCAAACTAGACAAAGCTCTGTATGGACTAAAGCAGGCTCCTTGAGCTTGGTATGAAAGACTGTCAAAGTTCCTCTTAAAAAATGGTTTTAAAAGAGGGAAAATCGACAACACTCTTTTCTTAAAGAAACAAGGAAGGAACCTGCTCATCGTGCAAGTTTATGTGGATGATATCATTTTTGGAGCAACAACTAACTCTCTGTGTGAAGAATTTGCAAAACTTATGGGAAGTGAATTTGAAATGAGCATGGTGGGAGAATTAAACTTCTTCTTGGTTGGGATGAAACACTATTGTTCCCGTTAGCAAGTCCAAATGTTGCCTCTCGCCTTTTTCATAGGCAGATGCATATTAAATCTTTATTAATATCAATCCTCGTTTTATTATGTCAGTACTCTCTTTCTGTGTTCTATTCTCTATCGTGATTGTGTGCACATATGAGGCATGAGTTAGATTCGCTAAACTTCTTTGTGTTGTTATTCTTTTTAATGATGCCAAAAGGGAAAAAAAATAATACTCAGGGGGAACTGGTTCTTACTTCTCTAAGGCATAGTCTCAGGGGGAACTCTCTGTGTTCCCTGATGCTTTATTCCATAGCTTATAAATGTTAAGTTTGTCATCATCAAAAAGGGGAAAATTGATAAATTTTAAATACTCTTGACTTATGTTTTGATGATCTAACAAACTTACTGTTAAGAACCAGATAGGGAACCTGACCTACTTGGATTGCTGTAAACTTTAGCAGATTCTAGCTAAAGGTGAACTACTACAGCTTCAGTTGCTAGGAACCCACATAAGGACCTGATGCTCTTGTGGTTTCCTCATAGCAGTACAGAGTTAATTGGACACAGCTGGAAATGAAGTGACTGACGGCACTGTTTCTGCCGCACTGCACTGTCCGCCCACTCATTCTCTAACCAAACAAAGTACTCACATCATTTCAAGTGATGCGATCAAGATGTACCCACAATGAGCTTTATACAAAACATCACTGGAAGGTTTCTGTTTCTCGTTCAAGCCTCTTGCAAAACAGAGAAATCAATTCTCACAAGCTTGAAGAACAAGGTTGAACGCAACTACGGACCAGTTCCTAAAAGATAGCCTGTTATTGTCCTAGTTGAGTTGTAACCTTGTTATTGTACTTATTGTATCTCCTAAACTGCTTACCTAGAAGCGTTTGATTAGGAATTCTCTTGAAAATTCGTAAACTCCTTGAGTTTATGTTGTGACTAGATTTAGTCATAAGGAAAAGTCTTTGTAATTGTAGAGTTACAAAGTGGCTTGTGGTGAGAGCATCACAAGTTAGAAAATGCCTTTGTTACTAGGAAGTCACAAAGTGGCTTGTGGTAAGAGTACCACAAGTTAGTTGAGTAAATCCTTTGCAATAGGAATTATTGTAAAGTGACTTATAATAGGTAGATTACAAGTTAGTGAAGTTAAAAGCCTACAGGTGTAGGTCGTGATTTTTTTGATCCCCTTATGTGAGATTTTTCCACGTAAAAATCCTCTGCCTCATTTGCATACTGTTTTATTAACATTCTCAGCAGAATTTTGTAGAGGACCAGGTACTCTACAGTTTTACGGACCCATACAAACTAACACAAATGCAGTCCAAAGCAGCAACATCGGAGACAAGAGGGACAGAGAATCAAGATGGAATCGCACAATTTGCTAGTCCTTTTTGGAATCCCAAAACCTTAAACTTAAATTATATTGAACTATGATATTGTATTGCGTAAAGGTAAGCATAAGACAAGGGACTCCTCATCCTACACGAATTACCGCATCAAAATTTGTAAGAACTTCTCAAATACGTAATATAGTAATCTTCGATATAACATAGGATTTGTCAAAATGTGCAAAGCAAGACCTGCCATTTCCAATCTTGATTCGACGTATCCTTCCTTTGCCTTGCCAATGTCAGCCAGTTGATGTCAATTTGAAACTAAAGTTTTATATTGACAATGTAATAATTTTTATACTATCAATATGATTTACTTGTTACAGCAGCATGTTAGTTTTACTAGTAGTATCGGTAATATTTTTATATTTTCTTATTCTTAGATCGTCGTTATTACACGTTATGTCATTCTCACAAGTAGTATCTGTACTATTCTTGTAATTCTTATTTCTAGATCTTTGTTATTATACGTTGTGTTTTTGTTATTTCTTCTTGTTGTTTTTATTGTTTGTTGCTTCTTTTTCACTGTTTCTTGAGCCGACGGTCAATCAGAAACAACCACTCTACCTTCACAAGGTAGAAGTAAGGCATACGTTTATACACTTACTCTTCCCTAGATCTCACTTGTAAAATTATATTGGGTTTGTTGTTGTATCGAATTTTACCTAATGATCTACAGATTGTATAAAAATTAAACACTGGAATTAGCGTCTATAAAACTTAAGTTCTTTGAAACGAATAGAACTTCTGTTAGTTTGCATGAATCTTGCCCCCTAAATTTAGGTCTTGTGCTTGCAACTGTGAGCTGTTAATAAATTTTCTGCTTTCATTATTAATTCTGATTTTGGCTGATTAGGGAATCAAAGTACTGATTCACTATTACTACGATACTCTCATGACTCTCACTATTCCCTAAGGAAATGTCCTACTTATTATTTTGAGTAGTCGACAACATATTTGTGTGAAAGAATGAGTGTCCAATGAAAATCTTTAACAAAATGAGTGTAACTAATTACTTGCTCTACAAACCATTTTGGATGCCCTTAGAATGTGTGAGACGTTACATGTTTTTAATATCATTTCATATTTCATAACTCAATTCTAAAGTTTATATATGGATTAAAGATTTTCTTTTGCTCTTTCTTTTATATTTTTGGCGAACTTAATGATTTATTGAGAAGTTCGTGTTGGGACATGCGAAATAGCTACGGGGTTAATAACCATAGTAGAATACAAAGGGAATTAAGAAATGGGCGATATTGATATTTTACTACAATTATATGGACTTAGATAATCACCTTACGAGAAAATGAGAATAGTGATAATACAAAAGAATGGTAAAACCTAAAGACTATACAATTAGTAGCAAAAGCTATTAGTCAATTTACCATAGAAATTAATCAAGAGCAAGTGAAAAAGAAAACAAACAAGAGAAAAAATGGAAGACTGACTAGATATGTTCCTAAATCCTACACTTTCATATATAGAAGTACCAGATTTAGGATTTCTAAAATATGAATGCACTGCTAAACGAAAAAAAGAATATTTAGTGATAATTGATCCATCTTACTTTAGGTAAAAAACTCAAAATTCAAAATTTAATCAATTACACCATTCAACTTTTTTGGTGCATGAGCAAATAATATTAGATCAGTTCTAAGAAATATGCATATAAAATACTTAATTTGAAAAAAATGGGTTACGTGTATTATAATTTGGGTCTAAATCCGCCCCAAGGGATAAAAGAGTTATTTTGCTTGCTATCTGAAAGAAAATTATTCTTTAAGACTAGAGAACCTCCCTCTATTTGAGAAAGTAAAAAAATATACCAGACATAGGATAAATCTTATAGGAGTATTACCTAATAATTCAAAGACTAATCTCGAGTACCAATATCAACTGACATCTTCTAATAATTAAATGTTGTTTGACGCAAATTATGACCTAATGCATTGCCACCAGTAAGATTATACTAAATTAAATTATTTACAATTTTTAATTTTAAAAGCATATATTATACTAATTTAATAATTTAAAAGTTTCTTTTTATAGGATATACCAGAATTACATTATCTATTATTTATAAGTTCCATAATCATGAATACAAAGATACAGGAAGATTTGATGGACAGGTCGCAAAGCTAAAGATCTTTGATGAACAAATGAATCATCGATGTGAAATCACGTCGTATGCTAATTAATTATTGCAGTAAGGATTATTCTGAGTCACAAATTTTAAAGTAGTATTCCTTTCCTCTGAATCAAAAGTGAAATCGAAACTTTATACTCCGTAATACTATTATTTTTGCTGATTTTGGTGTCATTCTTTTAACGCGCTATTTGTACATTATATTCCTTTATAATTTTAAATTTAAAAAAATAATTTTTTAGAACTTTTATATATAAAAGTAAATTTTTCATATGTAAATAAAAAGAGATAATGACTCTATGACCGGGGGAAATTATGAATGAAGACTGCACAAAGTATTTCAATTACTTCAAAGCTAACAGTTATATTGACTCGGCCAAACAAATTAAACTAAAACTTGACTTATATGACATTTATGTTTCCCTTACTTAATCCTAAATCAATTAAACTGAAAATTATTAAAAATTATGAGGTGAAATAAGCTAGCTTGATGAAGTCAGCCGTCTCTTTTATTTCTACTTTATCTTCTTTCCCAAGATTAATGTCAAATTTGGTAATTTTTGAAGGAGTCTAAGCATGCATCCATCTCAAAATTATTAACCTTTTGATGTAACAATCTTTTTGGATATCATAAAATCCAACTTTGAAATTCACATGTAGACTTATGATCATAAAGTTATCTCTTTCATATCATTTGA